>NC_066581.1:352084895-352684895 GCF_024323335.1 Lathyrus oleraceus | reverse complement strand
AAAAGAAAGGGTCCAATCTTCCCCAAAAAATCGCCGCCCTTCCATAATTAGTTAATGTGTGAGTCTAACTTTTTCTTTGTATTTACCAACAACAATCACCTTCATACTTAGGGTTTTCTATTTTTTGAAAATGACAACAAAGCCATTGTCTTTGATTTTAGAGTAAAAAAAGTTTTAATCAAATAATTCAAATAAAAATCAAACTACTTTAAATAATCAAAATAAAATCGAAACAAAAACATAAATAATTTTATTTAACTATTTCAAACATATTGACAAAAAACAAAAATAAAAGGACTCAAATTGAATAAAAATAGGGCGCAAAAATATCCAAAAATTTAAAGTGAATGCCCTAAAATGATCAGCGTGAAATAAACCTTTAGAAAACAGACAGGTTTTAATCAAATTTTGAAGTAAAAAATGTTCAGTTGAAAAGGCTCAGACTGGTCAAAATGTGACCGCAAAAAGAGTTAAAAAAAACAAATCGAGCATGCCAGGTTAAACTGTGTGAACTGTAAATTACTAAAACTGACGTCTGCAAGCTCGATTTTGAAATTTTTCGCCCGCTAATTTTACTTACATTTGAGAAACGATTCAATCGGTTTGTTTGTAAAACCTAAAATTTATTCTGGTTGACCTCCGGTCGACTTCACACAATGCATGAGGCGATTAAAATGCATGAAATGAAATTAATCCAGTTTTTTAATTTAAAAAAATTGAAAGTTGTTTGAATATCAACTTTTATTGAAATAATGAATGACTGACCAGACTACGATGCAAATGCTTCGATGCATGAATGCTTTGGGAAAATTAGGGTATGAAAATGAGAGTCTATATTCATGGAAATACCTCAGTAAAGATTTCACAATCCAATTCACTGTTTGGAAGCGGTAACCCACAAAAATGGTTGTCCTTAATGGGGTTATTCAACGAAAGAAAGAAACCTTACACGAATACATTGACCACTTCACTGAAGTAGCAGCAGTAGTATGGGTTTATATGATGGACTGAAGTGATGGATGTTCAAGAAGAGGTTGAGGTTAGATAACATGTTTTGTGATAAGTTTGGGCTCGAGGGAGCCTGCATCCTAAATGATTTACTGATTAGGGCATAATAATGAATCTACTATGAAGAAAAACTTATGGTTGAGGAAAGGTAAAGAGGCAAAGGAGCAAGGAACTATGGGTATCACCAGGGATCAAAAAGAGATGGAGGCTTCCGCAAAGAGGAAGGGTATCACGGATCTAGATCTAGGTTTAACTCTAACACTCCCCTGAACACCTCAAGGGAGAAAAATTAAAAAGAATATATGAACACTGAAATTCAAAGAAATTGCGATCGAGAATGTCTACCCGATCAAGGACTTATCTAGGTTATACAAGTCCAAAAATTGTTGTTTCCACAAGAGTCACACACAAATGTTTGCATCCATCTGAAATATGAAATAGAAGAATAAATCAAGAAGGGGTGATTTTCTGAATATACTAGGGATGGAAGCCGAAAGATAGGTTGAGACAATAATATATGACGTAGAAGTCGAGAAGATTCACCAAAGAAGAAACACCCTTACACAAAATAATCCCCTAAGAAGACTGTTGAAGTTGCTTATGGGGCCAACAAAGTTAATGACATCAGCACTGAAAAGGAAGACCAGAAAGGGAAACACTAATACATTACATCCATTACTAGAGATCTTCAAAGAACAAGGAACCCCTCCAAAGGGATAATGAAGAAAAAATATCCAAGATGATGACCATAAACAACAAAGAGAGAAAAAATTTGACTAGGGAACCATGATGACCTATCTTGGGTTCCTGAATAATGAGAAGGTAAGAGGGATCCCAAATGACACCTTTTCTTTGGTGATAACATCTACCATCGTCAACTTTAACGTTTCTCGAGTCCTCAATGACGGTGGTGGTTCCTACAATATCATGTACTTAGACCTCTTTAAGAGGTTATGGCTGAAAAAGAGAAATTATGGACCTATGAAGGATCCGACCTACAAGCCTTGTGATGACACAGTAACCCATCCCTGGGGGTACATGAAACCGATGGTTACTCTATGAGAGGGAAAAGACATCAGGGCGGTTGACTCGCAATTCCTAGTGGTTCCTTACAAAAGTGTCTACAAATGTATCTTGGGAAGACCCTTCATGGCAACCTTAGACACAATGGCATCCGTAGTCCATATCAAGCTTAAATACCCATACATCCATAATGAGTCAGTGACGAAAAGCTACGACTTATATATGAGAGAAAAAGATATAAACAAGGCTTTGTAACAAGATCAAAAGGAAGACAAAGGCAAGGCTATAGAAATCAATGTAACCTCCATCATCTTGAAATTAAGGGACATGAGAATTAAGATCTTATAGGTAAAGCAAATTATTCTGACTAGACCTTTGTAGGTGAAGACTTATGATGAAAGCATAAGCCATTCACCACACCCTAATCAACGTCCCCGAAATCCAATAAGCAGCGACAATGATGCTTGGTTAATTTTAGCTTACTACATATGCAAAGTTCAATTGGTGTTATGATGTACGATGCTCTTTCATCAGAGAAAAAATAACTTTTCATTATTTTTTTCGTTGTGATTATAAAGGTAGTAACGAGTCTGTGGTCTTTTCACAAATGCCATGAGTATACGACCAAAGCAAGCAAAGCCCCAACACCAGCGACTCATTGGTGTTGTCACAAATGCCACCGGTGTATGACTAAATAAATTAAATACTCACATTGCGAATTCAAAAATAAATACAATGAACCAAATGTGGCAATCACAGGCTCACCCCACAGTTGGTAGCTAGACACTCCAGAGGCAGTTGTGAGTCCAGATCATGTCAACCTCGAGATTTTCTTTTCACATGGGGGCAGGGAAGGGGTATCTACCCTTGGTCGAGAAATATCCCTAGAGACATCCAATAAACTTCAAGCGCGATCTTAGAGAACAAGTTATCATCAAGAGAAATAAACCCGAGACTTAAATCAGTGATATATAAACATGTAAAAAATGATGGGAGTAACCAAAAACTGAAATATACACTGTAGGAATGGACAAGGAAAGCTTCTCAAGACACGTCTCACAGAGCTCGTCTTGAACTTTCTTCTGACCTTTTTGAGACTCATCCAAAGATGCCTCGAGATCTTCTTTCCTGTTTTGATCTGGATCTAATGCCCACTTTTCTTCATTGAGAACGACCTTCATCTTACATAGTGATGCCTGAATTCAAGATAAAGCATCATTCTTTTTTGTCACATCCTGAACAAGCAACTTCACCTTCTCAACCAGTGTGTAGAGAAACTTGAAATATTCCATAACAACCCATATACCCCGAAACTAATAGAAACTCCCATTAGAGTTTTTCCAAATACCGATCTGGTTCAATAATAAGGGTATTAACAAGTTCTTTGAGCACTTCCTTGTCCCTCGGAAGACGGTTAGACAAGAAGGTTTTTCCCCTCATAGCAATATTGAAAGCTAGAACAACATATACTCAATGAGTATAGTCAGCTAAGTCGGATAACTCATTATGACGAGCTTCTTTATATTTGTTTGAGAAATAAGAATAATATTTTTCAAAAATAGAAGCCCGTAACTCCCTAGTCGTCCGTAGATCAGGCCTGGCCAACAAGGTAGGAGAAAATCTGATAAGAATCAACACAGATTTCCCTGCGGAGTCATACCTCCTTAAATTTCCTAATCAGGGTTATTTAGCAAGCAACATCTCCACTTAAAGATCCTCATGATCAGGACTAAGACCCTGATTTCCCTCATCGCCATACCGTAATGAGCACAAATCATTCACAACCGCAACCCGGTCAAATGATACCACATTTCCAGTTGTGTCGGAGTAGGCGTGCCTCGGGTAACCAAAGTAGTAAAGGTACCTGTAGCCAAAACCCTTCCAGCGGCCTAGATATTAGTAACATACTGCCAAAAGATGGGTGACTTGGGAAGTCCTCCTCATTTGTTGCATTGATTTCTCATATTGCATCTTATATGTAGGGAAAGAACATGTAGTACATAAGAAGTTATCAAAGAATACTCGAAAAAGATTAGATTCCCCCATGTGCTCACCAAAAATATCCTTATTGGCCTATTTCAAGCCAAATTCCACTAGCAGAAGCATCTCTATAAGCCGCTTCAATTGTTTATTTGGCATCGCATCAAGAGGAGTAACACCCCTAGTGTAACCTAGAGCCTCGTAGAAAAACATCAACAGCCGCTTTAGGAAGATATCTGCTTGAGGCAAATCATCCATCTTGTAAACACATGACCCTGGTTCAGTCGAGAAGTGACTTTATCGCCAAAATTTGGAGAATATGTCAGAACATGGGTAAGACAACCTAAGATTTATTAAACATATTGTAGCATTAGCTTTTTCAGGGATATGGATGACTAGGAAAAACAAATCCTTGAAATGCTTCACACTATATAAATAAACATCAAATATTTTGGCACACTACCAAAGAGATATCAAGCCTTGCCCCTTTGTTGAAACAACCTAACTACGATAAGCCTTGAAAAGGTGGAACAAGAGTGTTTGGGTTGGCACACTCCTCTTATAATCACACCAGTATTGGAAGACTTTAATGTAATCTCATCTCACTGTGTGCAATTGTGAAAAGTGATTAACAAGTGATTAAGAACGTCAACCTCAGACGTATTGAAAGGGAAACGAAAACCTATTAAAGAGAACAAATACTCATGAAGAGGGATGACACATCCATCGTACTTGTTACACACCCTCTTATCTTCCTCATGAGTAAGCACCTCAGTCAGACGATGGCCCACCTCGGTGAAAGCTCGATCCAAACCACTCTTAGAGGTTGTCTTCACAATACGCTCTCCTCGTGGACCATTTTAACCTCATAAGAGAGAAACCATATCTTTCTCAAATATTCAAATTTATTCTCATTATCACATTACTTTTCATTCTCTCACTACTTAATCCTTAGAGTGCTAACTTAATCCTCTCTTCATTGCATTGAAAATTCAAATCTGCTGTAATAAATCACTACTTCACCGTTCACCGAATTCTAAATTCACCATGATATATATATATATATATATATATATATATATATATATATATATATATATATATATATATATATATATATATATATATATATATATATATATATATATATTCACAATCTCTATTTCCTTATAATAAGTATTGTAAAATTGCAAAATTAACTAGAAGAACAATTTTAAGATAATTTAGACAATTAAGTTATAGGTAAGAAATCTGTTATTTAATTTACTTAAACTGTTTTTTTGTCTTGTCAAATTTTGTTGTTGACAAGGTTTCTTTTTCAATATTTGCGGTAGAAACAAAATACCAAAACAAGACGGATAATTTTTTAACATTCACATATTCACAAAATTTTGACAAGATTATAGTAGTATACTACTTGTTTAGGATAGCCCTTATCTATTTGTGGTTGCTTTGAATTTTTTACTAGGGATGAAAATTCATGAGCTTCAAATCGGGATAGCTAGTTTTTGTTTTTTTAATTTAATGTTTTTACTGTGATCACGTTCAACCAATTCCTTATATACATGTGTAGAAATGCCATTGTTTTTTACAAACACTGTGCTTTTGGCTCTGCAAACTCTCAATTTTACTCTAGTAAATTGAACTCTAAAGTACTTTACTCACTTGTGCCTAAAGAAAAGTACTTTCGCCTAGGCATAAGTTTTGAGCTCACAAAAAATAGTCTTGTGACCGTAGATTTTTTGTGTGTCTGTGCACATGTTCCCATATTGTGTAGAACTAAGGACAAGATTTTGGTTCCACGTTTGAAATAAATATAATTAATTTTAAATTTGTATAATAATTAATCTAATATAATTGATTTTATAATCTATTTTTTTAATTTAAAAATATTTTTATATTAAAGTTTATTATTCAATTAACTTTTATGTAAATATATTTAAATATAACTTATTTTTATATTTAATTTATTTTTAATTAAAATTAGCTTTATAAAATCTATTTATTAAAACTAATAGTTTTATTTATATAAAATATTATGCACTTATGTAAATGATACCACAATTCAAAAACAATTTACAATAAGGTGCTCCTCCATTTTATTTTGAAACACAATTTTTTAGTATTACCAATTGTATTTTTGGTTTCATATTTGAAGCATACATAATTATATAGATTTGTAAAATTGATTTTAATATATTTATTTGTTCTCTAGTAGAATTCATAGGGATAAGTTTCATAAGAATATCATACTGAAGCTTAGACATGTGTAAAGAGAAATGAAACTTAGAGTTGCTTTAAAACTGATTCACTATGGAGATTGTAAATTGTATCATGGCTATATATATCCTTTTTCTCGGAGAATTCATGGATAGGCTAGGGTGGGGGAGTGCAAAGATTTAGTGGGTAATGTCTATAAGTGTCTAGAATATCATTTGGAAATGGAGAGGATTCTACCAAATCCAACTTTCATGTGGTTTATGGGTCATGAGAGACTCTTGACGAATTTTCGACGCCATAAATGAAATCTAAGTATATCTGAAGATCGTAACTAGTGTCCGAATAAGGAGAAAAACTTAATTCATGGACTTCATGATTGTTTATATGCAACACAGGTATGAAATAAATTGGTTCCATCTAATTAAATGACTCACTTTTACTCTTTATCTTGTAGGGATTGGACCGCTTACAACCTAAAAGGAGATTTTACAGATTCAAACAAAGACCAGTAGATATCAATATTTATGATATCATGTTGGCATTTATGGAATTGGAGGAATAAAACACTATTTGAAGAAGGGTTTCAATTACATGACAACCAACTGGAACAATCATGCATCTCGTTAAAGATATCAAGCAAGTAGCCGTGTGCAGAATAAATTAGGTACACAGAGTTAGAAATCAAGCATGTTCAATGGTACCATCTAGAGGACGATTGGACTAAGCTCAATTGTGATGGAGCCTACAAGAAAACTACGTCTACGATAAGATGAGGAGGCATGTTCAAAGACTCTTGCAGTAATTGGGTGAGAGGATATGTTTGAAAACGCAATTTATGCGATTCAATTTGTTATAGTATAGATGTGAGCGATGATACATGAGATTAAGGTTTACGACAAAATAAAATTACAAATCTAGTAGTTGAGAGTGACTCTAAAATTCTAATAGATATGATGAACGAAGAGACGGTGGATGATCACAAATTCCAACCTTTAGTCCGCGGAATCAAAAGTATAACCTGTAAGAATTGACGCATTAAGTTCAATCATACTTGGTGGGAAGGAAATCGTTGCCCAGATTGGATAACAAATTATAGCCTTAATTTGAATAATAATGACCTCCTCATTCTTTTGACTGTCACAGCAAATGAGTTAAATGTTATTTTAACGGATGATATTTCTGGGACTTCTATCCATGAGTTAAATGTTATTTTAACTGATGATATTTCTGGGGTTTCTATCCTTGAACATGTTAGAGTGTCATGTTAATTATTTTTTTTGGCCTTAGACCCTCGTTTATAAAAAATGAATTGATTATACTTTTCAAAATTAATTTTACTTTAAATTAAAATGTCTAAATTAAATTCTTGATCTCCTATTTTATATAATTTATGAAATTAATCATCCTATTTTAAGTTCAAATAGTGTTGGTTCATCTTTCACTTTTTACATTATAAACGATGAATAGTTAGTTTTTAAAATTATACTTTTCCGATCCAATTTATAAGATAATTTATTTTTTAAATATATTTAATTATTAATATATTTGGTCCATATATTGTCCATATAAAAAATAAATTGTCTTTTATAAATAGGATCGAAGGTAGTATTTTTTATTTATAACATTCACAAAAAATTTCTATATAATAATTTGTTAAATTTCAAAAATCATATATTATTTAAAAATCAACAAATCATCAATTTTAAATAAAAAATGTGAAAGAAATACTAAAATTATTTGATTTGATATCGAAGGAATAAAACTTTAATTAAACCGATTAAAATTTATAATATTTGAAACATGATTTTTTATTGAAATATATTGTTCAACCTTTTTTTACAAAAGATTATTCAAATATAACCACTTTATCTAACTCATTTTTTAGTTAGAATTAATTTTAAATATTCAATAAACTCAAAATAAGTTTTTTCCGCCACAAATCAAACACATACTAAAATAATAGATATAAAAATTCCCAAAAAAATTATACAACAAAAAGAGTCTTCTTTTATTACTTGTTACTAGCACCAGCCATGAGCAAAAGATGAAAGTAAAATAGTAGGTTGATTGATGACAAGAAAGCAAGAAAAAGTGAGAAGATACTCTCATGATGGCTTTTACTAAAACGCAAAGAAGAATGGTTACAAAGTGCCTAACTACTTTAGGAGCATTACTTATACTAGAGCTAGCTTGGTGTGTATCTGACAGATGAGGAGAGGAAGGGTACAACTGAACTGGAGAGAGAAAACCCTAGACAGAGTGGGCAGGGCAGGGGCAGCTCCCTCCAGCTATAGGACAAAAGCACTGAAATGAAGCAGAAGTAGAAAGAGAAAGTTGGATTTAGACAAGACATTGGAGAGAGAAAATACTAAAGCTGCACCAAACCAGACTCTTACGTTGGTTTCAGCGCTAAAAAATGCTCCCTATTACCCTCTTTCTTTACATTCTTCTTCCTTCTTCCTTCTTCCTTCTTCCTTCCCATCCCCCACACACCTACTATGTCATAAAGAAAAATTTGTATTGTAATTAATGTTTACTACTACTACTACTCCATAATTTATCTATATCTATTATTAATAATAAATTTATCTATATCTATAAAGATATGCGTGAGAAAATATATCACAAAGTATATTAAGAAAATATTATTCACTATAAGCCATTGCAATAACTTGATTTAATTTAGAGAAGTATATACATAGTTAGAGTAATATGTTTCTGTAAATATATTATCTTCATATAGGAGTATGAGGTAAGTATTTGCTATATATAAAAAGATAAATTTACATATATTTGTACTTTCAATGAGTAAATTAGTATCAATGTCAAACTAGAAATATTTAAATAGTCTCTCTCCTCAGTAAAAGTGTCTCACACACTAATAAATTGGTATCCGAGTTCCTGTTAGTTTCTTGATTGTGTTTTCAAGAATCACACGTCGGTTCTATTTTCGCTTAATGAGGAGAAGAAAAAGAAGGGTTGATTGTAATGAACAGGGGAGAGAAAGAAGCTTTTAAAATAAAAATATCTTGCATTTTGCATGGGGTAGCCCCTCGCAAATTGCAACGATTATATTTCTTTTACTATACACACCAAATTTACGATACCTTGGGAAAACACTAGCGTATTGCGTGGGGGCACCCCTCGCAAACCCAACGAACAAAGTTTGTTGAGGGTAACCCCTCATAACATTCAAATAAGTTCTGAACAACAACAACTTTTGACCGAACCAATGTTCCCTATTTCGCGGGGTTACCCCTCGAAAAAGACAAACGTGTCAGTTTGTTTAGTGATATCCCTGTCAAACGTTCATCCATTAACCGCTCTAAAAATTTGAATAAATATATGTTTTCATCCTGAAGTGTTGCGAGAGGCGACCCTTCGTACACTTGTTTTTTAATTTCTTTTCTCTATTGCGAGGGGTAACCCCTCGTAATAATGTTTTTTTTTGTTTTCTGTTTTGCGAGGGGTTACCACTGACAAAAGTTATTTTTTAGTGAGGTGATTAACCCCCTACAAAAAGCCCATGGCTATAGACAACTTTTCTTGTAGTGTTTGCCCTAATTCTCTAGATAAGCATTTATAGTTCTTTATACCTATATAAAATATTAAATGCTTTTAGACTTTTCTTTGATTTCAGTTAACTCGACTTCACTCCATTAGGGGTCATGGTAGATGACCTATTTTCGAGAATCTTGCACTACATGTCCACCTCGTCCACGTGTCGAATAAGTGATAATTTTTTGCTTCCTATTTATGACCTTTCATGTGTCTCATGTGATTACATCATATTAGGTTGAGTTCATACATGACATATCCTTCTTGGGCTATGATATTTGTGATAACTCACCATCCCTCAAACACAAGAACTATAAGGGCGAAATGTTTAAATGAATGGACTTCCATAAAGATAACATAATGGTCATGACACCCCAAACATGAGACTTGTAGGGACGAAGTGATTGAGGGAGAAAACGTGTATATCGACTATGTGTCACATGATAAGTATAATGGTTAATACTCAAGAGCCGAACCAATTGTGGCAGTAGGATGGTGATGCATCACATCACTTTCAATCAAAAAATTTCACATTAAAGATTGTTCATATTCATCATCAAAAAAATTTGATTGAATTGATTGCTTCGATAATGGTCTTTAATTTAGATCGTCGATCTCACATGTGGCTTGAATCTGGTCCATTTGTTTTCTCACCAGACATGATGCATTGGTGTGAAAACCATTCGCTTTGGACATTTGCCAATGGTATTGAAAGCCTTTTCATTCTATCTTGTCCAAGTATCTTCAACACTCTGCACAACCTTTGTAGAAAGTTAGGTATATATGAAAATGATACTTCATAGGTATTTCCTCTATTTAGTTTTTAATTGCATTCTATTCCTCCAAAAATGATTTTAGTTATAGATTGCGATGTGAATGAGAGCAAATTCGAACCCTTGAATTACGATATAAACCATTCATGAAGTTAATGTATTTAGATCTCTACGCTAGTGGACGAGAGTATTGATTGTGATGTGCTTGAGGGGATTTTCTTTGGGAGAGATTTTCCTAGTAGAGATGATAGTATTTCCATTAAGGATTTGAGTAGGGATATTAATATTTGTACTGATATATTTGCAAAGGGTCCACAAAAGGAGATATAGAGCTTAATAAGGATAGTCGTTTCAACATGTTTCCCTAGAAGGCTTCTTAGTCGCCCTTTTATTGAAACGTGTGCCCACTTTCTGGTTGTGTCACCCGTTGCCTATATCACTCGCCCACTTATGAGAATATGGATGATGATTTGTCCCTACTCTGTAACATCTTGGGAAAGGAAATCAAAGATGGAAGCCATGTTGTCTAAGATAATATGGGAATAACCACTTCACCTCCTAAGAGAAAGATGTGGTAACCACACTCTTTGGTCCTATATATCCAGGCTCAACTAATATCTATAAATACCTCGACCATTGAGTTGAGGAAGAGATTCAATTCACTCAATAAATACCAGTATACAAATCTTCTCACCATCCCTACGCGAGCTTGATCTAACACCACAAGTGTTGAAGAAGTGACTTCAAGTACAAGAGGAGGGGGTGAATTGTGGTATTCAAAATTCACGGTTAAATTTAAGTTTTTCTTACTTAAAAAATATTTTTTTTAATATTAAGATTTGAATGAAAAGAAGTGAAAAGTAAAGACAATAAAATAAATGAAATAGGATAAATAGATATTGTAGGACCCCAATTTTGACCCTAAGATCCCTCATGCAATTTCATCATATGCATTGGGATCATACCTTGGCATTCTCTTTACCCCTATTTCATTGGGTTTATTTTGGGAGAGATCACCAAGTACCATGTAATTGTATCATACTTGTATATTATCATTTTACTAACCAAAATACAAAAATATGTCTTTGCATTTGCCATTGATTCATCAAGTTCATATCTAGGGTTTGAGACCCTCATGACAAAGAGCACAACTATTAATTAATCTAAGAATGGTTATGAGAATCATATATGAGTTCCATTGATTCCTACATGTTATATTGATAAAGTTTTCTTCTAGAGTTTGAGGGTGATTTGCCTTGGAAACCTTAGTTTGACTAGGTATCTTGAGTAACTTCTCCAACAAATATCTTACCAATTGATCAAATTATTTTAAGGGACACTTAAAAATTAATCATCTTATGCATATATGATCTACCATGAGCTAAAAAAGTCCAAAGAATTGAAGGTTAGCAAGTTGGTTGATGGTGGTTGGCCAGATGAATTCATTTGATCAAAACTGGGTCCCCCTAGACCTTATCTCTTACAATTTTCACCATATGAAAATGATTCCAAGAGAAAAGTTACTCTAAATGACATTCCAAACAACTTTCATGTTGATACCTAGAACTATTTTTTCTTGGAAAATCATTTTCTATGTTGAAACATTATAGGTCATTTTGTCTAAACCCTAATTTGAAAGTCAACTTCCCAAGGCCATAACTTGCTCCATTTTTATGAGATGAAAGATTTCCAAGTTGCACAATCAAATTCAGGATGTCTAATTTAACTTTTATGTTTGGAGTGGAAGCTAATTCAACTTTTGTGAGCATTTGATATGAGGTTACATTATAGGTCATTTGTGACCTATGCCATTGAGCAAGTGATTTTTCCAAACTTCAAAAATGCATAACTCTATCATTACAAATCCAAATGACATGAAATTTATGACCATTTTAAAGGTATTTGGAAGAGATACAACTTTGATGAATACACGTTTCTCATTTGAAGCTCACATCAAAAGTTAAGCAAGGTGGAATATTGAGATATATGGCTTGACACTTAGAAAAATTTTCAACATGTTGAAATTTCCAAACTTCCACCTCAAAATTCTCCATGTTCCAAGCTCCAAATGAAAAAGTGTTGAACATGAAAGTTGTTCCCCTTTATCTAACCTTTCCAAAGAGTCAAATTGCATCCATTTTGGACAAGATTTGAATGGGTTGCACATGGCTTGAACAGGGCATCATCATTTGGAAAAAAATCAAACTTCAAGCTTCCATGTACAATTGCCTAGCACTTCAATTTGATTTCAAACTTGTTCACACTTAATTATGGATCGAATGGAATGTGTCGCATTACGCGAAAAACCAACCGGCGGGCTAAAACAAAAACAACAGAGCCGCCACCGTGCGTTATTTATCCCAAGAGAGGGAAAGGAAACACTCAGAGTAAACCTGGAAAAAGCATGGTCTCGTGACCAAAGAGAATGGGATCGGGAGTCGGTTATGCGAAGGGAAGGTATTAGCACCCCTACGCATCCGTCGTACTCGACGGGATCCACGCACAATAGGAAGGGAAATGGTTGCTAAAACACTGCTCAAATAAACATCTATACAGGCTGAAAGAGACACAGGATTACAGACAAGACTGACTCGGCAGGATATCGCATCCTGGGCCTACTTAGTCTATCAAGCATAGACATCAGAGTCAAAGTAGTTCGACTGGGGGAAAACATGCTCGCTAGGATGTCGCATCCTATGCATACGTATCTCCTTTGGACGAAGGAGAATCAGAGCATCTGTAGCTCGGCTAACACGCACACAAGCAAACACAGGCAAAGGCAAACGTGGAGCCTGAATGCCAATCACTGGACTTACATCAGCATCCGAACCAAAACACACACAAGGAGGCAAACGTGGAGCCTGAATGCCAATCACTGGACTTACATCAGCATCCGAACCAAAAACACACACAAGGAGGCAAACGTGGAGCCTGAATGCCAATCACTGGACTTACATCAGCATCCGAACCAAAAACACACACAAGGAGGCAAACGTGGAGCCTGAATGCCAATCACTGGACTTACATCAGCATCCGAACCAAAAACACACACAAGGAGGCAAACGTGGAGCCTGAATGCCAATCACTGGACTTACATCAGCATCCGAACCAAACAAACTCACACTGGAACCCGAATGCCACTCGATGGACTTACATCAGCTTCCAAGCACACAACAAGAAGAAGGGTCTCGATTGCAACTAGGGCAAGAGAAGGGGAAGGTCTCAATCGCAACGAGGGCGAGAGAAAAGAATTAGTGTTAGTTGTTAGTCAAACTCGACAAGACATCGCATCTCGTGCCTACGTATCTCATCTGGACATGAGAATCAGAGTTGCCGTAGTTCGGCTAAACTATTCCTGTTGGTTTGTGTTTTTTAAGTGGACAACGTCACTACGCAATCTACCGGATGCTCGACCTTTGGAGACTTACTCGCCTGTAATAGAAGGAGTGGACGTATCCTTACGAGGGGATAATGTTTGTTTGTGTTTTAGGAAAGCTCAAGCAAGAAAGGAAGTCCTATACGAAGGAACCGTGCTACCTTAATTGACATGCAAACGAGACTACGCGGAGTCTAGCAAACCTAGGGGATACAATCACACCACACAAACATATACAGCATGAAATAAACACACCAACAAGGGGCTCAAACATCAAGGCTAGGCTTTAGTCGAGGGGTCATATCAACCTCAACAAACAAGCCTCTGTATCGGGGTAAGGTTAGCTCTTAACCTTGACATTGAGGGTCAAGGTGAAGCCAGATGAAAGGTGAGTGAAGATGAGACTTCACAGCTCTTATCCCTGGTCAGGGAGAGCTTCAGACAAAGGAGCGTGGGTTCAGAATGTGGGAACCCTTCTACACTCAAGACTCTGACTCGATTGTGCAACAGCACAAGATCTTGGGTTTGTGTCCCAATGCATCAACACACAGCCGTGTGAGCAGAGGGACGACTCAACAGAATAGTGGGGGATAGATTGCATATCCCTTTGATCCACCAATTGCCTCATAGAGGTCTTTACCTGCTTGGCACAAATGTAAACAACCACAAACATCGCCTCTTAAGGAGGACTTCAGACAGTTGCCTGGCCAAGTAACAGGCCAGGTCTTCCAGACTACATGAAGAATAGAAGTCCTACCTCAATTGGTTTCAAAACCAAGCAGCAGCAAGCAAGTTCTTAAAGAACTGTAAGCGACTAAATGTACCTGAAATCAATCAAGTATCATCAGTACTCAGACAGACAACAGTAAACAGCAAATGGTTAATCAGTTAATCTGTACAAGCAACACAAGTTAATGCACACAAGTGCAAGCTATAAGCTCAAGCTCAAGCTTTAATCCCTATAACACAAAGACATGTTAGTGGACAACATCAAACAAATTCGATTTTCAATTTCCATTTCTCTCCTTAAGCCTTTTGCACTTTTAACCTGAAAATCCAAACCAAATGTGAGAAACTAGACCACTAGGCCAAGCCTAGGGTCCAAAAGGGATAAAAAAATCTAAACAGCAAGTAATATTCACCCAAAATCACATTAAAACAATTCAAAAGCAAATGCAATTGATCCCATGCTCATGTCATTCACCATATTCATTTTATGCACCATTTAACATCAATCATGCAATTTACAACTTCAATTGACCAAACAGAACTATCTCACTCAAAAGCATACCGAATCAATTCAATTAATTCCACAAAAATTCACACCAAAACAGGACACACTCAATGAGCTACATATCAATTTTCATGCCATTTGGACAACAGGAAGTAGGTCAATGAAAATCATAAAGTCAGCAGCAATCCAAACAAGTCAACACATGGTAGCAAAATGAGCATCAACTTCAATCAAATGCCAAACAGTGAAAACAATTAAGAAATTAATGGGACCAAAGCCAAACTACACCTAAACATGTTATGAATCACTCCATCAAATTTCACATTCATATGATATGGTATGAGCATTCAACAACACATGTAAAGTTTGTTACACAAGAAACAACCCAAAGATGCTAAACAGCAATCAAAAATCCAAATCAATTAGAAAATGGACCAATTAAATACACAAAAAATCATGTTGAAAGTTAACATACATATTGTATCTCATGCAAAAAATCAGAGCCATAGGCCTAATGGAAGCATGGTAAATTAATTCATGAACTCAGCATGGCATAGTGTGACACATATTGTCACACTCAAATTGAATAAATCATATCTACCAATCCAGAGGTCCAAAAATCACAAATGATACATGAAAATCTCCAGGAATGTGTCAAGAATCACCATATGAAATTTCATTAATTTTGGATAATGTATGAGTATTTGGTGATTAATATGGCAAAACATACAATTATGTCACACATGTCAAGATTAATATACAAATCCAAAACTTTTACCAGGCACGACTTACACTACTATGCCTAAAAAAAAGTAGATAAAATTTGGAAACTAACAAAAAAAATCCCACCTAATTTGGACTAATATTGAATTTTTTATGAATTTTTTAAGCTTGTAATATTTATTGGAATAACCATTTAATGTTATACGAATTTATTAATTAAATTAGTAAGTTAATAGCAGTACAGTAATTACCAAGCCATGCCAAAAACAGTATTGTAGCATTAATTCGCTGTCAGCATCTCATTGGATAGTATGGGAGGGAAACACCATTCGAAAATGCCTGGCATGGAAAGAAGATTGAACGCGGCATTTTTTCCAGATTCTTTCTTCTTCATCGCGTTCATGAGCTTCTTCAACGGCAGATGCGGTTACGAACAAATTGCACCGAAAATACACATGCTATATACCGTTGGAACCGGTGTTCGACGTAGATCATGAATATGCTAACGAAATCATCCGGAAGTTAACGCACAAAAAGATTCGATCAAAAGAAGTTTTGACGTGCAAACTAAAAATCAAGATATCTCGATGATTACTCGATGAAATCGCATGGTTCAAGCATCATTACACTCTACATTCAACGCACTACAAGATGCATATAACAATTGCGTGAATTAACGAGTTCGAAATTTCACCTTCTTGGAGTGGCAGTGTGGAATCTTTGTGTGTTTTGATCCGATTCTCGAAAACAGAAGGAGGATGATGATTATGAAGGTGTTTGGTGAAGAATTCGCAGCTCAACAAGTCTTGGAGATGAAGAATTTTCCATTTGCCATTGATGAGTGAAGCTTTCAACAGTGGAGTTTTTGCGCGGTTTTTGCTCCAATTTGCTTCAACAGTACTTGCACATTACCTACACATGAAGATTCAACCAAGATCTTGCAAAAACAATAATGAATTATCGATGAATTGAGAAAAAAAGCTTATGAACAAATGGAGAAAAAGTGAGAGAATTCTTGATTTTTTGTGTTTGGATCTGGAAAAATGATTAGTGCTTTGAGTTTCTGTTATAATTAGGCTTATATACCATTGCCTAATCCACTCTTAAATCATGATTAGCAAAAAAATGATAATTAGTGAAAAATGCACATTTAAGCAATTTGGCATTTTTGCCCTTGGAGAGTTCCATGCAATGTAACAGTGATTTTTCAATTTGAACAAGTCATAATTTTCATTTAGAAGCTATTGGAATTGGTCCCATGCCAAAATTCCAAATATTTTGAAAGTTGGACCATTTTGCCCTTGGTTTTTAATTAGTGCACTTGAAAAATGGCCTTTTTATGTGAATGCTTTTGGCAAAATGTGGTGATGGATTATGAAAGTACACATTAAATGTGATTTTCTCAAAGAAGAACCATCCAATTTGGCCACTCCATGTGAGAGTTATGCCACTTTGATTTCGGGCATTTTCTGAAAATGACTGGACCCTATCTTGCTAACCACACATGGGAATTTCAAGTTCTTGGACTTTTTGGAATGGTGAGATCAAGATCTCCAACTTCCATGTTGGACAAAATTCCATTTGAAGCTTGTATGATGAAGTAATTTTGAGGAGAAAAACTTTCCATTTTGGGCAGCTGAAATTACAGGTCACCTGCCATTTTAGGAAACTTCTTGTCTGACCTCCAAATCTTCAACCTTGGTCTTTGATATGTCAAATGAGACTTATATGGACATGAATGAGACCTCTCAAACCATCTCACGCCTTCCAATCCATAAAATCAGACACAGTTGACCACAATTGACTTTCTATGATTCCAGCTGAAATTCAGCTTGACTGATGACTTCTGAGCATCCAATCTTTGGCCAAATCACCTCACGATGATCCTTGGACCATATGAACTTGATAAATCAACCACAGGACTTTGTCTCAATGAAAATAGCACATGCTTGCTTGTTTGACTGATTCTCCTGATCAGTTTGACCCAATCGGTCAGCTGAGCTTGCACTTGGGCAAATGGACAATGCAATGTTATGCAGTGGCCTATGTTATGTTATTACCTAATATGAAATGAATGTACAAAATGGTAGGGTGCAAATTTGAGGTGCTACAGAATGATCTCATGGGCCTGTACACGCCCATGCACACATGCTTCACTCATTGCCAATTTTGGAAACTCAATTGTAAGGTGCAAATATCATGTGATTTAGCTATAAATAGAGCACCATATGCTCAAAATTGAGGACTTCTTCGCGCCAACTTTGATCCCAAACACCAAACCCTTCCATTTGAGAGGATAATCTTGAGAATTTCCTTTAGAAATTAAGTTTGAATCTCACTGTTTTAAGATTCAAAACTCTAGGGATCCAAGACCTCTTGTGCATTCTAATCTACTTCTGCAAGCATCCTGAGCAAGATCAAGCACGAGCCAAAGCAATAACAAGTGAATCCAGACATGCATTTAAGGTATTTTCCAGAAAAAATTCATCTCTTCGATTCTCTCTCAATTCCACTCAATTCCACTCAATTCTCTTGGATCTTTGGTTGTCTGAAGTCCTACCAATGTAGGCAAGAAGATTGAGTTGCTTAGAGGTCAAATTGAAGCAACTCAGTTGACACACCTCAAAATTCAACTCCTGATATCTTTCTATATATGTGGAGTTAGTTGAAATTGAGGTCAGATTCGTGCTCTACGCATTTTTTCTTTCAGATCATGTCCTCCTTTTTCATTTTCTTGATGGTGATGAGTGAACCTGTCCGGCCAGGGTCACCGAAGAAGATGACCGACCTTTGGACTCCGGCGATGTGCTGGAAGTGTTCAGAACCATTGATCTGATTCAAATTGTTTTAATCTCACGCGTTGGTTCTGATTACCATCCCTGTGGCGCATTGACTTAAGTCCACGGTGGAAAGCGCGCTGAGGACCACTTGATCTGCCACCTCAATTAATGAGGGAGATCAAGTGGTCCACGTTTTTTTTTGTTATTTTCTGATTTTCTTTTATTCCTTTTATTTTCATTAATTCATATTAATTTTAATATTGATCCAAAAAATATGTGAGTTTCACCAAAAATTTTCAACTAATTTCCTTTCATATTCTAAATTAATATTATTTTTTGGATCATTATTAATATTTTTCACAATTTAATTGTTTTTGTGATTATTTTTAATTGTTTAAAAATACTTTTAAGTCTTTAAAAATTGTGAATTTTTTTCTCCAAGGTCCTTTGACCTTGTTTGACCTATGATAAATCTCATGACAATTTTTTTGGTGTTTTGATGAGGTTTTAGGAATTTGACAAAACATATTTATTTTAAATGCCTTATTTTAGTTTTTTTTTTAATTTGAATAAATGCCAAATAATTTTGTTGACCAATTGTGATGACTTGTTTGAGTTTGACTCTTGTTGTTGGGCCTTGGTCAAGGTTGGTTTGACTTTGTCAAGTTAATATCATTGGATTTAGGGGATTGATGAAATGTACATTCCATCTCCCAAAATGAATGGATGATATTAATTTGTTAAAAGTCCTCCTTTAATCAATTTGAATTTTGATCCATTCCCCTCCCTCTTCATCTCATTCCCCTTCTCTATGTATTCATCTCATTTGGTCTATGATATCTCAAAGTCCTAAAACTAGTTGATTGAAAAATTAACATGAGTATGGATGAGATTAGGCCACCTCTTTTGCATATCTCTTTTTGTGTGTGGTATGTTTCATGAACATAGTCTATTATACTATGTCTCAAACATGCATTAACACTGAAATTCTATTGTCCGGCCTCAAATAGTTGTGACTTCTACATAAGTCCAATTACGATTGCTTAACATAGCGTTAAATTTGTGGCACAAAAGGCATAGCATTCTAGTTAGTGAGATTGTAAGTCTCCCCTCTTTCAAGGTATTGTGTGAAAACTTGGCTTTTTTACTTCCTTTGAAAGATGTCTTGGCTCAAGGATCCATGCTTGTGATAAGTGGGTTGAGTGTTCTCCAAAGAATGACTTGAGAAATGAAAAGCAAAAACAAAACAATACTAACTTCTAATTCATTAACAACTAACTTTTAATTTCAAGCCATTTACTTTAATGTCATTTAATTCTAGTCTTTATTCATTTGCCATTGTTCATATCATTCTAATTGTTTATGTTAATGCAATTTTCACTTTGTCCACTTGGACCATATTGTGTGATATATCTTGTTTGTGTATACTTTGCTTGTTTGTGTGGTCTTTGACCATTAATGTACATAATACAACAAAAACCCTAAAAAACTTCTGTGTGGACTATTGGCTTGATCTTGGACAAATGGACTTAGAACTTAGGCAACATTCCCTTGCTAAAGGACTTGGCCAATGCCAACTTATTGAGAAACCAAGTGCTTGCAATTTGAAACTTTATCTGACACATCATTCAAGATTCCTCTGAGTTCATCTGCAACATGATCATTGTGAAGCTGTTATTTTGAACCTGTGACTTGTGGAATTCATTTGTTACATGTGCTGATTTTGAAGAAGATCATGGAGTGGCTAAAGCTTGGATGTGGCTATCTTTATTTGATGCTAAGAAGATTGTAGATGAAGGCAATGTTGATCAGTGGGGGAGAATGGTAGAGGTCTCCGACAACAAAGGAAGAACCGGTTTGGGGTTCCAGAAAGGTTCATCAACTGCAAGGACTGAAGATATGCAACTAAGCTTCCGTAGCGGAGGGTTCATTCATGGCGATGAACAACACTTAGCTGCTGTGCTAGAGGATGACGAAGAGGAAGACTGCACCAATTTTGTGATGCCTGGAAAGGCTTGCAACAATTAGACTGCTGTTGATGTTCCTGTTATTTTGCATCGATCTAAGTAATTGCTTTTATATGTTTTTAAAATCCTTCTCCTATGCCTAAGGGAGAAGTGAACATTGTTTGAGCATTTTCAAATTGATCATTAATAAAATTAATTCTATTCATCCACATCTATGATGTCTTGTTTTTACTTTTTGTTTTATTCTGAAAATGGTAATCACAAAAAAACATAAATAAACAATATAATTATCCATCTGCATAATATTTGGTCACAAATTCACTTCTCTAAAATCAAAATATCAAATTATTATGCAGGTTGGTTCCTAACCCCATTGAATACAATGATCCTTCTCCTTCTCCAAATTTTGAATTCCCTGTGTTTGAGGCCGAGGAGGAAAGGGATGTAGAAGTGAGTGATGAATTATCTCGTCTTCTTGAGCAAGATGAAAAGACCATTCAGCCGTTCGAAGAATAGATTGAGCTTGTCAACTTGGGTTCTGAGGATGATGTGAAGGAAGTCAAGATTGGGTCTCGCATGTGTTCAGATGTCAAGAAGGGGTTGATTGATCTTCTTCGAGAGTATTCAGATGTGTTTGCTTGGTCCTATCAAGACATGCCTGGTTTGGATTCTGAGATTGTGGAGCATAGATTGCCGTTGAAGCCAGAATGCCCGCCAGTCAAGCAGAAGTTGAGAAGAACGCATCCTGATATGGATGTGAAGATCAAAGAGGAAGTGTCGAAGCAGATTGATGTCGGTTTCCTTATAACCGATGAGTATCCGCAATGGGTGGCCAATATTGTGCCTGTGCCGAAGAAAGATGGAAAAGTCCGCATGTGTGTCGATTACAGAGATTTGAATAAAGTCAGTTCGAAAGATGATTTCCCTCTACCACACATTGATATGTTGGTAGACAATACTGCTAAATTCAAAGTCTTTTCGTTTATGGATGGATTTTACGGATATAATCAGATCAAGATGGAACCCGAAGATATGGAGAAGACTACATTCATTATACCTTGGGGAACATTTTGTTATAAAGTGATGCCTTTCGGTCTAAAGAATGTTGGTGCAACTTACCAGAGAGCAATGACTACTCTTTTTCATGATATGATACATAAAGAGATTGAAGTATATTTCGGTGACATGATTGCTAAATCAATTGATGAAGAGGAACATGTTGAGCATTTATTGAAGCTATTCCAGCGTTTGAGGAAGTATAAACTCCGATTGAATCCCAATAAGTGTACTTTTGGTGTTCGTTCTAGTAAGTTGTTGGGCTTTATTGTCACCGAGAAGGGTATTAAAGTTGATCATGCCAAGGTCAAAGCAATACAAGAGATGTCTACGCCCAAAACTGAGAAGCAAGACAAGGGTTTTCTCGACCGCTTGAATTATATTTCCAGATTCATTTCCCACATGACTGCCACATGTGCGCCTATATTCAAGCTCCTTCGAAAAGATCAGTCTTGTGATTGGACTAAAGACTTCCAGAGCTTTTGACAATATCAAGGAATATTTGCTTGAACCTCCGATTTTATCTCCACCTGTTGAAGGAAGACCGTTGATCATGTATTTGACTGTGCTTAAAGATAGTATGGGTTGTGTCCTTGGTCAGCAAGATGAGACTGGAAAGAAAGAATTTGCAATTTACTACCTCAATAAGAAGTTCACCGACTGTGAGACTCGGTATTCTATGCTTGAGAAGACTTGTTGCGCATTGGCTTGGGCTGCTAAGCGTTTGCGTCAGTATATTTAAATCATAAAACTTGGTTGATATCCAAAATGTATCTGATCAAGTATATATTTGAGAAGCCTGCTTTAACTGGGAGGATTGCCCGTTGGCAAATGTTGTTATCAGAGTATGATATCGAATACCGATCTCAGAAAGCGATCAAAGGTAGTATCTTGGCTGACCATTTGGCTCACCAACCAATTGAAGATTACCAGTCAGTACAATATGACTTTCTAGATGAAGAGATTTTGTACTTGAAAATGAAACATTGTGATGAACCATTGCTTGAAGAAGGGCTAGAACCTGGTTCCCGTTGAGGCATGGTATTTGATGGAGCTGTTAATCAATATGGAAATGGCATTGGGGAAATGACATTACTCCTCAAGGCACACATCTACCATTAACAACTAGATTGACTTTCAAATGTACAAACAATATGGCAGAATATGAAGCTTGCATTATGGGTCTTGGAGAGGCCATGAATATCAGAATCAAGTATTTAAATGTCTTCGGAGACTCAACTTTGGTTGTAAATCAGATCAAAGGTGAATGGGAGACAAATTAACCTAGTTTAATACATATAGAGATTTTGCGAGGAGGATTTCAACTTTCTTTACGAAGGTTGAGTTTCATCATATCCCTCGAGATGAAAACCAGATGGCAGATGCTCTTGCAACATTGGCGTCAATGATTATGGTGAAGTATTGGAATGAAGTTCCCAATTTGTAGATGCTCTTGCAACATTGGCGTCAATGATTATGGTGAAGTATTGGAATGAAGTTCCCAATTTGTCTGTGATGCATTTTAACAGGCCAGCTCATGTGTTTGTTGTTGAAGAGATCAAAGACGAGAAGCCGTGATATTACGACATCAAATATTTCCTCCAAAGTCAGATTTACCCGCTTGGGGCATCTTTGAAAGATAAGAAGACTTTGAGAAGATTAGCCGATAATTTCTTCTTGAATGGTGATATATTGTACGAGAGAAACTTTGACATGGTTTTGCTCAGATGCGTGGATAGACACGAAGCAGACTTGTTGATGACTGAAGTGCATGAAGGTTCCTTTGGTACTCATTCCAATGGACATGCAATGGTGAAGAAGATGTTGCGAGCAGATTACTATTGGCTGACCATGGAATCTGACTGTTGCAAATTTGTGAAGAAGTGTCACAAGTGTCAAATTTATGCTGATAAGATTCATGTTCCTCCAAAACTTTTGAATGTTATCTCTTCCCCATGGCCCTTATCCATGTGGGAAATTGATATGATTGGGATGATTGAGCCCAAAGCTTCAAATGGACGTCTTTTCATTTTGGTGGCAATTGACTACTTCACAAAATGGGTTGAAGCGGCATCGTACGCAAATGTGACCAAGCAAGTTGTTGTAAGGTTTATCAAGAATCATATCATATGCCGTTATGGTGTGCCAAGTAAGATCATTACTGATAATGGATCGAACTTGAATAACAATATGGTGGAAGCTCTTTGCAAAGACTTCAAGAGTGCACATCATAATTCTTCTCCCTACAGACCCAAGATGAATGAGACTGTTGAAGCTGCAAACAAAAACATTAAGAAGATTATTTATAAGATGGTTGTAACATACAAGGATTGGCATGAAATGCTCTCATTTTCTTTGCATGGGTACCGTATATCCGTCCGCACTTCAACATGGGTGTCGCACCTCGAAAAAATGGGGATACGACTTCAAAGCGAAGCGCGATCGCACGCTCGCAATGATGGACTGAACAGAGTCGCCACCGAACTTTATTTATTCCTAAAAAGGAAAGGGGAAATATCGATAAAACCCAAGACAAAAGAAAGGATAAGATATGGTCATCGCAACCAATATCAGGGTTCGGGAGTCGATTACGCACGGGGAAGGTATTAGCACCCCTCACGTCCGTTGTACTCAACGGGAACCATTAGGTTAGTTGTGTGCGTTAGTGTCAGTTGAAATATTAGGCTTTTCAAATTATTAGGTGGGAAAGAATAAATAGAATCAAAAGAAAAGAGAAGATGTTTTTGGATTTTTTAACGAAGGACTAAACCTAAGTTTTTTATTAGTGGGCCTGACAAGATTCATAAATCCTGCTCCTACGTATCTCAAAAGAGAAATCAAGGCTTACGTAGTTCTGGGTAGAAAAATGTTTGTTTGTTGGTCGATTTTAGCGAAAGCTATACTGTATTAATCGACGAAAACATTATTTTACCCAAAACAGATGAGGAGTAGACGCATACCACACATCGAACGGATTTATAAATCTACATTCGGAAAAGCGTCATTTATCTCTACTCAACAATCGTGGCCGAAACATTGTTTTGTATCACTTAAGACAATATATCTTTCGTTTATGAAAAAAGGTTTTCGATTAATCGCACGGCGGCGAGAAAAGAGTTTGATTGGTTGGATGTATTTTGAGTGATGGCGAGAACTTGGATGAGCGAGATATACATCTCGAATCCTAGCCTCAGGAGTGCATGGTATACACCATGTTCCATTTCCATCTTTATTGAAAAAGTATTAAGGTAGGAATTAGGTATTTTGAAGTTTGAAAGACGAGTACTTGTGACCTACAAGCTCTTACAGCTTGGGTCTAATACTCGGGACTACGTCTGGACATTCCACCCAGACAGTCTGTTTCTTTCCAATATTGCTAAGAAAATGATTCGAATATTTATGAATGTTTTGGAGAGAAGACGAATATTTATGGCTTGCAAGCTCTTACAGCTTGAGCCTAATATTCGGGATTACAACTGGATATTCCCTCCAGGTAATCTTTTTCTTCCAACTTTATTAAGAAGATGGTTCGAGATATTTACAGGTGTTTTGGAGAGAAGACGAATATTTATGGCTTACAAGCTCTTACAGCTTGAGCCTAATATTCGGGATTACGACTGGACATTCCATCCGGGTAATCTTTTTCTTCACGTTTTATTTAGAAAATGATTTTGAATATTGGAGTGTTAAAGAGAAGACGAATATTTATGGCTTGCAAGCTCTTACAGCTTGAGCCTAATATTCGAGACTACGACTGGACATTCCATCCAGGTAATCTTTTTCTTCACGTTTTATTTAGAAAATGATTTGAATATTAAATTAAAACAATTAGAGTACCGAGGTTTGAAATTATTGAAAGTTAAATTGATGTTGCTTAAGAGCTCATTGTAAGAAGGCCCAAGAGTAAGCTATGTGAGGTTGATGGCGATGCTTAAAAGCAATCGACTTACAAGGGTATGGAAATGGGCTCGATATTAAATCGAGAAAAATATGATTTTTATAGTTTTCAAATGGTTTCGAATGCATGATGAAATTAAAAGAAAACAAATTTGCATTACTAAATGATGATGAAGCTATGAGTACGGGATAAATTATACTAAAACATAAGCATGAGAAAAATGAATGATAAAAGAAATGAAATGCCCTATGTGGGTATCGAACCCAATACTAAGGGGAAGATGAAATTACTTTTCCTCCACTGGACCACAAGCTGTCAACTGTTGAGTCAACAGCGATCCAAACCTATAAACAAGAACTAAAAAAAAACAAAGAAACAAAATAAACAACTAAAAAAAAAGGAATGGACTTGGGATGAAAGAAAGCCCAACGGTCACTTGGACTGTTGCGGTTCGGGTTAACGGAACCCTGCTCCAACTCAACCCAAATGGAGGCAGCGAGAATCTCCAAACAAACTTAACGCATGGCCGTTGGGGGAGGCGAACAGAAAGGTGAAAAGAACCCTTATTAATGGCCAGCCGTTAAGCCATTCATGGGAAAACAACAATGTTGGGAAGACCAAAGGGCAACGGGAAAGGCAACAATCACCTTTGACCTTTAAAGATTCGTTTTTTAGAAAAAGAACACAACAAAACTAGAAGCATTTCTTCGCCTCATCTTCTCTCCTCTCAGCTTAAAACTCCCCCCAAACTCTACTCACAGTAACCATTCCTAAGTATTAAGAAGAAGACAAAATGCAAATGAAAAACCAAAACCCTAAACCCAGTCCACGAGATCAAACTCGAATCATCAATACGAAAGAAAAAAGACAACACAATTCGCATAGAAATACATCAGGTTTGGAAGATAGTAAATATGCATCTGAATACGGAACAACAAAAAGGCGAGAATTCTACCAGATTGGGATGTCTCGGAAGTGAATGAACAGGTACGTGACCCTCCTTCTGCTTTCTCCTTCGTTGCGCCTTTCTTAGGGTTCGTCCTCTCTTTGATTTCTTATCGATTCACCGTTTTCACTGTCGGAAAATTATTAGGGTTTTTTGCTTTTGAACAGTAGCCAACTCTCTAATTTTCGTTTTGCTTTGATTTGGGATTTAGGGCTTGTGGTATCTTGTTCGCCGTGTTTTTCCTCTACTGATTCGCTTTTTTATTTATCCTCTACGAATTAGGGTTTTCAGGATGGCATATGGAGCTCAAAAGAGTATCCTGCAAAACCTCCTTCTGGGTGGTCAGGTTTCGGTCGCCCTAATTGATGCTTGGATTGGAACAGGTAAACTGGGCATATGCTTTCTTCTACGTTTTTGTCTCAATTCCAAATTGGGAACTTTTTGGAATTTTACTGCTTGATAGTTATTTTGTTTTACTGCAGTGAATATGCCTCTCTTGCCACTGAGAAATATCCTTTCGAACTCTTGTTGAATCAGATTGTACTTCCTCACTATAACTGAATTCATCTTCATCTTTGAGAGGGAAATTTTTGAAGGTGTCAATGGTGAATGATTTGACGTGGTTTATGAGTTCGTCGGTAATCCCATTGTTGTGTGGAATTGGATTCTGTTGAAGTGTTTGGATTTGTGAAACTCTTGGAAAAGGTGCGTTTAAGCCAATACATTGCTTTCACTTTGCTGTCTTGCACTCTTCAATACATTGTTTTTTCTGCAACATCGTTATTTGAAGTAGATTTGTCAATTCACTGTTGAAGGTTCAAGCTTTCACAACAGGCCGAAGTTCGAATCCACCATGAAACGAGTCACCAACCTAACGACCACTTCTCACAAGTAACAACCATCCTGAATTTGTTCAGACGCCGGTTTTACTCAGACCACAACCTTCTCCTCTGGCAGGTAAGTCCCATATCCTTAGCCGTTTGATGCACAATATGAGCGCTGTGTGAATTTCTGTGATGTGGATATATGTTGATGGTTCGTCTGTTACTCTTCAGAATTTTCTCAAATTCCAATATTTCATTCCGTTGATAGGCTGCTATGAGTTTTGTCATTGCCAATATCTCAGGGTCATTCTTGTATGGCTTGGCTTCCTGTTTTTCTGTTACAATTCTGTTTTGGCTTACTCATGGTATGCTGTAGGTTGCTCTCCATGATATCTTGTAGACTTGTTTCCATATGACTATCAGTAGAAATAGATAATGGAATGTGCTGAATATCGCAGGAAAATTTATTACTCATGTCCTTTAATGCTACAGCTGAAGCATCATCCTGATATCCATTAGAAGCTTCAGAAGTAAGAAAACTTTCTTTGTTTTCGTTGTGGCCTACTTCAGACTCCTTGCCTACACCATTATGTTGCTCACTCAATTCTCCAATTACAGGTACATATTTGTCCTCAATTTCACCATCTTCTAATATATCAGTTTGCAACAATTCATCATTGATTAAACTTTCAAGTACTTTAATCTTCCTGTCAGAGTGCACCCAGAAAGGAAGCAAAGATGATCCATGGGATGCAAGTGGCTTAAAATCAGAAAGTCTAATCTCAATCTCTAACATATAAGTTGACAAAAAATCCTGGCCTGTGTTTATTTGCAGGGTATTCATAATGATCATGTTAAGAACCAGTGGTAAGTACAAACCACAATGATGCTCTGATGCTTGTTGAAAAAGAAAGCAAGCGGTTCTTATGTGTGAAATTCATGGCCTTTTGATTACTTTGTTTTGTAGGAACCTCCATGGAAGAAAAATTAACTTGGGATAGAAGGAGATGATGATATGAAAGCATGAAGATGGTGGATGTTAATGCTTAGGAATTTGAATTAAATGTTAGAACCTTATGTCATGAGCTTGTATTTTTGAATTTGATTCATATGTAAGGTATCAACATGATTATGTACTTGAACCTTGAATTTTGAATTTGAAGTTGGTAATTGAATGGAATGTTTGGATTTGTATATGAGTTAATCATTGTAAGCATGTGTGGGCTATAGCTTGGATGTAGTTTGGAACCAAATCAATGCAGTGTAAAGCATGTAAGACATGGCTGGAATTGTATGGAAATGTGAAATGGTGCAAATGTACTTGAAATGTTATTTGTAATTTGATTTTGAATGAAATGGGAAGTGTATGATTATATGATAGTTGTTATATGAAATTAGCATTTTGGAACATGGAATGATATTGATTTGAATTGGGATTGAAATATTGTATGGTTTAAGTGAAAATGTGAATTGGTGTAGGTTGGATCAAGTGAACACCAAGTCCATGTTTATGGTTTTAAAATGTTTGTCCTTTGGAAGATAACTTTGTAATTCATGGCCATGTTGTAATGGGGATGGTTTATGGTTTGGAAATGTAATTGCCTTGAACGGTCTCATATGAGCATGATTTGAATGGAAATGAATTGATGAAATTAAACATGAATCTTGAAGCTAGATAATGACCAATGTCTATTAATAAACAAAATGGATTTGGGAATGAATGTATGCAAATGAATTGGAATTAATGTATGCAAATGAATTTCAGGCCAAGTGCCAAATAAAAATAAAAAATTCAGGACCAAAATCGGGGTATGACATGGGCAACCCCTTTCTCATTTGTGTATGGTGTCGTATTACGCGAAAAACCGGCGGGAAAAAGAAACAACAGAGCCGCCACCGTGCGTTATTTATCCCAAAGGAGGGAAAGGAAACGCTCAAAGTAAACCTGGAAAGGACATGGTCTCGCGACCAGAGATTGATGGGATCGGGAGTCGGTTATGCGAAGGGAAGGTATTAGCACCCCTACGCATCCGTCGTACTCGACGGATCCACGCTCAGATAGAATAGAATAAAGGTTGCTAGAAACTGCTCACAAACTGCACAAGGCTGGAAACAAACACAGATAAAAGACGGAAGAAGGTAACTCGGCAGGATATCGTATCCTGGGCCTACGTAGTCTGTCAGACACAGACATCAGAGTCGATGTAGTTCGGGAACAGGGGAAGCGTGCTCGCTAGGATGTCGCATCCTATGCATACGTATCTTCTCTGACCGGAGAAGAATCAGAGCACTCGTAGCTCGGCTAACGCATGCCAAACAAAACCCACACAGGAAACCGACTGCCAATCGCTGGACTTACGTCAGACTCCGCACAAACAGGCAAACATGGAAACCGAATGCCAATCGCTAGACTTACATCAGACTCCGAACCAACAAACACACACAGGAAACCAATTGCCAATCGTTGGACTTATGTCAGACTCCAACAAGTAAACAAGACACAGGAAACCAACTGCCAATCGTTGGACTTATGTCAGACTCTAACACACACAAAGTGGGGTTGAAAAAGAAAAAGGGCGCCCGGAGAGATCAACTCATCTCCTGCCTACGTACCTCATCTGGTATGAGGATCAGGGCGACGTAGTTCCCCTAAACAGGGAACGAACTTCTATCCTAACCAGAGACAAAGGGAGATAACAAGCTACTAGGGAGACTACGACTCGAGCCTAGAAGTTGTCATGCATAAGATCCCTATGTTGAGGTCTCTATCCTAACTTGCACCGGAAGCAAGCTAGCCTAAATAGCACATCATCAAACATAAGCACAAGTAGCACACACTATATGCAAACAATTGGCTCACACAAGGCTAGGCTTTAGTCAAAGGGTCATGTCAACCTCGACAAACAAGCCAACTGGAATGGGATGTGGTTAGCTCTTAACCCTAACATTGAGAGTTAGGGTGAAGCAGATGAAATGGAGATGAGGTTTATGCCTCATAGCTCTTATCCCTGGTCTGGGAGAGCTTGAATCAAATAGAAAGTGTGGGAGTTCAGAATGTAGGAACTCTTCTCCACATGACTGACACAACAAGATCTTGGGTTCTTATTCACAATGCATCAACACATGGTGTGAGCAAAGTGAATGGCACAACTGAATAGAAGGGGATGGATTGCACATCCCTTGTATCTGCCAATTGCCTCTGAAGAGGTCTTTACCTGCTTGGCACAAACTTAAACAAACACAAGCATTGCCTCTTAAGGAGGGCTTCAGACAGGTGCCTGCCAACATAACATGACAGGTCTTCCAGACTACATGAAGATCAAGGAATTATACCTCAGTGGTAAGAAAACCACAAGCAAGCAAAGCAAAGTTCAGATGAACTTAAAGCAACTTAGGTACCTGTGGAAACAGCTAAACCAATCAGTACAAAATCCAGACAAACAATCAACAGTCAGAATCAGACAGACAACCCAATATGCAACACAAAATCCATAAGGCAAACTCAAATGAGTTATCATCAACCTACAAAACACACAATGTTAGCAATCAAAAGCAAATATTAACATTCAAGTGATGAAGCATCATCAACCATGGCATTTGGATGCTTAAACCTGAAATTCAAAGCTCACATGTAAGTATACACCACTAGGTCAAAGCCTAGGGTCAAAGGTGAAGAAAAAATTTAAAACAGGAGCTGAAATTCAACACAATGAAACTTCAAACACATATTGACATGTCTTAAAAAGGCTCACATCAAAATCATTAAGCAAAAGCATTTCATGATCAAAAGAATTCAAAGGCAATTTCAAAGTTCATATATGGTCATCATGAATGAAAAATCCAAATCAAAACAGAAATGATTCAAATAATTCTGGAATAATTCATGAACATTCAACACATCTAATATGATCAACATACAAAAAATCAGAAGCATCCAAGATCATTTGGCATGGAAATTGAATTGCACAAGTAAGAACAACCAAATGTGTGACACAAATTGTCACACCATGTTAACACAAGCATAAAACAGAAATGGTAAATGGAAAAAATGTCAAACCAAAACCAAAACATCAATCAATGTGTCTAGAATCAGCATGTAAAATTTCAAGTCCATTGGATTAAAATCAAGCATTTCACAAAGGAAAGAGTAAGGCAAGGTCACAAATGCACCTATGGTCAAAGAGTATAACACCAAATAAAATCCATCCTTGCAATTTTTTTTAAATCATCATCATTAAAAACTAGACATCTCAAGGATCAATTAGCAAAAAACCAGGTATTTTTTGGATCAATTTTCAATTTGTTATGAATTTTACAAGTTGATGAAAAAATGTGAAATAAAAATGGCATAGCATGGCAAAAGTGAAAAATAAATTCCAAAAAACGCCTGAAGCAGGAATCGAAGTGAGGACCATGGATTAAATGAGTTCTGAGCGCGCATTCTTCAGGTAGAACCCTAGCGCATCAGGCTATGAAGATCTTCATCTTCTTCATGAAGATGAAGATGAACACCATGAATGTTCATGCAAGCTTTTTCCAGAATTTCCAGATTTTCTCAGAATTTTACAAATTATATATCGTTGGAAAGCTCTTTCAATGTAGAATTCAAATATCATATTATCTAAGCCTAAATCTCCATGGATTTTCTGAATCGAAGCAAAGAAGTTTCTAGATCAAAACTTGAAATCATCATATCTCACTCAATTTTTATCCAAATTCCACAAAATTTATATCAGAATTCTCACCACAACAAGATCTACAAGATTATGTACATAAAACAGAGAATTAAGAGAATAAAAAATGTGACCTCTTGAAGAACAGTTGGCGAATTCTGCAGATCCAAGGCCAAGCAAGCATGCAAATCCACTCCAAATCACTTGTTATGAAGTTTGATGATGAAATTGAGGCTTGGAAACGTGTAAATCTTGCTTAAATCTCTAATGCCATGGTTATGTTCTTGAGCTTCACATGCACAATTCTGGTCCAAACTTGATGATCCAAGGCTTGATCTCTGCTAAATCAACACTAGAGAATCAGAATATGGAAGAAGATTCAAGGTTTATGTGAGAAAAATTTGAATTAAGATTGGAAGAAAATTTTGGAGGGAAAAAATTCTTAGATCTAGAAATGGTGAATTGTGATTAACCTCCTTAAATTCTGTTACAATTATCTATATATACCATGTCCTAATCTTATTTTAATTAAAATTAATCAAAGTTAATTAGAGATTAAGCAAAATAAGGGTGCATGGCAAAAATTGGAAATTTGGTGGTGCATGGCAATTCCAAACGTGAACAGTACCATATGGGAGCTCATTTTCACTCAAAATCTTCCCATGCACATGTTAGCAATGGTCATTTGTTCCCATGATGCACCAATTTCAAATTTATGATTTTCCCTCCAAAATTGACTTGAATGCATAAATGATCATATGTTCAAATTTCATGCAATGTGATGGATGTTTTGGAAACTTCATGTCATGACAAGCATTTTGCAAAAAGAACCACCAAATTTGGAGTTATGAACCAAAAGTTATGGCCATTTGAAGTTCCATGTACACTTGGCAATGATTTGACCATATCTCCTCAACCATTCATCAGATGCTCATGATCTTGGACTTTTTGGAAATGGGAGAAAGAGATCTTCAACTTTCATGTTGGAAAAAATTTCATTTGAAGCTTCTTTGATGATGCAAGATCAAGTTGAATTTGAATAAAAAACTTTCCATTTTGGGAAACTTTCAATTATAGGTCACTTTCCATTTTTGGAAACTTTTGATCTGGCTTCAAAATCTTCAAGGTAGATGTTTGACATGTTGAATACCCTTCTTTGGGACATGAATGAAATGTCTCAAACCATTTCTCCCTCTCCTAGCCCTCAGTTGACTTGCAGTTGACTTTTATGGGCCTCATATGACTTGGTCATGCACTGTGGACTTTGAACCTCAAACCAATGGTCAAGTTGCATCAAAATGAACCTTGGGTCATATAAGCTCTCTAGAATAACCATAGGGCATTTGTCTCATGGAAATGCTTTTGCTCTCTTGCACAGATGGATTCTCCTGATCAGTTTTGATTGATGAAATGCAACATGCTATGCAATGCTAATGACCTAAATATGAAATGAATGTACAAATGGGAGGTGCAAATTTGAGGTGCTACATATGGTATGGAAGTAGTGCTCCCCGTAGAGGTTGAGATCCCTTCATTACGTGTGCTCATGGAAGCCAAGTTGACTGAGGCTGAATGGTGTCAGACCAGGTTTGATCAGCTGAATTTGATTGAAGAGAAGAGATTGACTGCCATGTGTCATGGTCAGTTATATCAGCAGAGAATGAAGAAAGCTTTTGATAAGAAGGTCAGACCTCGTGTGTTTAGAGAAGGTGACCTTGTGCTCAAGAAGATCTTGTCATTCAAACCAAATTCCAGGGGAAAATGGACTCCTAATTATGAAGGCCCATATGTTGTTAAGAGAGCCTTTTCAGGTGGTGCTCTGATTCTTACAACTATGGATGGTGAAGAGTTCACTCGTCCCGTGAACGCAGATGCAGTCAAGAAATACTTCTCCTAAAAAGAAAAGAACAACTCGCTAAGTTGAAAACCCGAAAAGGAGGCTTAGGAAGAAAAGAGCGTCTCAGTGGATTGAAAACCCGAAAGGGCGATCAAGGAAAAAATTAGAGACATAAAAACAGAATTTTTTTCCGATAAGTTGAGTACCCCACCTTGGGGCAACTTATGCAAAAATTAGGGATTATGCCAAGTAACTGCAGTCTGCTGATCGTCCAATTTTGGGGAGTTTTTGTTGAGCACAAGGTTTGACATCGATTCATCATCCCAGCAGCGGATAAGAGCACAGTGAATATCAAGAGTTGTGAGAAGGACTAAGGATCATTTGTATTCAATGTAGCCCTTTTCCATGTAAATTACCATTTTCAACTTTGTAAAAATCTGTGGAGTCTTGTCATTTACAGACTACCATCCCATTAAATAAAGTTGAGTTTTTGTCCAATTGTTTCTACTCTTATTTACTTCAGCCAATAGTTTAAATTTTATTATGATCATTTTGAAAATTTAAAATTTTTAATCAAAATCTTTTTCTTAAAACATATAAAAACAAGAAATTTTCAAAGCAAATTAAAAAGGAAGTATCAACAGCACTTCAAAGATCAGCAAGTCCTTAAGTGCTAAGCATCGGAGGTTCCCCAAGCAGTTAACCCTTCGAGTATCCCTAGTTGTCTGTGTTGATCTGGTTCCCCTGTGAATTGTTTGTTCCCTAGTGGAGTTCCGATTCTTTTTCCCAGCTAAGTTGGTTGATTCAATACCTTGCGACGTGTTATTTCCCCGACAGTGTTTCTGTAATTCCCTAACAGGGTTGATCTTCAGCAGAGTAGGATGTTTTCCCCAGTAGATCGCATTGGTTTCCCCACTAGTCGCTATCCGACTCGCTCTCAGTCAGAGTTTCCTCCTGGTTTCTGAGCAGCTGTTTTGTGTTTATCTTCTGTATGGTTGTCTCCCATTTAATATGGTGTAGACCTAAAATTCCTTGCAGACTCGATAATTTCGCCTCTCCTCAGCAGAACTCCTCCCTCGGCTAGATTTGAGCCTTTGGTTTATTGATTTCTCTATTCTCTAGCAGTTGTCTCCCTCTTTTTGTGGATTGATCGAGGATTGTACTGATGATTCAATTTCTTTGCGACACCTTTGTATCCTTTGTGATTGTTTTGTCAGCATAATCGTCATATATATACATATACATATACATTCATATAATTTCATAATTTTCATATTTGAATCGTCATACTTGATTAGAGATTCTCATTCTCTGTATGGCGGTACTTTATCCCCATACAAGGTTCGATGTTTGTCCTCCCTCAATTGTAGAGCGTCAGCCCCTTAGGAAGAAAGACTTTAATCTTTCTCCTCTTCCCCACAGAGTTTGTTTCCTCGTGGATGATTATTACTTAAGTTTCCTTTCCAGTTGTTTTTCTGGATGGAATCACTCCCCTTGAGTTATATCCTTATTGGGTTGAGTCTTGATTGACTGTTTCTGTCTAGCTTTTACCTAGATAGATGCTTCGAGTCTCCTAAGAATTTATTACCCAGTAACTGGTAATATTCTTCTTAGTTTGCAGTTTGTTACTTCTTGCCCAATACCCGATAAAAGTACCCTTATTTTTCTCCTCAGTAGAGTCCCCAGTGGATCTATTCCCCAGAAAGTATATCCTTGATATGCTCACCCTAACCGGTGACAGATATCTTTCTCTCCCCTTCCTGAGTTTATCCTTGATATGTTCATCCTAATTGATGACGGATACTCTCACCTTTGGTATTCTACCCAGTAAAAAGGTAGTTGAAATCCCTATTCTTGTTTCCCAGAGAGTTAATCCTTGATATGTTCATCCTAACCGATGACGGGTTTCCTTCTCTTTGCGGTTTTCTACCCAGTAACCGGTAGTTATAAATCCTATTTTTGTCCCCTTCGCAAAGTTAATCCTTAATATGTTCACCCTAACCGGTGACAGGTTATCTCTTTAATGGTATTCTATCCAGTAACTGATAGATGTAATTCCTATTTTCTCCCCTCTCAGAGTCTATCCTTGATATGTTCATCCTAACCGGTGACGAATTTTCTCTTTGATTGGTCTTCTATCCAACATTTGATAGATGTAATTCCTAATTTTTGTTCAGTTGGTTTATCCTTAATATGTTCATCCTAATAGATGACGAGTATCCTCATTTACATTTCCCAGGCAAGTTTATCCTTGATTTGTTCATCTTAACCGATGACGGATTTTCTTCTCTGTTGATTTTATCCTTGATATGTTCATCCTAACCGATGATGGATACTCTCACCTTTGGTATTCTACCCAGTAATTGGTAGTTGTAAATCCTATTTTCTGTAGTTTTCCCCAACAAGGCTATTCTTACCCAGTAACCGGTAATGAATACTCCCTTCTGTTGATACCCAGCGAGTCATCCTTGATATGTTCATCCTAACCGATGACGGATGCTCTCTCTGTCAGATCTTTATTATCTCCTCACCCAGTAACAGGTAGTAGATAATAGATTTCTACTCCTCCTGTGTTGAAGTTTATTTCTTCCCCAGTCGAGTTGAGTGCGTATTTCCTTAGTGAAATCGCTTTTCCTGCATGATTCAAGTACTTCAGTTTTATCCTAACTTACTCGTATCCTCTGCAGATGTTGTTGTTTCCCCGACTGAGTCTTTCCATGTTTGTATGGAATTCCTCGAGTCCCCCCAGCACTTTTAAGTCGTAGCCTGGCCTACGCATAACTCCTTTATCCCCCAGAGTCTCTGTCTCCCTAGTAAGTTTTCCTTACGGAATACATTATACTCTTGCGGACTTTCAGTCTCTCTGATTTCTTTTCCTTTGTGGCAATATTTCCCCACAGGGCATTAACTTTTGCATTCATATCATTTGCATCATGAGGTCTCTTAGGGACAAAATTTGTTTCTATGTTGTTATTTAAGCCCATTCTACTGAGTCGACATGAAGATTTTAACCTTCGCCTCCTCAGTTAGAATGTCCTTAAATAGGGGTAGTTGTAGGACCCCATATTTGACCCTAAGATCCCTCATGCAATTTCATCATATGCATTGGGATCATACCTTGGCATTCTTTTTACCCCTATTTCATTGGGTTTGTTTTGGGAGAGATCACCAAGCACCATGTAATTGTATCATACTTGTATATTATCATTTTACTAACCAAAATACAAAAATATGTCTTTGCATTTTCCTAACTCTTTTGTAGGTAGGTGTAAGACCCTAATTTTGTCCCTAAGATCCCTCATGGCATCATAACATTGCATTTGGCATTGCCTCAAGGATCATTAGCATCTTGGTTCCCTTTGCCTTTGGGTCTGGACCTCCTTGTGAGTGGTTTGAGATCACCAAGCATGCTTGAATTGTATATCATTGCTTTTCCTATTTTGTTTACTAACCAAAAGCACAAAAACATGTCACTAACATCTTTTGTTTGTAGCTTGAGCAATCACAAGGTTCAAAGCTTCTAGGAGGTCATTGGTACAAAGACATGGTCAAGAGGAGATAATAGCAAGCATGGTAATGGTTCCCAAAGCTCTCATCCATAAAATATTCCTCCATAGCATCTCAATTCATCATCTTGGTCATAGAAAGTCAAAAGGTTTGAGGTCTTGTTCTTCAAGGAAACCCTAATTCATCTGTGCACCACAATGCCTTGCTCCTGAAGCAACCTCAGCCCATGATCAAATACAATCAAGGGAAGTTATTTAACTATTAATTTCATACATATTTGAACTTATTTGAGTATCCTCAATCATCAATTCATCAAGATATGGGTCATGTACTTGAGAAGTTGATCAGTCAATTCATCTCACTATTTTGAAATGCAATGAGACCTAACTTTTAATGTGTTGGTCAAATGGAGATGATTCCAAAATAAAAACTGTTCTTAAGGACAATATGAACAACTTTCATGTTCATCAAAAAATGATTTGAAGCTTGGAAGGCCATCTCCCATTCCAATACATTATAGGTCATTTTGACTAAAACCCTAATTGAGGGTCAACTTCCCAAGGACATAACTCATTCCTTTTTATGATTTTGAGGTAGGATAAAATGCATTGGAAAGATTAAGATGTCTACTTCAAATGTTATGTTGAGCAAAATTTCAAAATCTCAAAGTAAATACATGTGATAATGCAATACATTATAGGTCCTTTTGGGCCAAATGCATTGAAAGGCAAAAAAGTCCAACTTCAAGTGCCCATAACTCTCTCATCAAAAATCAAAATGATGCAAACTTTAAGTCCATTTTGATTTTATTGAAAAGATCTACAACTTTGATGTTGGAGGTGTTTTCATTTGAGGCTTGAATCATCAAAACAGAAGGGCTTGAACATTGGCCAAATTTAGAAACTTTGCATTGACATGTTTTGCACATCACTCTTTAAACTCAAATTTCATAAATTTCCACACTCCAAATGGATTTTTTCCCAACATAACAATTGTTCCTTACATCAAGACCTTTCCAACCATTACTCACATTATCATATTTGGATTTGGCAAATGGTATTTTCGAAGAGTTGAACATTTAGGCATAATTATGGAATGCACATGAAATCTTGATACACAAGCAATTGCCATTCAAACTACACGTCCAATTCAACTTGGTTTGTGTTCAGTATGCATTTGCATAAGCTCTTGGGCTTTGCACGCGCCTGTACATGCCCATGCATGAAGGATCCAAATTCCATGCACATGAGAATTCACCTTGCTTGCAGTTGTTTTGCTATAAATAGAAGGGTTCAGCTTCATTCAAAATCAACCTAAAGGCGCCTGAAACCCTGCTGAAGTGATTCCCCAACCTCACCAAAGAAGCAATTTCCATTTTTCTTCAAATTTTCAGATCCAAAATTCAACTTCATCTGGTTGAATTCTTAGATCTAAAGCTTCTTAACCTTCATCATTCATCTCACTAATCTTCTGTTTTGGCAAAGCAAGCAAGGAATTGAGCTCAAGTTACCAGAACTCAAGCTTACTCTTCAACTGGTATTTCATTCGAATCTCATCATCCTTTGACCTATTGGCTTAGATCTTGTGTTGGCTGAAGTCCTCTCAATAGAGGCATCATGTTTATGCATTCAATTTTTGAAATCCATTGAGTTCATGATGAACACCAGATTTTTCAACCTCTGATTTCTCACACCATGGAAATCTAGAGTGAAAATGAATGGTACAGGGATGATGTACATCATCCCAGCTTTCCAATGATGTATAGATCGCGTGATTTGGTTAAGCTTTGGTTGTCTGCTATGGTGGCCAGAAAATGCAAGCTCACCGGAGAAGAAGGTGGCTCCGGTGGCTGCTTCAATGCCAGATCAAATCTGGACCGTGTGATTGCATTGCCAGATCTAATCTGGATCCTTCATTGTTATGACTTTTTATTGGTTTCCATGTGATTGCATTGACCGTGGACTACAATAGGCGCGCGCTTCTGGATGCTTGGATCTTCAAGCTCAATTAATGAGCTCAGATCCAAGGGCTCTCGTTTTTTGCCATTTTTAATTTCTGATTTCATTTTCTTTAATTTCCTTTTATTTCAAAAATCAATATCTCTTTCATTTTTAATCCAAAAATTATGGGATCAATTGCATTAGTCTCCAAATATTTTCTAGTTTCTATTTTTGATTTTTAATATTTTTTATTTTGTCATTTGATATTTTTTGTGAATTTTCTCTTTTCTGGTTATTTTTAATTCATTTTAAATAGTTTTTGATATTCAAAAAATACAAAAATATTTTCCTAACCTATTTGAATGATGATGGATCTATGAAAAATATTCTCATCAATTTTTAAATTGATTTGAGATTTATTTGAGATTTTAGTTCAATTAGGTTATTTTTATTCATTTTGAATTGATTAAAAATATTTTCTGACCTTTAAAAATGCTGAAATTTTTTGTCAAACTTTGTTTGACTTTGTTGAACTTGGGATAAATCACTTGGACCTTTCAAGGTTGATTTGAAGTGATTTTGAAGTTTGACCTTTCTTTTATTTTTAATTCAAGTTTAATATTAAATATTAAAAAATGCCAAAAATATTTTATTCATTTCTTGACTTCCAATCTTCATCTCACTTCTGTTTTTGATTGTTTGACTTTGACTTTCAATGTTATTGGTCAACATATGATGATTGGTACATGGTATTTCATTTAATGCATTTGTATCATTTTGCCTTCTTTTGTCTCCATTTATTCATCTCCTTCTTCTTCTTCTTCTTTTTCTTTTTGATCAATGAGTTGAAGGTTGATAAGTTAGCATTGATTAGGGAGACTTAATCTTCCTTGATTCAAATCTAATTCATCTTGATCAATTGATCAAGTGAATGGCTTTGCATTAAGGATAGGTTGTTTCCTAAATCATGCAAAAGACTTAAACCAATACAAGATCAATTCTCATTTCCTTTTTGGCATGGCAAGTTGTTAGGACTTGGTTCACTAATCAAGACTCCTAACTTGTGTTTGTTGCCTATATTATTATTGACCGGCCTCAGATAGTTGTGACTTCTACATAAGTCCAATTACGATTGCTTAACATAGCGCTAAATTTACCTTATGGCACACTAACTACTAACACTAACTATTGACAATTAACATTTACTTTTTGCTCTTTATTTTTATGCAATTTACTATTCTTGCACATATTATCCATTTGCTTTTCTCTTTGCTCACTTGAGCACATGTTTATGTTAATTCCATTTGCCTTTTGCTCACTTGAGCACATAATTGTGTATATATTATTATGCTTGTATTTTGTTTTGATTATTGTGAACCAAATGCAAAGAAATGGACTTAGTTTCTAGGACTTTCCCTATGCAAAGAAATGGAGAATTGGACTTAGATTCTAGGACCTTCCTTGTGGAAAGTTGGAGTAAAAGGATCTTAGTGATGAAGATGGTTTAGAAGGACCAAATCTCTAAACTCCCTCTTGTCCATTCTTGTTTTACTTCATGGGACTTTTGATGTGTGTGCTTTTGTGCTAGGGGATACTATGAGCTTAATTGAAGGAACCATTACCATGAGCTCCTAAGAGAGAAAGATCCAAGAGACCTTGAGGAGCCTTATCCAAGAATTGATTGATTGTTGATTGCTTGAGTTTTGCTTGTGATTGTTTATTCCAAAGGATGGGAGCTACTTGGATCATCAATATGATCTCAAGAGAGGAACTCCTTGTGTGGTTTTGGTCTCTTTTCCCTCACCTTTTTGTTTTACTTAGGACTTAGCCCTTCTTCTTCTTCTCTCCACTCTAACCCAAGCCAAAACTTTTTGTGCAAACATTTAACTATTGTTTTCAACATTAGAAACCTAAGCCTTATGCTTTTGATTTTCAAACTTTCTTTTCATAACACTTATTTTGAATTGAACCTTTAAGTCAACTTTGACCATTTTTGTATATACTTCTAATTGTTAAATATAACCCATTCAAATGTCTTTTGTGGTTCCAATGGCCACTTTCTCAATCAAAAATCTTTCATAACCTTTAGCTATTAGGTTTGAGTTATCCTTGTGGTAGATGTAATACTCACCTATATCCTTAGTGATGGACAATAAGTCTTCCATGCTTATTATAGGGTTAACCCCTCACTAGCATGTTGAAGCTATCCTCACATGGTGGATTTGTGGTTTGGTTGAGTTTTCTCCCTTTGATAACAAAAGACCTTAAGGCTTTTCGACCAATTAATTCACCAACTTGTTTTGAGATTTTTACCCCGAACTACGAGGTTTTTATCCTAATCTTTTTTTTTAAGATGGTACGTAGGCAATGGGTTCATCCATCCAAACACAAAATGTAAATAACTTGTACATTCTCTTCTCATCTCTTCAATCATGTTTGCACAAACAAAATTTTCACAAAAACAACAACCTTACAACAAATATGAAAAGGGCTCCCTAGGAGTACCTAGGATGTTTTGGGTGCCTAACACCTTCCCATTGCATAACCAACCCCCTTACCCAATCTCTGTTTCTTTTACTAGTTTTTTGTTAAAACTATTAGGTTTTTATTCGCTTTCTAACCATTCCTTTGGATAAATAGAAGTGCGGTGGCGACTCGACTTGTATGATTTACCTTGGAGTTAGTCAATATCTCTAATCGTAACGAATACCCCGCTACAGAAAAGTGGCGACTCTGCTGGGGACTCATTTGCCTAGTGGGTTTTGCCTACTTTTCATATTTGTTGTATTGTATTGTATATTTGTTTTGTGACATGTTTTTGTGCAATTTGGGATTACTGTATTGTATGTAATGATTGAATTGCTTGATATTAATTCCTTGTATGCTTGGTGATCTTTGTGAGATGAGTTCTATACCCGGACTCGAGTGCACTTAGGATAGGATAATGGCGTAGTCTTGTTGACTTGTGTGGAGTTATTCCTTAGCAAGTTGACTTGCAAGTCCATTCACTTGGTGGAGGTCATGTTGGGATCAATAATGTCACACAAGTAAGTTGTGGTTAGACATTACTCTTTCCAATATAGACCTTAGAAGCCAAGGACCTTAGTTTACCAAACCCATCTTGGCCTATTCTTAGGATGTAGGGCGAAAGTCGTTCAAGTGCAAGATTTGATACGATTGTTACGCGATACTACACTCATAAGAGTCTCTCTTGAGAATATTTTTGGAATACGAGTAGTCGTTTATCCGATAATATCCGAAAGATGGGATGATGACTATGGGAACCTCTTGTAGAACATGTTTGGCAGGTTTAAACCCTAGTGCATTCCCTTTGGGGTGGTTCTTAACCTAAAATCCATGCTCGTGACTTGCAACAAACCCTTGATTCATGGTTGATCCGTTCATGTATCCTTAATATCAATGGAACTTGGGTGTTGATAAGGTCAAAACCATAATCCACCAAAATGGATGATTGATATTAAGGATGATATGATCCATCCCATGACCTTTGTTTGGTGTGCTTTGCTTGATCCTTGAGTGTGATTGTTGCATTCATGCATTCATGCACCCATTTGCATCCATATCATCAATAATAAGAAAAATTTCAAGGAACTTAAGGGGCTTATTTGCGAAATTTTCAGACATGGAAAGACAAAGAAGGAATACAGAGAAGTACAGCTTCAGACAACCAGATTTGAAAGAGTTAAGGAATCTGACATCCTATGTAATAGATCCTTTGGGTTTCAAGGCTCGTTTTGGGAAGCTTCTTCCTCTTCTGACTACTCAGGTGGATGAAGGGTTGATGAGTGTATTGGTGCAGTTTTATGATCCTTTGTACCGTTGCTTCACGTTTCCGGATTTCCAGCTTTTGCCTACCCTTGAGGAGTATGCCTATCTTGTGGGTATAGCTATTCTAGACCAGTTGCCGTTCAGTGGCTTAGAGGGTATTCCTACTTCTCAAGAGATAGCTGACATATTGCACATAGATGAATATCTGGTTGGTGCTCATATGACTACCAAAGGTGGAATTCAAGGTCTCCCTTCTGAGTTCCTCATTGCTCAAGCTATTGTATATGGGAAGGCCATGAGTGAGGATGCCTTTGAAGCCATATTTGTACTTCTCATCTATGGATTGGTATTGTTCCCCAACATCGACAAGTTTGTAGATGTGAACGCTATTAGGATTTTCTCTACTCTTAATCCCGTTCCGACTCTGTTGGGTGATACCTATTTCTCATTGCATATGAGGAATGCAAAGGGTGGATGTGCCATTGTGTGTTGTTTGCCTCTGTTGTATAAGTGGTTTATTTCTCACTTACCGCAGACGATCGCCTTCAAGGAGAACAAGGGATGTCTACGGTGGTCCACGAGACTCATGTCTCTCACTAATGATGATATCTCTTGGTACAATCGTGCGTATGATGGTGTGCAGATTATCGACTCTTGTGGTGAATTCTCCAATGTGCCTCTTCTTGGTACATGTGGTGAGATTAACTACAACCCTGTTTTGGCACGTCGTCAGCTTGGGTTCCCCCTAAAGGATAAACCTAATAACATTCTGTTAGAGGGTGTGTTCTTTCAGGAGGGTAAAGATCCCCAAGGCTTGAAGGACAGAATGGTCCACGCCTTGCGCAAGATTCATAGGAAAGGAAGGAATGAGTTGGGTCCTAAGAATTGTGTTGCTATGGAGTCGTGCACTGCTTGGGTTAGGAAGAGAGCGTTTGAGTATCTCATGCCTTACGAGTATCCGAGACCTACACCTATGATTATGGTTGGGCCTCCAACCCTCCCTAATCAAGGAGTAGAGGAGTTGAGAGACGAAGACCGTTCACGTGCTTGGATCCGTGAATGAGAAGAGTTGCTTCAGCAGATTAAGGAGAAAGATGCTTTGATAGAGAGTTTCTCGAGCATCAGGTTATTGATGATCCTGATGATGCATGGACTTCTCTACTTCCTCAGTCTTCCAAGTTTTGGAAAAGGAAGTACGATCGACTCGCCAAGGAGAAAGCAGATATGGAGGCAGCCTACGAGAGGGAGGTGAAAAGGCTTCGCGCATCCTATCTTCCTGTGTCCCGAGCTTTAGATGATTGTTTCTAGGGATCCATAGGATGGTTATTTTCCTTTTCTCTTGTATATGATTGACAATGCTGTACTTCTTTTCCCTGATATTATTTGATGAGATATTTCCATACGTGATAAATGTTTAATATTTCCAAAATTTGCAAATAAAACCCTAGAGTTCCTTTGAAATAAAAAAAAAATCATGTGCACAAGCATTGCATGCATCATGTGCATAAGCAGGTTTTGTTTCCGGCCTCTTGTCCTGTGGTCTAACTCTGTGTTCTTCATTTATTTTGAAGACAAGCTGACTCACCGGTACTACACCAGAGCCAACATTTCAAGACTGATGGATCATCTGGAACAAGAGAACCGCGAGCTGAAAGAAGAAGTGGCCAGATTAAGTGCCTTGATGGAATCATTCTTGGCTTCCCAGAGCCAGTCTTCTCCGACGCCTTCAACTCCTCCCCAGAGGACAGTTATCTCTGAGATTGTCTCCTCAACTGTTCCTGCAGCCAGTGCACACTTTGCTCCAACGGCCATGCCATCCGGATTCCCGTGGGGGATGCCTCCCAATTTCATGCCTGAGGGTCCTGCTCCCACCTTGGCTTCTATGCCGGCATCTAGCCCGGTCCTTGTTGTTCCTCCTCCTGTCGTGCATACTTTGCCCAGGGTAGATGACACCATCTATCATTCTGAGCCGTCTGAAGGCCCAGATGTCTATGAGAAGATGGACGCTATGAATGATCAATTTCTTGAGCTTCGCAAGGAATTAAAAACTCTTAGAGGAAAGGATCTTTTTGGCAAGTCTGCTGCTGAACTTTGCTTGGTCCCCAATATGAAGATCCCTGTAAAATTCAAGGTCCCTGACTTTGAAAAATACAAGGGAAATGCTTGTCCTCTCAGCCACCTGGAAATGTATGCCAGGAAGATGTCAACTCAGACCGACAATGACCAACTGCTCATCCACTACTTTCAGGACAGTCTGTCCGGTGCCGCTCTGCGTTGGTACATGGGTTTAGACAGTGCGAACATCCGATCCTTCAACAATCTTGGCGAGGCCTTCGTCAAGCAGTACAAGTACAATGTGGATATGGCTCCCGATAGGGATCAATTGAGGGCCATGTCCCAAAAGGACAAGGAAACATTCAAAGAGTACGCCCAAAGGTGGCAAGAGTTAGCAGCACAGATCGTGCCCCTGCTGGAGGAGAAAGAGATGACCAAGATCTTTTTGAAGACCTTGAGTCCTTTTTATTATGAGCGGATGATTGCTAGAGCTCCTTCCGACTTCACCGAAATGGTGAATATGGGGATGCGTCTAGAAGAAGGGGTCAGAGAAGGGCGTCTGACCAGAGAAGAAGGCTCTTCTGCCAAACGTTATGGGGCGTTTGGAAAGAAGAAAGATGGAGAGGCACATGCTGTGACTTCCCATGTGAAACCAAGAAGACCCTATGTGAAGAGGAAGACCGTGCGTCCCGCCAGTAACCAGCACCAGGTGGCTCACATAGCACCTGTCTTCAGAGATAATCAACAGTATCAGCAACATAACAATAATCAACAACCACATCTACAATATCAGCATCAACAGTACCGACCGCAACAGCAGGCCTACCAGACTCGAAACAGTAATCAAACCAGCACGAGTTACGAGAGGAAAAGGGTCACCTTTGATCCTATTCCAATGACATATGCAGAATTATATCCCTCTTTGATAGAGAGGAAGTTGATTACTCCGAGAGACCCGCCGGCTATACCTGCTAACCCCCAGTGGTGGTATAAGCCTGAATTACACTGTGTTTACCATTCTGGTGCTCCCGGCCACGATGTGGAGAATTGTTACCCTTTGAAGACCAAGGTTCAAGACCTTGTGAGGTGTGGCATTCTGTGTTTCGAGGACGTAGGTCCTAATGTGAAGAAGAACCCATTGCCCGAGCATGGGAAATCTGTTAACATGGTCCAGGGTTGCCCTGGCAAATACAAGGTCAAATATGTCAGTCATATTCGACAATCTCTGGTTGAGATGCATCGTTTGCTGTGTGATTATAGTCATTATGAACATGACCACGATAGATGCCGTGTCTGTTCAGTCAATCAAAGAGGTTGTCGCCAGGTGCGCAAAGATGTTCAGGAAATGCTGGATGAAGGAGTTATTGAGATCCTTCAAAATAGAAATGTTGACGAAGATGCTGATGAAGTCAATGTGATTTCTCCAGTATTCTGAATCCCCGAGCCTGCTATTATCAAGTATGATAGTAGCAAGCAGAAGGTTTCTCCTGCATTGATCATCAAGCCAACCGGACCAGTACCATATTCTTCTGAGAAAGTAATTCCCTTTCGCTACAATGCTGTCGCTGTAGAAAATGGGAAAGAAGTATCCTTACCATCTTCCTCTGTTGTTAATATTGCGGATGTTAGTGGTTTGACCCGCAACGGTCGTGTGTTTTCAGCACCTTCGAAACCCCAGGCTAATGCTGATTCTGTTGAGCGCCCGATTGGGAATGCTGTGAGCACTCTGAATCCGGCACCTGTTGTTAAGCCCTCCTCTACATTCATAACTCCTACTTCTGTTGGCCCAAGCGGCAATGTGAAAGAAGACTGTGATGAGATGCTAAGGCCCAATCAAAAGAAGCGAGTATAATGTTGTAGACCAGCTTCTACAAACGCCATCCAAAATATCGGTGTTATTATTGCTTTTGATTTCAGAACCACACCGAGAGGCTCTGCAGAAAGTTTTGGGTGTGGCATATGTAGATCATGATGTCACAATAGAACAATTCGATAACATTGTTGCAAATATTACTGCTTGTAACAACTTGAGTTTCTGTGACTCTGATCTCCCCGAGGAGGGAAGGGACCACAACTTGGCTCTACATATTTTTATGGGTTGCAGAGACGACGCCATGTCCAATGTGCTGGTGGACACTGGATCATCACTAAACGTATTGCCAAAAACCACTCTTTCGAAACTGTCATATCAAGGGCCTCCCATGAGGCAGAGTGGAATTGTTGTGAAGGCTTTCGATGGGTCGTGTAAAACTGTGATTGGAGAAGTTGATCTCCCAGTCAAAACCGGACCGAGTGATTTCCAGATCACCTTCCAGGTTATGGACATCCACCCATCGTATAGTTGTCTCTTAGGCAGACCATGGATTCACGAGACAGGCGCCGTGACATCCACCCTACACCAAAAACTGAAATTTTGTGAAGAACAAGAAGCTGGTGGTGGTAGGGGGAGAAAAGGCTCTCCTGGTTAGCCATTTGTCTTCCTTCTCATATATAGATGCTGAGGATGAAGTTGGAACTCCTTTCCAAGCTTTATCTATTGCTGAGCCTATTGAGAAGAAAACTCCTTCATTTGCTTCCTATAAAGATGCAAAGTTGGCCATTGAATGTGGTGCAACTGCTGGTTTAGGAAAAATGATTGAGCTAGAAGACAATAAGTCTCGGGCTGGCATAGGTTTTTCTTCTGGGCTTTTCAACACTAAAGGGTTGTTCAAGAGTGGAGGGTTCATCCACACCGGTCAGGATGAAGAAGTTGCTGCTGTCTTGGAAGAAGATACAGAGGACTCTGGCAACTTCGTCATCCCTGGGGGAATCTGCAATAATTGGGTCGTTGTGGATATTCCAACAGTTATCCATAAGTCGAAGTAATGTTCATTGTGTTTAAAAACCCTCCTACCATGCCAAAAGGAGGAGCAATGACATTGTTGGCACATTAATACAATGATATTTTCATTCAATAAATTCATGTTAAATGTTTGTTTTTCCAATTATTTTCCCTTTTCGCTTTTTGCATGAAATTGGTGATCACATAAAACCCTAAAAAACATAATAAAATCAATCTTCTCATCTGCATAATGATTGCCTTGTTTGAATTCTAAAGTTTTCCATATCCAAAATCATTATGCAGGTTAATCAAACCCATTGAATATAATGATCCAACACCATCTCCCAACTTTGAATTCCCTGTATTTGAGGCAGAAGAAGATGATGTTGAAGAGATTCCTGACGAGATTACCCGTCTACTGGAGCATGAAGAGAAGATCATTCAGCCGCATCTCGAGAATCTGGAAACAGTCAACTTGGGGTCTGAGGATTGTGTGCAAGAAGTGAAGATTGGGGCACTCCTGGAAGAGTCTGTTAAGAAGGGGTTGATTGAACTACTACGAGAATATGTTGATGTCTTTGCTTGGTCGTATGAAGACATGCCTGGTCTGGATACCGATATTGTGCAACATTTCCTACCCTTGAAGCCTGAGTGCGTGCCTGTGAAGCAGAAGCTCAGAAGAACTCATCCTGATATGGCAGTGAAGATCAAAGAGGAGGTTCAGAAGCAAATTAATGCAGGGTTTCTGGTGACTTCTACATATCCTCAATGGGTGGCCAATATTGTGCCCGTGCCTAAGAAAGACGGAAAAGTCCGGATGTGTGTGGACTATAGAGACTTGAATAAAGCTAGTCCAAAAGATGATTTTCCTCTACCACACATTGATATGTTGGTAGATAATACAGCTAAATTCAATGTCTTCTCATTTATGGATGGATTTTCCGGATATAACCAGATCAAGATGGCACCCGAGGATATGGAGAAGACAACATTCATCACAACTTGGGGAACATTCTATTATCGAGTGATGCCCTTCGGTTTAAAGAACGCCGGAGCCACGTATCAACGAGCTATGACCACCTTGTTTCATGATATGATGCACAAGGAGATTGAGGTATATGTTGATGATATGATTGCTAGGTCAAGAACGGAAGTTGAACATGTAGAGCACTTGTTGAAGCTTTTTCAACGTTTGAGAAAGTACAAGCTCCGTCTGAACCCCAACAAGTGTACATTTGGAGTCCGTTCTGGCAAGTTATTGGGCTTTATTGTCAGTGAAAGAGGTATTGAGGTTGATCCCGCAAAGGTCAAAGCAATACAAGAGATGCCTGCGCCCAAAACTGAGAAGCAAGTCCGAGGTTTTCTTGGCCGCTTGAATTACATTTCTAGATTCATATCCCGCATGAGTGCCACAAGTGCACCGATATTTAAGCTCCTCCGGAAAGATCAGTCCCATGATTGGACCGAGGATTTCCAGAAAGCTTTCGACAATATTAAAAAGTATCTGTCTGAACCTCCGATTCTGTCTCCGCCCGTGGAAGGAAGACCTTGGATCATGTATCTGACTGTTCTTGAAGACTCGATGGGTTGTGTTCTCGGTCAGCAAGACGAGTCAGGGAAGAAAGAATATGCTATTTACTACCTGAGTAAGAAGTTCACTGATTGTGAGTCTCGATACTCGATGCTTGAGAAGACATGCTGTGCTTTGGCTTGGGCTGCTAAGTGCTTACGCCAGTATATGATAAATCATACGACCTGGTTGATATCCAGAATGGATCCAATCAAGTATATCTTCGAGAAGCCTGCTTTAACAGGGAGAATTGCCCGTTGGCAAATGTTGTTATCTGAGTATGATATTGAGTATCGAGCTCAGAAGGCTATTAAAGGTAGTATCTTGGCTGACCACTTGGCACATCAGCCGATCGAGGATTATCAGTCAGTTCCGTATGACTTCCCAGATCAGGAGATTCTGTATTTGAAAATGAAAGATTGCGATGAGCCTACACTCGATGAAGGGCCAGAGCCTGGTTCCAGATGGAGTATGGTGTTTGATGGCGCTGTAAATCAGTATGGAAATGGTATTGGGGCAGTGATTATTACTCCTCAGGGCACATATATTCCTTTTACAGCAAGGTTAACTTTCAAATGCACGAATAATATGGCTGAGTATGAGGCGTGTATTATGGGATTGGAGGAATGCATTGATCTTAGGATCAAGCATCTTGATGTATATGGTGATTCGACCCTCGTTGTTAATCAGATTAAGGGCGAATGGGAAACGAATCAGCCTGGTCTCATTCCATATAGGGATTATGCGAGGAGGATTTCGACGTTCTTTACCGAGGTTGACTTCCATCATATTCCTCGAGATGAGAATCGGATGGCAGATGCTCTTGCTACACTTGCTTCGATGATTGTGGTTAAACTTTGGAATGAAGTCACCAATATCACTGTAATGCGCTTGGACAGACCAGCTCATGTGTTTGCGGTAGAAGAGGTGAAAGATGATAAGCCATGGTATTATGACATCAAATGTTTCCTTCAGAACCAGGTCTACCCACCTGGGGCATCTGTGAAAGATAGAAAGACTTTGAGGAGATTATCAGGAAGTTTCTACCTTAATGGTGATGTACTTTATAAGAGAAATTTTGACATGGTTCTGGTCAGATGCATGGATAGATAAGAAGCAGACCTGTTAATGACTGAGGTCCATGAAGTTTCATTTGGTACTCATTCCAATGGACATGCCATGGCTAGAAAGATGTTGAGAGCAGGCTACTATTGGTTGACAATGGAGTCGGACTGCTGCAAATTGTAACACCTCAAAATTTGCCCTCCTCTTCTTGAGACTAGCTTGACACATTGCATTTCATATTTTAGAGCTTTAGGCATTGCATTTTGCATCTCATATGAAGATAAGAAGGTCATCCTCCAAAGTCTTTTCAAAAGATGGAAAAGTTACATGATTCAAGCCTGAGGATCTCTATGAATTGATTATCAACCATCTGAGGGTATGAGCTTCAATTAGGGTTTCTTGATTCTTCAAAGGTTTTGAGCATCATCTCATCTGCAAGGATATATTACCATCATCATGGTTCTATCATCATCAAGGGTTTCAGAGTTCTTCCTTAGGTTCCTCTAGATTAGGGTTGTGACCTATGGTAAACCCTAATCAATGCCATTCTTCCAACCAGGGCTTCTCAAAGAGATGTGGAATTTTCTTGGGATGAGGATCACATGATTGTTATGAGGAGTTTACATGAGCTAGGGTTTCATTTTGAAGCAATTTCCCCAAGTGGTAGAGGCTCAAGTATATCAAGGACATTTCAAGGTCATCTGAGGACCAAAAAGTCAATTGTGCAGTCAACTGAGGGCTATGAGGTGGGGAAATGAGCTGAGACACCTCAATCATGTTAAAAAGAGGTACATTCATCATTCTAAACATATATCTTGAAGATTCAAAGGTCATGGCAAAGTTACCAAAAATGGAAAGTGACCTATAATTCAAAGTTTCCAAATTTGGCAAGTTTTTGGTCCACATTCAACTTGACTTTTCAATATCAAAGATATTTCAAATGGATTTTTGGTGAACATGAAAGTTGTAGATCTTTGTCCCCCCTTTCCAAAAAGTCATAATTCATGTCCATATGATGAATGGTTAAGGAGTTATGGTCATTTGATCACAAAGTGTGCATGGAAATTCAAAATGGCATAACTTTTGATACAATGCTCCAAATTGGTCCATTCTTTTTGCAAAATGCTTCTCATGATCAAGACATCCCAAAATGAGCTTTGCCATGGATGGGAAAAGTGTGTATGTCCATTATTTCGCACATGTTCATTTTGAAGTGAATTTTCACCATTCCTTTTTGGCTTATGATACAAGCAAAATACCATTCCAATGTTGGCCTTTGGTTGCTCATAAGTGAATTGAAGCCTTTGCATGGGAAAACTCACGTGTATTATGGCCATAATAACTCATTATTCATTTTTTGTAAAGTGCTTCATATCTCATTAATCATGATTAGCAAATGGATAAATTGGTTTTCAGCATCATTAGCATGAAGTATAAATAGTGAAACCCTAGCCATAACCATCATAACTAACTTTACAGATCTGAAAATTCAAGAACCTCTCAAATTTCTCTCTCTTCGAATCTTCATTTTTCTCCACATACTTCTCAAAGATTATTGGATATTCTTGATCCTCATCCTTCACTGATCAAGAATCATAATTCATTTGTTGCAATTCATCAAGAAATCATGCAGTTCATGTGTATTCTCATGAAGATGGAATTTGGAAATTGAGGTGAATTCAGAAGGTTTCAGCTATTGATTCTTGCATAGAACTTCAAAGGAAATGCAGTGGAGTTGATGTGGAGCATATAAGCTTGTGAGGACACGATTTCAGAAGCTTCCATTTCAAGGTGACCAAATTTTCGTCCTCTCATTTTGCTGATTTAAGGTTATAGAAATGTAGATCTTGATGCATAGGTCATGTACATGTGTTTAGAATTGAATTTGGTTGAATATTGAGGAAGTTATGCTGATTGTAAGTCTAGATCTAGGATTTTATTCTCTTCGATTTGCAAAATACATGAAGAATTAGGATGATCCAAGGCCATATTTGGAATCTACGTTGGAAGACGGTTCAAACGGTATAGATTTCATGAATTTCTGGAAATTCTCACGGCGGAGCTACTGTGCATCTCGCCGGAGAAGACGACTGGAGACTGTAGCTCCGACGTCTGTAAATGTTAGGGTTTTGATGACTGTGTTGCCATGTGAGCATTGCATGGCCATTTGATTGGATGTGGTTTGGTTGACTGAAGCCACGCACGCGCTGAATGATGACGAGGACGCTGAGTGTGTTAAGTGAAACGGTGCGTTTCACGTTTCAAATGAGGAGCGTTGAATCTTGATGCGCGCCATATCCTGTGGTTGTGATATTTTCTGAGTTTAATTCAAATATTCTTTTCCCTCCAATTTCATTTGTTTATCCAATCTTTTACCTCATTTTAGAAAATTCATAAAAAATCCAAAAATGGTCCAAATGAATCCCATTTTTTTTCATGGTTTTGTATTGATGTCTACTATTTTATGGTGCTAATTTCATGATTTTTGGATAGCTGGATTTTTATGTGTGAATTTTTGAATCAATGTGGTGCTAATTTGATCTAGTACATTCAATGAATTGTGAAATCCTCTATGTTGAACCTTCTGATCCAATATTTTGCATGCATAACATTCATACATGATGTGAATTTTTGGTCACTGGTTTGGATTTTTTCTCATAAGATATCATCATTTTTGACACATAGAGAAAAATGTGACAATTTGTGTCACATTTTTGACATTGGATTGATGCATTTTTGTTTACATAGCATTTGAATCATTTTGGATTTGATCTTTTGTATGTTAATTGTTCATGGCATGAGGAACTTGTATAAAAAATCTCAAAGTCATTGCATACATTTCTGATTTGATGTGAATTTTCTAAGATGGAAGTCCCTTTTGTGCACATTTTTGGTCCTTGCATTACATAGACCATTTGAGATACTTGCTTGTGGATTTGATGCTGGTCCTTTTGAGGACATTTTGTGGAGTGTTTGAATATGCATTGTGTAAAAGATTGGGTTCTGTTTTGGTCATTTGATTTGGTTTTGAATCTAGTCTTTACACTAGTGTTTTGTACATAAACTAACCTTGTCTTGTGATTCAGGTTTGGACATTTAGCATTGATGGTTGATTTGTTCTCACTTGTGAGATGCAGATGCATTGAGCTCTAACCTATGTTTGTTTTGTAGGGTTTTAATTGATGTGGTGAACTTATGAGCTCATTTGAGTGCAATGGCACTTATGCACTGAATTGTAGAACTGTGGGAGAGTTTCACTGTTTGTTTTCTGGTTGTATAACTGAAGTACTGACTGTTTAGTCTTTGTACAGGTGCCTTAGTTGCTTGCTTGCTTTAGATCTTGCTTGAGCTTTGGATTGTGGTTGACACACCACTCAGGTAGTTAGCTTCTTACTTCATGTAGTCTGGAAGCCCTGTCACCTTTTTGGCAGGCATTTTGCTGGCAAGTCCTCCTTCAAAGGCTCTGTTTGTGTTTGTTTAACATTGTGCCCAAAGACCTCCAAGGAGAGGCATGTGATATTTGATAAGACCTCCAAGAGAAGAGGCAATTGACGGATAAAAGGGATTAGTAGCCAATCCTCCGTTATTCAGTGTGTCATTCTTTATGCTTGCACTACGTGCTGATGCTTCTGAACATGTGCCCCTGATCTTTTGTACAGTGTCTGTCAAGTGGAAAAGGACCCCATTTTCTGGATCCCCACGCTTTCTGTGTCATGAGCTCACCCTGGCCAGGGTTAAGAGCATGAGGTCTCATCCTCATTCAGACTTTGATCAGCTTCACCCTAACGTTCAATGTTAGTGGTTAAGAGCTACGGATTACCCATTACAGTTTGGCTTGTTTGTCGAGGTTGATATGACCCCTCTTGACTAAAGCCCACACATTGTTTGAGCCTCTTGTATGGATATAGTGTGTGATGTTTGTTCACTTATGTGGGTGATTATTTGCTTTTGAGTTGACTCGTTTCCAAGATGAGTTAAGTTTTTATTAGAGACCTCAACTTAGGGATATTGATGGCATGACAACTATTAGGCTCGAGTCTTAGTCTCCCTATTAGTTTGTTGTTTCCCTGGTCTCTGGTTAGGAGAGTGTTGTACCCCTGTTCAGGGGAACTACGTCGCCCTGATTCTCATACCAGATGAGATACGTAGGCAGGAGGTTGCGAGCAATCTCTGAAGGTGAGAAAAACAAGAAAAGGGGGTTTGAATTGTTTTTGGAAAATAAGCGATTTTTCAAAATAAAGACCACACAGGAATTTATACTGGTTCGCTTATAACACAAAGCTACTCCAGTCCACCCGGCCAAGGTGATTTCGCCTTCAACAAGGACTTAATCCACTAATCTTGAAAGATAGTTTACAACCAACGTCTAAGAGAGTGATCTCTTAGTCCTCTCAAGTATACAGACTGCGCAGAGTCACTTGAGGAAATAAAACAACTTAGATAAAACAAAGTTTGTAATTTAGAGTGCTTCTAGGATAAAGCAAATATTATAATGATGATAGCAAATAGAATGTTTCACGTATGAGCAAAAACTCGTGAAGGATTGAGAGAGAGAGAGAGAGAGAATGTTTCAGTGTGTACTTGCGCGCCTCTCAATGTAGTTTGCTTGTCCTTTATATAGGAGTGAAAGGACCGTTGAAATTGATGGCAGATAATTAGTCTTGAATAGGAATTAATGCCATAACTTCTGTTGTTTCTTGCCAAAGCAACTTTGTCTCCCTGAATAATTTCTTTCCAAATATAGTTCCTTTCCATTTGAATTTGAAGTTTACGTTACTCTTTCTGCATTAGGAATTCCATTATCAAAGTCTGCGTGACTCTGGGAATCTTGGAATCTTGCTATGTAGATTCGGAGCTTCTGATGTTTATCTCATAGAGTTCTGATGATGTCTTCAGATGACGCTGAGAGCTTCTGGAATGATACACCGTTGTTCAGAGTCAGAACTTCTAGAGTGCACTTCTTCTTCAGATGCTTCTGATATTCTGCTGTTTTGCTCAAGGTTAGAACTTCCTGAGCGTGTTTCTACTTCAGATGCTTCTGATCTTCTGGTACTTTGTATCTGATCTGATTCTGTATCTGATGATGTCATCAGATCTCTTCCTTATTTTCTTAGAACCCTGCATACTTAGAAACTTTTCGTTAGGGTGCCATTTTTGGTTTCATCCTTTGTTATCATCAAAATCTTGGAATCTGTTGTAGAACAATTTTTGTTCTTACAATCTCCCCCTTTTTGATGATGACAAAACAAACTTACTTAGCAGATGAAACATTAAGAATATCAGATAAGGAGCTTCCCCTGAGATGAGCTATGGAGTTCAGAAGTTCTTACCAGAGCTTCCAAGCAATGAAGTTTCGATACCTTCTGCAATTTCTTAAGTCCAATGTTAGATGATTTTATTTTCTAAGAAAAATATGTTGCAGAGTGCTTAAGGTATTAGGCAATTTTCATCAGAGCTATATATGATTTCTCCCCCTTTTTGTCAGAATCAAAAAAACTTAAACAAAGAAAATAATCAAGAAAAAATCATTATATTCAGAAAAAAAAAGCAACAGAGACAATGGCAAGAAAAACAACAAACAAACAAACAACCAGACAAAACAGAAGCAAGGAAAACAAGGCAACAAACAAAAGATCCTAGGTGCCTAAGGGTTGGGAGGAGGAGGCATCCTCTGAAGCAGTTGTGCCAGCATGTTCTGAATGTTGTCGTTGACGGTGTCCTGTTTGTCCATTCTGGCTCTGAGTTCCTTCTGGTCTTTCTGAAGTTCTTCAAGTGTCTTGAGAACCATGGGAATGACAGAAGAGGACTCCCCCTGAGTCAGCGCACTATGTTCTTCAGCAGCTCTGGCTTCAGCTTCTGCAGCTGCCTTTGCTTCAGCTTCAGCAGCAGCAGCAGCATCAGCTAGAGCTTTAGCCTCAGCTTCCTTGGCCCTTTGGATTTCTGCTTGTCTAGCTCTTTCTTCTTCTTGCCTCCTGGCTTCTTCTTCAGCTTCTCTGGCAAGTCTCTCCTGTAGTCTTGCCTCAGCATCTCTGATGAAGTCGTTTCTGACTTGCTCAGAGATGTGCTTCAGCTTGAAAGCCTCAGAAGTCATCCAGCAAATGACTCTGTTCCAGTGTGTCCTTACAGAGTCAGGATCATCACTGATGCCAGAGTTTTTGGTCAGAGACTTGACCTTTTGTATTGAAGCCCCTGCGAACAACATTATGGCTTCCTCAAGGGTAGGCAGGGAATGTTCGGGTTCAGATGTTTGGGGTGGAGAGTTTGGAGGGCTTAAGTTTAGTGTTTGAGGTTCAGGTTCAGGTTCAGGTTCAGCGGAAGTGTTTGGAGGGATAGTTTCAGAGGTATGAAGGTCAGAGGGTTGGAGTTCAGATGGAATGAGGGTTGGTTGTTCTGTGGATGGTGAAGTTACTTCAGGTGGAGGTTGTGTTGGTTGTTGTGAGTTTTGGTTTAGAGAATACAGGTGGGCTAGAGTGGGAGAAGCGGGGTCAGAAGGTTCTGGGTCAGAGGAGAGGATAAGGTAGGGAGGTGATTCTGGGGATGAAGATGAAGAGGTAGTTTGATTGAGTTCTTCAGCTTCGGATAGAGGTAGGGATGTATGGGCAAGATTAAATTTAGGTCAAGGTTGTGAGGTTCTGGTTGTAGAAGGTGGGGTTTCAGAGGAGGTGTAGATAGGTGTTGGGAGAGGAATAGAGGAAGCCACAGGAGGTTCAGAGGGAATAGAGGGAGCAGACTTACCAGTAGTTACTTGCAGAGGCGCTGGAGATCTTGTTTCAGAGGTTTCTCCTAGCCTTGCTTTCTTTGCCTTTGAGGACTTCTTTTCAGAGGGACCTCTTTTGAACTTGACGAAGTCTGATTCTGAATCTAGCATATCGTCTAGTCTGAAGTCAGAGATGTCAACTCCTTCATCCTTCAGACGCTGCATATAATGAAGAATTGCCTCTCTGGGTTCATTCTTGTAGAACCTTACGAGACCATGTGGCAGCTTCCTCTGATCTTTCAAGGCGTCCCAAGATGTGTCCAGCGTGGGTTTGAATTGAATCTTCTTCAGAATTCCCATGCTCTTCAGATTTCTGGAGTTCAGAGGCCTTCCAGTATCTATCGCCAGATCTTCCATAAGTTTGTTCTTCTCCAGATGATCTACAAGCCCATTTTCGATCAGAACATCAGACAAAAGTCTTCCCAGAGGGATGTAGGTTCTGGGTTTCATGTTGTTTCTGGTCTCCCGTACAGAGTCTCTGAGATACTTGAAGAGTAGTGCAGGGAGGCAGAGCTTCAAACCCTTGTGAATGCAATACAAAATACATTTCTGATCTGTATTGATGTAGTCAGAGGAGTTTGATGTTGGGCGATGATGAATGGTTCCCAGAATGATCTTAAGCCATACTCTGAGGTTCTGATGAAGTTCTTTGTTCTTTGATGGATTGCCTTCAGTGTTGAGTTTGAAGATGGTGGGATTGATTACCTGAGCAATGTACTTTGACCTAGGGTTGATGTCGTAGATCCTTCTTCCTCCAATTTTCTCCATGTTCAGTAAAGAAGCAATTGACTTTTCAGTAATCACTATCTTGACCCCCAACACGTAGGAGACGATGAAATGGTCATCAGCGTCAGCAAATCTCCAGAATTCCTTAATGAGATTTGGGTAAACAGGGCTATAGAGCCGTTGGAAGTAGTTTTCCCAACCTTGTTGACGGAGTTCTTCAGTTAGATCTACTCCATTTCTCTTCATGTTGTTGAAGTCTACCAGAGATTCACATAAAACTTCCAGTCCATCAAAGGGAGTTGCCAGATTGATATGAGGCTCACGATCAAGAACATGGGGTTCCTTGTACACTGGAGTAATGGTTACGCCTGTAACTGTTGGAGTGGGAATGCTTGTGCTTTGGGCTGTAGTGCTGGATTCCATTTGTTGAGAATAGTTGAAAACTGATTGTTGTTGAGCATCCATTGTTGATGAAGATGAGTTGAAGATGAACTACTTGCAGAAATGCTTCAGAGAATAGGTTTGAGAGTGAGTGAGAGTGAAAAGTGTGTGAAGTGTGAGAGGAGTGTTTAAATACCCTAAACAAAAACACATGCAAAACGACACACAAAACAACGTTAGCACAAAAACCAAGTTAGCATGCTTAGAGGGAGAAATGATTAAGGCTCATAAATGAATGTCTAATCCCAACAATATGCACACTGCTCGAGGAGATCTCAAACGTCTTCCCTTTAAATTTCTTCTGGACAGTTGTCTAGAAGTTCCAAGGTTAGACGCTAAGTGCTCCACGTGGTTTGATGTATCTGATCTTCAGGAATACCAAAGGATTGGTTCCTGGAGATTTCTAACTCAAATATCTTCTTAACTTGGTAGAAGTATCAGAGTCAGAGACAGAAGCTCATTTGTTTATGTCAGAGTCTCATTTTACATCTTTAGAGGCACAATTTATTCAGGGCAATTTTGAATGTTCAGATTTTCTAAGATAAAAAGAAATCTATCTTCAGCTAAAGGCTTAGTAAATATATCTGCCCATTGATGATCTGTATCAATGAACTTCAATGTTACTATCCCTTTCTGAACATAGTCTCTGATAAAATGATGTTTTATTTCAATGTGCTTAGCTCTGGAGTGTAGAATGGGATTCTTACTTAGACAAATGGCAGCAGTATTATCACAGAAGATAGGAATGTTACTCTCGAAGATTTGCAGATCTTCTAACTGATTCTTCATCCAGAGCATCTGAGTTGTGCACAGTGATGCTGAGATGTATTCTGCTTCTGCAGTTGATAGAGCGATAGTTGACTGTCTTTTGCTGGCCCAGGATATCAGATTATTCCCTAGGAGTTGGCAGTTTCCAGACGTGCTTTTTCGTTCCAGTCTATCTCCTGCATAATCTGCATCACAGTAACCCGAAAGTCTATACTCTGATGTTTTCTCATACATCAGGCCCAAGTTAGGAGTTCCTTTCAGATATTTGAGAATTCTCTTAACTGCTGTTAAGTGAGTTTCTCTAGGATCTGATTGGAATCTGGCACAGAGACAGACACTAAAGAGAATATCAGGTCGAGTAGCAGTCAGATAGAGAAGAGAGCCTATCATACCTCGATAGAGCTTCTGACAAACCTTTTTGCTTACTTCTTCCTTTTCAAGAATGCATGTTGGATGCATGGGAGTTTTTGCAGAGTTGCAGTCAGCCATGTCAAATTTCTTCAGAACATCTTTAATGTATTTGCTTTGATGAACGTACGTGACTTCTGAAGTTTGGTTAATTTGAATTCCCAGAAAGAACTTTAGTTCTTGCATTAAGCTCATTTCAAATTCTGCCTGCATTAACTCAGAGAATTCTTGACAAACAGAGGCGTTAGCTGAACCAAAAATAATATCATCAACGTATATCTGGCATATCATGAGATCATTGTTAAGTTTCTTACAGAAGAGTGTGGAGTCAACTTTCTCTCTGATAAAATTGTGTTCCATAAGAAAATTGCTTAAACGTTCATACCAAGCTCTGGGAGTTTGTTTAAGTCCATATAAAGATTTTTTAAGTTTAAAGACATGTTCTGGAAATTTTGGATTTTCAAAGCCTGGAGGTTGGTTGACATACACTTCTTCTGATATATAACCATTAAGGAATGCGCTCTTGACATCCATTTGATATAATTTGATAGAGTGGTTTATAGCAAAAGATACAAGAAGACGAATAGATTCTAACCTTACGACTGGAGCAAAGGTTTCATTGTAGTCAATACCTTCTTGTTGACTGTAACCTTGAGCTACCAGTCGAGCTTTGTTTCTGACGACTTCTCCTTTCTCATTCAGCTTGTTTCTGAACACCCATCTGGTTCCAATAACGTGAGTGCCTCTGGGCTTGGGAACAAGATCCCAAACATCATTCTTTGTGAATTGATCTAATTCTTCTTGCATGGCCTGAAACCCAGTCATTATCTTGAAGTGCTTCATCACAGGACGTAGGCTCGATCAGAGACACTAGTCCCAGAGGAGTATCTTCAGAGGTCCTGAAGGTAGATCTGGTTCTGACCGGTTCGTCCTTGTTGCCCAGAATCAAATCTTCAGATACGTTGATACGACTTTTAACTTTCTTTGGGATTACTGGGGAATTAATTTCCTCAGAGTTCTGAGTGGCAGTTGCTTCTGGAGCTTTATCAGATCCTGCAAGAGTGATTTCTAAATCTGCAAAATTTTCAACTAGCTTTCACTTTTCAGGGTCAAGCTTATCGTCAAATCTGACATGAATTGATTCTTCCATAATTTTGGTTTCTGTGTTGTATACTCTGTAGCCTTTAGAGCGTTCCGAGTATCCTAACATAATACCTTTCTGTGCTTTGGAATCAAACTTGTTCAGATGTTCTTTAGTGTTTAAAATAAAGCAAGAACATCCAAAAGGATGAAAATATGAAATGTTTGGTTTTCTTCCTTTACACAGTTCATAGGGAGTCTTTTCCAGAATAGGTCTTATTGAGATTCTCTTCTGAATGTAACACGCTGTATTTACAGCTTCTGCCCAAAAGTGTTTTGCCACATTAGTTTCATTGATCATAGTTCTGGCCATCTCTTGGAGTGTCCTATTCTTCCTCTCTACAACTCCATTTTGTTGTGGAGTTCTAGGGCAAGAGAAATCATGGGATATTCCATTAGAGTCAAATAATTCCTCAAAGGATTTATTTTCAAATTCCCCACCATGATCACTTCTGACTCTGATAATCTTAGAGTCAAATTCTTTTTGCACTTTGGAGAAGAAACTAGTGAATACAGAGTGAGACTCACTCTTGTGCTTTAGGAATTTCACCCATGTCCAACGACTGTAATCATCAACAATGACTAGTCCATACTTCTTTCCATTGACTGATGCTGTTTTCACAGGACCAAATAAGTCAATGTGGAGAAGTTCCAGAGGCTTAGAGGTAGTAACAGTAGTTTTCTTTTTGAAAGATGTTTTTGAAAATTTTCCTTTCTGACATGCTTCACATAGAGCATCTGAAGAAAACTTCAGTTTAGGTAGGCCTCTGACTAACTCGAGTTTATTTAGCTGAGATAGTTTTCTCATGCTAATGTGGCCCAAGCGTCTATGCCATACCCATTGCTCTTCGTGAACAGACATCAGACATTTAACATTTTGTTCTTTTAAATTAGAAAGATTAACTTTATAAATATTGTTTTTCCTCTTGCCTGTGAATAGGACTGAACCATTGTTTTGATTTATGGCTTTGTATGTTTTTTGATTAAAGATCACGTCATAACCGTTATCACTTAATTGACTTATGGATAACAAATTATGCATTAATCCTTCTACGTAAAGAACATCAGATATAGAGGGAAGAGTACCATTACCAATAGTTCCGGAGCCTCTGATCCTTCCTTTCTGATCTCCTCCGAAGCCTACGAATCCAGCGTCTTTAAGTTCCAGGCTTTGGAACATAGACTTTCTTCCCGTCATGTGTCGCGAGCATCCAGAGTCCAGGTACCATGACTGGTGTCTGGACTTTGCTGCATAGGATATCTGCAACATAAACAATCTTATCTTTTGGTACCCAGAGTCTCTTGGGTCCTTTCTGATTAGTTTTCCCAGAGTTTCTTATAACTTTGGGTTTTCTAGCATTTTCAAATTTTTGTTCTTGTGTGTGCGTATAGTGATATGAAAATGGAGATTTAAGTTGGTCACCAGTAGAAGTTTTATCTTTCTTAGGATCATACCCAATTCCTTTTTTATTGTTCTGACTGACTCCATAAATCATGGATGCCATGACACTCCTTCCTATCCCATTTTTCAGAAATTCTTGAAAGGCTTCTTCGTATTTATAAATTATTGTATTTGAAGTCTATGGAGCTTGAGATAACACTTCTTCCAGTTCTAAACGATTTTTATTTGCTGCATCTCTTTGTAATGTTAAGGATCTGATTTCATCCTCTCGTTTTAGAATTGTCATCTCAAGTTTGCCACATTCTTCAAATTTTGCTTCAAGACAGCCTTTTATATTTTTAAACTTTTGTTTTAATTTCTATGAGCTAAGAGTTTCTGACAAGCATGATTCTAGATCAGATCGAGAGAGTTCAGAAAATACCTCTTCAGATTCTTCATCTGAGCTGCTTCTGGATGTGGTAGCCATAAATGCCACATTGGCCTGTTCATCAGAGTCAGATTCTGATGAGCCAGATTCACTATCATCCCAGGTAGCCATTAGTCCTTTCTTTGTCCTGAAGGTATTTTTCTTGAAGCTTTCTTTTCTAGAATTGTCTTTCTTTAGCTTGGGGCATTCATTCCTGTAGTGACCTGTTTCTTTACATTCATAACAAGTAATATCTTTGTTAGTTTTACCTTTTGAGGTTGATTCTGATCGATCCCCTCTGGGTCTTGGTCTTCTGAAGTTGTTGTTCCTCTTTTTCCAGAGTTGTTTAACTCTTTTGGTCAGGAGGGACAATTCTTCTTCATCATCAGAATCTTCTGGTTCAGAGTCATCAGCATCTTCAGTTTCTGCCTGGAAAGCTTTGGTTCTGTCAGATTTGCGTCTTTCAGATCTGGACTTTAATGCTACAGATTTGTTCTTTTTCTGAGGCTCATCTTCCTCTAGTTCTATCTCATGGCTTCTGAGGGAACTGACAAGTTCTTCAAGACTGATATTGTTCAGATCCTTTGACAGCTTCAGGGCAGTAACCATGAGTCTCCACTTCTTTGGCAAACTTCTGACTATCTTTTTGACGTGGTCTGCAGTTGTGTATCCTTTGTCTAGAACTTTGAGACCTGCAATTAGAGTTTGGAATCTAGAGAACATTACCTCTATGGCTTCGTCATCTTCCATTTTGAAAGCTTCATATTTTTGGATAAGCGCCAGAGCCTTTGTCTCTTTGACCTGAGAGTTTCCTTCATGAGTCATCCTCAGAGAGTCAAGGATGTCTTTTGCTGTTTCTCTGTTGGTGATCTTTTCATACTCGTTGTAAGATATAGCGTTGAGAAGTATGGTTCTGGCCTTGTGATGATTTTTGAAGACACGCTTTTGATCTTCTGACATCTTACTTCTAGGAACTTCAACTCCATTTTCTGAGACTGGAGGTGTGTATCCATCTGTGACAATGTCCCAGAGGTCAGCATCATAACCCAGAAAGAAACTTTCAATTCTATCTTTCCAGTAGTCGAATTTCTCTCCATCAAAGACAGGAGGCTTAGCATTGTAACTGTCCCTTTCATTTGTGTGGGCCATAGTTTTTCTCGTTCTGGATCTCTCTACACTGTTAAGTGTTTGATTAGAAAATCAATAACAGAGCCGAAGCTCTGATACCAATTGAAGGTGAGAAAAACAAGAAAGGGGGGTTTGAATTGTTTTTGGAAAATAAGCGCTTTTTCAAAATAAAGACCACACAGGAATTTATACTGGTTCGCTTATAACACAAAGCTACTCCAGTCCACCCGGCCAAGGTGATTTCGCCTTCAACAAGGACTTAATCCACTAATCTTGAAAGATAGTTTACAACCAACGTCTAAGAGAGTGATCTCTTAGTCCTCTCAAGTATACAGACTGCGCAGAGTCACTTGAGGAAATAAAACAACTTAGATAAAACAAAGTTTGTAATTTAGAGTGCTTCTAGGATAAAGCAAATATTACAATGATGATAGAAAATAGAATGTTTCACGTATGAGCAAAAACTCGTGAAGGATTGAGAGAGAGAGAGAGAGAATGTTTCAGTGTGTACTTGCGCGCCTCTCAATGTAGTTTGCTTGTCCTTTATATAGGAGTGAAAGGGCCGTTGAAATTGATGGCAGATAATTAGTCTTGAATAGGAATTAATGCCATAACTTCTGTTGTTTCTTGCCAAAGCAACTTTGTCTCCCTGAATAATTTCTTTCCAAATATAGTTCCTTTCCATTTGAATTTGAAGTTTACGTTACTCTTTCTGCATTAGGAATTCCATTATCAAAGTCTGCGTGACTCTGGGAATCTTGGAATCTTGCTATGTAGATTCGGAGCTTCTGATGTTTATCTCATAGAGTTCTGATGATGTCTTCAGATGACGCTGAGAGCTTCTGGAATGATACACCATTGTTCAGAGTCAGAACTTCTAGAGTGCACGTCTTCTTCAGATGCTTCTGATATTCTGCTGTTTTGCTCAAGGTTAGAACTTCCTGAGCGTGTTTCTACTTCAGATGCTTTTGATCTTCTGGTACTTTGTATCTGATCTGATTCTGTATCTGATGATGTCATCAGATCTCTTCCTTCTTTTCTTAGAACCCTGCATACTTAGAAACTTTTCGTTAGGGTGCCATTTTTGGTTTCATCCTTTGTTATCATCAAAATCTTGGAATCTGTTGTAGAACAATTTTTGTTCTTACAATCTCTCCGGGCACCCTTTTTCTTTTTTGCTGTGTTGTCTTGTGTGTGTTCACCCTCTTCTTTGTTTTGGTGTGAGTATTTGTTTGTTCAGCGTGGACATGTGTGGTATGTTTATACCTTGGGGGTTTACCTGTATCACTTGGGGTTCATATTGGGGGTTTACCTGTATCACTTGGGGTTCATATTAGGGTTTACCTGTATCACTTGGGGTTCATATTGGGGTTTACCTGTATCATTCGGGGTTCATTTATGATGATGGTCATTCATATTGGGGTTCATCTTTGGGGTTTATTTGTGGTGACTGGCTGGATAGTTAGTTGTTTTGTTGGGGTTTATTCTGATAACCTTTTTCTTTGGTGTTCCTTGGTTAGCGTTTGTTATTGTTGGGAGTCGGATATGAGTCCATGTATTGGCATTCTGTTTCCTTTTTGCTGTTAGGAGTCGGATATAAGTCCATGTATTGGCATTCTGTTTCCTTTTGCTGTTAGGAGTCGGGTGTAAGTCCATGTATTGGCATTCTGTTTCCTTGTTTGTTGTTGTTGGGAGTCAGGTGTAAGTCCATGTATTGGCATTCTGTTTCCCTTTGAGTGTTTCTTTTGACATCTCAGCGTCCCGTTTTAGTGTCTTGTTTCGGCGTGCGTTAGTCGAGCTACGAGTGCTCTGATTCTCCTCTGGATAGAGAAGATACGTAGGCATAGGACGCAATGTCTTAGCGAGCATATCTCCTTTTCCCGACTTACGTCGACTCTGATGTTTGTTTCTGACAAACTACGTAGGCCCAGGATGCAACATCCTGCCGAGTCCATTTCCTCCGTCTTCTTTCTTCTTTCACTTGTTTATTATTCCAGTTTGTGCAATTTCTTTGAGCAGTTTATTAGCAACCCTTTTCCTTTCCTTTGAGCTATCTTTTGAGCGTGGATCCTTGTAACACCTCAAAATTTGCCCTCCTCTTCTTGGGACTAGTTTAGTATATTGCATTTCAGATTTTAGGACATTAGGCATTTGCATTTTGCATATCATATCGAAACAAGGAAGTCATCCTCCAAGGTCTTCTCAGAAGATGGAGATATTACATGATTCAAGCCTGAGGGTTTCTTTAAATTGATCATCAACCATCTGAGGGTTTGTGCTTCAATTAGGGTTTTCCTGATCTTTCATTGGTCTTGAGCATTATCTTGTGTTCAAGGATATGTCACCATCATCATGGTTCTGTCATCATCCAGGGCTTCATGATTCATTATCAATTTCCTTTGGATTAGGGTTTTGACCTCTGGTCAACCCTAATCAATGACTTTCTCTCAACCAAGGTTTCTCAAGGAGATGAGGCATTCTATTGAGATGAGGATCACATGAGTATCATAAGGAGCTTACAAGAGATAGGATTTCATTTATGAGCAAATTCCTCAAGTGGTGGAGGCCCAAGTTCATCAGTGCAGTTACAGGTCATCTGAGGCCCATACAAGTCAACTGTGCAGTCAACTGAGGGCTTTGAGTTGGGGAAGTGAGTGGAAGAATCTCATTCATGTTCATACAAGGCCTATTCATCATGTCAAACATCTATCTTGAAGATTTTGAAGTCAGGACAAAATTTTCCAAAAATGGAAAGTGACCTGTAATTGAAAGTTTCCAAAAATGGCAAGTTTTTGGTCCACATTCAACTTAACTTTCCAACATCAAAGAAACTTCAAATGGATTTTTGGTCAACATAAAAGTTGAATATCTTTCTCTCCCTTTTTCAAAAAGTCCTATATCATGATCATCTGATGAATGGTTGAGAAGTTATGGCCAAATGATCACAAAGTGTACATGGAAGTTCAAAGTGGCATAACTTTTGATCCAAAACTCCAATTTGGTCCACTCTTTTTGCAAAATGCTTGCCATGACCAATACTTTTCAAATCAACCATTGCCTTGCATGAAAGAAGATTACATGATCCAATGTCCATGCATGTACATTTTGGAGGGAAAATGCATAATTCAAATTTGGTTGATCACATGAGCCAAATACCAATCCCATCATGTTCATGAGCTGATTTTAAGTGGAATTGCACACTTGCATGGCACTGTTCACGTGCATACCATCACATGCTAAGCACACTTGTGTATTTTGCATTCCACCTTATTTCTCCCTAATTACAATTAACCAAGGCAAATTGGGATTAGCATGGTGATTAACATATGATATAAAAGCTAAATCCTAACAGAATTTGCCATAATCACAATTCTAGATCTAGAATTCATCTTTCCCTCCAAAACTCTCTCTCCTTGGATTTCAAATTTTCTTCACACAACCACAAGATTTCTTCATAGATCCTTCATCCTCATGGAATTTTGAGCAGGAATCATCCATAATTCGTGGCATTTGAGCTGGTTTTCAAGGAGATTGGATGCATGAACATGTTAATGGAAAGTTGAAATTAAGCAAGATCTAAGAGGATTCAACCATTCACTTTAGATTAAAGCTTCAAGGCAAGATTATTGAAGCTGATCTGGATCATTTGAGGCCTTGAACACACGATTTCAACTCACTGCACATCAAGTAAGTGGAAATTCGATTCTCACCATTTGCTATTTCATGTACATGATTAGGAAGATCTTGTTATGGTGATGATGCTGATATAATTAGAATTTGACTTGGTGAAAAAATGAGGAAGTTATGTTGAATTCAAGTTTTGATGTTAGAAATGTTTTTGATCGATCCAGAAAATATACGATGAATTAGGCTTAATGGATAGGATATTCGTGATCTACGTTGCAAGACGATTCCAACCATGTATATATCATAAAATTCTGCAAAATTTCATGGTGGCGCTCCGCCTGGCTGGCCGGAGAAGACGGTGGAAACCACCATCCGCCACCGCCTGTGAACAGTGCTAGGGTTTGCAGCAAAACACTGCGTTTTGACCTTGAAGCGCCTTAGACCATTAGGGCGCGCGTTCGAATCTTGCCTAGCGCATGTTTAATTGTTATTTTTGAGCGCTTCATTTGCCTTGCAAACCTGTCTTCGATTCTGGCATTATGCATGTTTGTGGATTTTAATTTCAAGCGCTTCTTTGACCTTTGTTTCCTGTGTTCGAATCCTGGCCAGGCACATTTTCTCGTTTCATTTTTTAGCGCTATTTTCAACCTAGCACAACTGTGTTCAAGTCCTGGTTGTGGCATTTTGTTGAATTTCATTTTGAATATTATTTTCCCTCCTATTTTCCATATCATTTCCATTTATTTTCTTAAACTTTCAAAATTCATAAAAAATGGTAGATTAATCCAAATTAATTCAAACTTTTTTTCACTTTCTTGTTTAAATGTCTATTATTTTGTGATGTTAATTTCCCATTTTTTGTGCTGCTGGATTTTTAAATGTGCTTGATTGTTTGAACATGATGCCATGTTGATATGCTTCATTCATTTGCTTGTGAAGTGCCCATAGTTTATCCAATTGCCTTGAAATTTGACATGCTTATTCATAACATGTGACTTGATCTTTTGGATTTTGTTTGGCATTTTTACCATTTAATACCATTGTTTTAGACACATGGACATATGTTGTAACATTTGGTGTCACATTCTTGACCTTGTACTTGTGCATTTTCATTCATACACCAATTGAACTCTTCTGGACTTAAGTTTAGGTATGATGCTTGTCCATAACATGTAGTGTTCACATAAAAATTTTCATGATCTGTGGATACATTTCTGTTTTAATGTGGATTTTCTATGTTTGATGTCCAATTTTGATCACATTGTTTGCCTTTGCCTTATCTTGATTAATTGATGGCTTTGCCTTTTGATTTGGCTTTGGTCCTTTTGAGGACTCTTTCTTGTTTGATTAAATGTGCTTCATGTGAAATATTGACCTCTGTTTTGGTCATTTGACTTGCCTTTGACCCTAGTCTTTGTACTAGTGGTTTGTACTCACCAATTGTGTTTGTGTTTCAGGTTTCTAGCACTAATGGTTGGTTTGCTCATTATTTGAGATACAAGTTGCTTTGTTTACTAACTATTGTTGTGTTGTAGGTCCATTGATGTGATGAACTCACTTGAGTGCTTGCATTTGAGACTTGCATTGTGTATAATTGTTGGATAGTTCCACTGTTGTTGTCTGTTGGTTTCCTGAATACAATATTAACTGTTTGACTTTTGTACAGGTGTTAGATGCCCAAAAGTGCTTATTTGAGCTATCAAATGTGGGCATTTTCACTCCTTTTTGTTGCTAAAGCGTTCGAAACCGCCTTTGTTTTAGATGAATCGCAATACAATGTTAAACGATCTTGGTAACTTTGATTTGTGCGTTATTGTGCAGGAATTAGGCATGAAATAATAGAAAATGAAGGCACAAGAAAATGGCAAGGGACCAAGAAAAAGAAGAGTGCTATGGCGAAGTGCTCGCTAGGCGAGCAACCAGCGAAGGTGGTAGCGAACACGTCTAGACTTGGTCAAAAGAGCAGCCAGCACTCACTCGCTAGGCGAGCCATTAGCGAGCTCCCAGCGAGCAATTCAAGTAGCAAAACCTCCTAAACTCGCTGGGCGAAGGTTGAAGCGTGGGCTTCGCCTAGCGAAGGTTTTGTTCGCCTAGCGAACATGTGAAGTCTGAAGTTAGATATTTCTGGGCGCAGGTGCCTTTGGTGCCTCATTTGGGGGCTCGCTAGGCGAGCCATTCTGCTCGCCTAGCGAGCATGATAGCTCAGACCATAGTACTATAAGTAGCAAGGGCTACTTTTTGGACAACAACTTAGATTTTCCTAGATATTTTCCTGCATTGCTTTTTGGATTATTTTGTGACCTAGAAACCCATTTTATCATTTCTCTTCATCTCTTAACAATCTTTCACAAAAAGAAGGTGGATTCCCATCCAATCTCGATTATTCGACTCGAATGTTGATCAACCTTCTTCCGAAACTTGTTGACTAAGCTACCATGAAAATGAGTAGCTAAGTTCTTCATTTTGTCAAGGTTAGATGTAGATAATCATAAGCTTTGTATGTAAATAGGATGATCTTCATTTGTAAACTCTTTAATGATGAATATATGGTGAAAACTTTGTTTTATCGATAACTATTTGTGTTGGTTTATGATCGAGAGATGTTTACCAACTCTTTACCTAGGTTTTCATCCAATTTTGTTTGTTAGCTAGAGATAGTAATGAATGATTTTGTTCACCATAAAGTTGAACCAAAAAGTTGTCATTTTGATAGATTGTGTTAGAGATAAACAATGGATTAAAATGGGAAAACCCACAATGTGTGTTAGAGATAAACACATTGGGAGGACTTTGTGAAATAGTTTATCATCTAAAGGAGTTTATAAGTCTTGTTGATCGAACATATGCATGCAAAGTGATTGTCGAACCCTAACTTTGGCAATATTTCTCAAATATTAAAACCAAATCTTTTAGCGCATTTTCTTACACTTTTATGCAAGATACCGTGACTAAAACCAAAAACCATTGTTACCTTAAGCTAAGAATTAAAACAACTGTTGAAAGGCGGCGATATCTCACAATCCCTGTGGAGACGATAACAAAAACCCGACACTTAAAATTACAATCAACAAAATGGCGCCGTTGCCGGGGATTGTGAATTGATATTGCGAGCATCACAATAGTTGCTTAATTTTTAAATTTTTGACTTGTGCTTGTAATTTGTTTGGTTTAGTGTGCAACTTTCGTTTTATGCGAGGGAAGGTTCCTGAGGACGAACTTCTTTTTGATCCTGAGATCGAAAGAACCGCCAGGAGACTGAATAGTAGAACGAGACGAAGGAGGCAACAAGCTAGACAACGACAAGAACAAGGAGAAAGTTCTTCTACAACACATCCACCACGTTTCACACCTATCATGGATCAACCACCACAACCACCGCCCATTTCCACACCATGTGTCAACAGTCCAAGGAATACTGCTCAGTTTGCCAACCACACGGGAAGGCAAGCCGAGATGAAAACGGGAACTCTTAACCTACTATATGGAAGTCCATTCACCGGAATGGACCATGAAGACCCCTTTGCTTTTTTCACCAAATTTTATGAGATAGCATTGGCGGCCGGAGTTTATCAAGCTCAAGAGCTACCGTTGTTCAAAAGATTATTTCCCCACGCTTTGCTCGGCAAAGCAAAAGATTGGTACTTGGATCAAACACCTGCAGTCATGACGGATTGGAACGTGTTGGAAGAGAAGTTCATTGAAAGATTTTTCTCCCATAACCGTTTCATGGAATCCAAAACAGCAATCTCCGTGTTTTCACAAGGGACCAACGAATCATTGAATGAGGCGTGGGGAAGATTCAAATCCATGCTTCGGAAGTGCAAAGGGCATGGATTTGACGAATTGACTCAAATCCACATTTTCAAGAATGACCTCCAACCGAATTGCAAGACTTTATTGGATGCTACCTCGGGTGGTTCTTTGTTGTCTAAAAGTGCTGATGAAGCTACTGATATCATTAATCGAATGGATCTAAATGACCTCCAAAGTCAAAGTAGAGGCAACTCTTTGAAGAAACCGGGAGTGCTTGAACTTGGGATGAACGATGCTATTCTTGCCCAAAACAAACTCATTTCACAACAAGTCGAACTCTTAACTCAACAAATAAAAGAGTTGAAAGAGCCTTCTAGAGCTAAACAAATAGCTTGTTGTGAGCTTTGCAAGGGTGATCATGACACCGGATTTTGTCCACCTCCCGGGTTCGAAGAAGTGAATTACATGGCGAACCAACGAGACTACCAACCGAGGCAACAACAACAACAACCGTATCAACAACCGTATCAACAATATCCTCAAAAACAACAACATACTCAAAATACACAACAACATTTTCAAGGGAATCAAGGGTTCCAACCAAGGAGTAACTATTACCATAACCAAGGTTATGGGGGTGGTGCTTCTAACCGTCAAAACCCTCCCCAAAATCCTTACCAACCTCAACCGCCGGTCATTGCTTCAGAGTTAGAAGAGACATTGACTCAATTTATGCAAATGTCAATGGCTAATCAAAAGAGTAACGATGCGGCAATCAAAAATCTCGAGACTCAAGTCGGTCAACTTGCTAAGCAACTAGCAGAACAACAACCCGGACCTTCTTTTTCGGCGAACACGCAAACAAATCCTAAGGAACATTGTAAGGCGATAACGACGAGAAGTGGAAGGGAGTTGATTAGTAAGAGTAAGAAAAGAGATGAGAGTGAAAAAAGAGAGGTTGAGAAAAATGATGAGGAGAAAATAATAGAGGATAGAATTGATGGTGAAGTTGGGGGGTGGAGTGATGAAGAAGTTGAAAAGGATGAAAAGAATGGTGAAGTCGAAAATAAAGAAAGTGTGGAAATTGAGAAAAACGATAGTGATGAAGTGAAGGTGGAGCCAGTGAAAAAGCCTAGATGGAGGAGTTCTAGAGTTGCTAAAGGAAATGAGGTAGTGAGCGCTACTCCAATCCAAAACCTTCCGTACCCACATGCTCCATCTAAGAGGGAGAATGAACGACATTACGCCCGGTTCATGGATATTTTCAAACAATTGAAAGTGAACATTCCGTTTGCCGAAGCATTGGAGCAAATGCCTAAGTATGCGAAATTCATGAAAGACATACTTACTAAAAAGCGGAGGTACACGAAACCAGAGACAATCTTGCTTGATGCACGATGTAGTGCCATCATTCAAAAAACTCTCCCAAGGAAGGAATCCGATCCGGGACGAGTTGCTTTACCGGTAACCATCGGAGACACCTACACGGGTAATGGCTTGATTGACTTGGGATCTAGCATCAATTTAATTCCCCGATCCATTGTCAAAAGATTGGGAAATGTTGATATCAAACCTGCTAAGATGACTTTACAACTAGCTGATAAGTCTACCACTGCACCATATGGAGTGGCTCAAGACATGTTAGTCAAAGTTGATAAATTCTTCTTCCCGGTTGATTTCATTGTTATTGATATGGAAGAGGACGATGATGCTCCGCTTATTCTCGGCCGACCATTCATGAAAACCGCACGCATGATGATTGACGTTGACAACGATTTGATGAAAGTAAGGGTCCAAAATGAAGAGGTAGCCTTCCATCTTTTTGAAGCCAAAAAGCATCTTAATGAGAAGCATGATTCTTTCCAAATCGATGCCACCAAGGAGAAGCTAGTGGAGGTCGTAAACCAGGTTCATGTTTCTAATCCTTCCGAAAGATCTCTTATCAGAGTCTACAAAGTTTCGACCAAAAATAAAGGAAAAGAGATGGAAGCATTGTTGCATGAATTAGAGGCTTGTGGAGAACTTGTCTATCATGAAGAAACAAGGGAAGGCTTGGATATGACAAAGAAAGTGGAGGAGCCAAAACTAGAGCCAAATTTGCAGTATGTGTTCCTGAGTGATAACTGTACCAAACCGGTAATCATTAGCAACACTTTATCCACAAAGGAGGAGAATCAATTGATGCGGGTGCTGAGAAAGAAAGATGTTGTCAAACTAGTAGAGGCCGGGATGAATTGTTCTATCGCCGATGGTGAATGGGTGAGCATTGTGCAAATAGTTCCGAAAAAGGGTGGTATCAGATTTTATCGAAGGTTCATCAAGAACCTCTTGAAGACAACAAAGCCCTTGAGGAAGTTTCTCAACAAAATGGATCCCGGAAGCTCAAACAATAAAGTGGATCGCGGAAGCTGCACAATTCCCTTGGATGCTCCTCAGTGAGCATCGAACCGTCGAGCTTATCCGACGTTAAACAAGCGCTTGTTGGGAGGCACCCCAACATTGTAAGTATTTACAGTTTTTTTTGTTGGTTGGTATTGGTGTTCAACTTGAAGAAACTTGCTGAATTGTGCATTGCATTCTATTTTGAAAAGCAAAATACTGTCATGCTCGCTAGCTGCTCGCTAGGCGAAGGCAGTAGCGAAGATTCGCTAGCTGCTCGCTAGGCGACGCAGTAGCGAGCGCTGCGTGACAGAACCAATTTAAGTTTCAGGAGGACACTATTTTGGGCCCAAATACCATTTGTCTTTTTAGTGGTGTAGTCTGAATTAGCACTCACAAACACTCTCTCACTTTTCATCTCACTCAAACCCTAAACGGTTACATTGCATTGCAAACCTCATTGTGCACTTCAAATTCAATCAATCTCTTTCACTAAGGTTTGCCCTAATTCCATTTCTTTATGTTTTAACTTTGTAAATTTCTGATGTATATGTCATTTAGGGTGAATTTGGGGGAATGGGTACATTAGGTTTTGCATGTGGGTGTAGATTTGCATGTACCTTAGAACGATGCCTTTTATGATAAATCATTTTGTTCTGAAATAGATACCATGAGACCTTGGGTTTTTCTGAAATTTCAGTGTTAACAAGGCAGAACCCAAAACCCGCAAGATTCGCTAGCACCTCGCTAGGCGAATCAGTGGCGAACATGACAGTAATTGGATATTCTGTTTTGCTTTCTAATCTGTTTTGTGTTTGTGTTGTTTCCTCTCTATGTCTTTGCAGATGGCATCCAGATCAAGCGCGCCTAAAAAGAGAAAGGTCGGGAGCACTTCCCGTACCGTGCCCATACAATTCGACACCGATAAATTCGTCGGGCCTAAGCAAGCAGCTAGATATGTGGCTTTGGAAAAGAGAAAGATTTTGCCGGAGAAAAGGTTCATAATCAACCCAGAAGGCACCTACCGTACATTTGCCGGGTTGATTCATAGTAAGAAGTGGGACCGGTTGATATCTCCGCTTGAACACTATGACATCAAAACAGTGCGTGAGTTCTACGCGAACGCACTGCCTAACGACGACGAGCCCTTCACATGGACAACACGAGTGTCTGGCCGTTAGGTTGCATTCGATCGGGATACAATCAACCGTGTTCTAGGTGAACCGCTCCACCTGGGGGCAAACGAGAGAGACGCATACCATCAGGATTTGAGGCTTCACCAAGACACCGACTCCATTTCTGCTGCCCTACTATTTGAAGGGAAATCAGTTGAGTTGAACCCATCTGGGGTTCCGATGAGATACCATAGGGACGACATGATTCCCATGGCTCAGCTGATACTCATGTTGGTTCTCACAAATATAAAACCCAAGTCTCACACCTCTACCGTGCCGATCCCAGTGGCACATCTGGTTCACTGCATCTTCACGAATATTCAAATTGATGTGGCGAGGGTAATTGCTTTAGAGATGAAGTCCGTGGTCGAGAGAGGGCTAAAGTCGGGGGCACGAGCTAACTGCCCCCTTGCTTTCCCGTGTCTAATAATGGCTTTGTGCCAACATGCGAAGGTGAAGCTACCCTCCCGGAGTCAAGTAAGGATCCCGCCGGCCATCAATGCTAGATATGTGGCCAAGTTTTGCAAGCCTAAGAACTTAAGAAGTGGTGCAGCTGCGGGTAATACCGGGACTTCTGATGGTCCTGGTACTTTTGCTCATGAATCCGATCCTTTCCAGCAGGCTGTCTGCAACTACAATTGGGATTGGATGGCGGCAACTCAGCGCGCCATGGTTGACATGCACGATTCTATGCAGCTGTTGCAGTTGCAGGCACGTGACCCCTTCGGTGATCACTCGATGATGACGCGTGAGCAGTTTTTGTAGAACGCTAGCTGGCCTGTGGACAGGCCTATGTTTGGAGAGGGGGCGGGTGCCGGTGCATCTGGTACTGGTGTTTCAGGTGGTGCTGAGGATGATGGTGATGATGACGATGATGATGATGATGATGCTACCGGTTCTGAAGCCGGTAGTGATGAGGGTTTTGAGTCCTTTGAGGGCTAAGTTTATTTTATTTTATTGTATTTTTCAGATTTGTTGTATTTTGATTTTGGTTATGTACTTTTGGGGTGTTTTGTCCCCCATGCACATTTTAAAATTTTTAAGTAATAGTTATTGTTTATGTTTTTAATTTGTGTGTTTGGTTCAAATTTCTTTTGTTTAATAAAATTTTGGTTGTGAGTGTCAAACCTTCTAGATTGGTTGCTCCTCAAAGAAATATCCAATGAAGGTGCATCCGAACTTGGATGGCAATGATAAAAATAACAGGCGAATAATGCTAAGGTACATGGTTACCTTCGGTTAGAATATTAGAATGCATTAAGAACTTTACTCTTTTTTGTAATTGAATATTGTTCTTTTTGCAACATAATTGAAAGAATGATTCACTTAGGACTTAGAACCACAAATTGTGAGGAAACCTCCATTGTACACTTAAATGCTGGATTCTAATAAACTTTGTTGATTCATTTGATTCATGCTTGGTCTTTTATTATTGTGAATATGTGGAAGCAATTAGAAATGATCAAGGCGCTTGTTTTCTATCGAGCACAACCAGTTCCAAATACAACTTACCCGTGAGCAGAGAGAGTATTCGTTAACCCCTTCGAGCTTAAACAGTTGAATCTCGGCTTGAAATAAAGCGAGATGTCAAAAATCTTTTTTCTTGAAACCCGGAAAATTTTGATAATTGTTCTTTTGCCGTAAAAGTCAAGAGCATTCACTTAGGGTGAGTAAAAGAAATAAGTTGGAGAGAACGAAAATGAGAATTGGTAAGTGCCACAACTCTTGAAAAACCGAGCAAGCATTGAAAAAAATAAATATAAAATATAGAAAAGAGAAACATCTGTTTTGTAAATATGATGTAAAAGAAAAGAAAAAATAGAGAAAATGAAAATGAATGCTTCCTTGGAAGAAAAATAGTGAAAAACAAAAAATGAGTTGTGAAATAAGAGTTGTGAAGGTTTCAAATGAGAAACAAATGGAACGAAGTTGAGATGTGTGAATAATGTACAGTGAATGTCTCTTTTGCATCAACAATTTCGTTTTCAATGGCCTTAGAAATGACCCTTGTTTGTTAACCTAACCAAGCTACAACCGAAAAGTCCTTAGTGATCTTCGTGCTTCCACATTACCATTTATAATTGTTAGACATTGTATGAATTGAATTGATTTCTTCATTGTTTGTTAGAGAGTGAGATTATTCCCGCGGTTGCAAACGCGTAATTTCTTCAATTCTTATTCGAAGAGGAGAGATAGGGTGATTCATTCAAGATAATATTGTTGTGGATAGATACATATTTCACATTGCTATTAAGTTTTAGTTCTTGTGCATTATGTTATTCTAACCATTGGGAACTTATGCCTGGTTGATTTTCTTGTGTTTGAGCCATTTTATCCGACTTCGGAGAAACCTTTTTCTTAAAGCAAATCCTCTTGTCCTTCAAGAGGCATACTTTGCTTGAGGACAAGCAAGAATCTAGTTGGGGAGAGTTGTTAGATGCCCAAAAGTGCTTATTTGAGCTATCAAATGTGGGCATTTTTCACTCCTTTTTGTTGCTAAAGCGTTCGAAACCGCCTTTGTTTTAGATGAATCGCAATACAATGTTAAACGATCTTGGTACCTTTGATTTGTGCGTTATTGTGCAGGAATTAGGCATGAAATAATAGAAAATGAAGGCACAAGAAAATGGCAAGGGACCAAGAAAAAGAATGCATTCATCAGCTTGCTCGCTAGGCGAGTGCTGTGGCGAAGTGCTCGCTAGGCGAGCAGCCAGCGAAGGTGGTAGCGAACACGTCCAAACTTTGTCAAAAGAGCAGCCAACACTCACTCGCTAGGAGAGCCATTAGCGAGCTCCCAGCGAGCAATTCTAGTAGCAAAACCTCCTAAACTCGCTGGAGCGAAGGTTGAAGCGTGGGCTTCGCCTAGCGAAGGTTTTGTTCGCCTAGCGAACATGTGAAGTCTGAAGTTAGATATTTCTGGGTGCAGGTGCCTTTGGTGCCTCATTTGGCGGCTCGCTAGGTGAGCCATTATGCTCGCCTAGCGAGTATGACAGCTCAGACCATAGTACTATAAGTAGCAAGGGCTACTTTTTGGACAACAACTTAGATTTTCCTAGATATTTTCCTGCATTGCTTTTTGGATCATTTTTTGACCTAGAAACCCATTTTATCATTTCTCTTCATCTCTTAACAATCTTTCACAAAAAGAAGGTGGATTCCCATCCAATCTCGATTATTCGACTCGGATGTTGATCAACCTTCGTCCGAAACTTGTTGACCAAGCTACCATGAAAATGAGTAGCTAAGTTCTTCATTTTGTCAAGGTTAGATGTAGATAATCATAAGCTTTGTATGTAAATGGGATGATCTTCATTTGTAAACTCTTTAATGATGAATATATGGTGAAAACTTTGTTTTATCGATAACTCTTTGTGTTGGTTTATGATCGAGAGATGTTTACCAACTCTTTACCTAGGTTTTCATCCAATCTTGTTTGTTAGCTAGAGATAGTAATGAATGATTTTGTTCACCATAAAGTTGAACCAAAAAGTTGTCATTTTGATAGATTGTGTTAGAGATAAACAATGGATCAAAATGGGAAAACCCACAATGTGTGTTAGAGATAAACACATTGGGAGGACTTTGTGAAATAGTTTATCATCTAAAGGAGTTTATAAGTCTTGTTGATCGAACATATGCATGCAAAGTGATTGTCGAACCCTAACTTTGGCAATATTTCTCAAATATTAAAACCAAATCTTTTACCGCATTTTCTTACACTTTTATGCAAGATACCGTGACTAAAACCAAAAACCATTGTTACCTTAAGCTAAGAATTAAAACAACTGTCGAAAGGCGGCGATATCTCACAATCCCTGTGGAGACGATAACAAAAATCCGACACTTAAAATTACAATCAACAACAGGTACATTAGCCGCTTGCTAGCTAGCTTTTGCTTTGCTTTGGAGTGTGGTTGATACACCACTGAGGTTATTTAGCCTTCTCACTCCATGTAGTCTGGAATCCCTGTCGGTTTTTTGGCAGGCATTTGGCTGAAGTCCTCCTTAAGAGGAAATGTTTGTGATTGTTTATATTTGTGCTAAAGACCTCCTTGTCGAGGCATATTACTTGTTAAGTCCTCCTAAGTGAAGAGGCAATTGACAGATAGAAGGGATTAGCAATCAATCCCCTGTTATTCAGTGCGTCGTCCATTATGCTCGCACTACGTGCTGATGCTGTTGGACATGTACCCAAGATCTTGTATAGTGTCAGTCAAGTGGAATAGGGTCCCTCTTTCTGGATCCCCACGCTTTCTTGATTTGAGCTCACCCTGGCCAGGGTTAAGAGCATGAGGTCTGATCCTCATTTCCATATTTGATCAGCTTCACCCTAACTCTCAATGTTAGTGGTTAAGAGCTTCAGCATACCCCTACAGTTTTGGCTTGTTTGTCGAGGTTGATATGACCCCTTGACTAAAGCCCAACCATTTGTCTGAGCCTCTTGTTTGTATATAGAGCGTGATGATTGCTTTGGACATGTTTATTTGCTGTTTGAACTGACTTGTTTCCTGTGTGAGTTATGTTCTGTTTAGATACCTCAACCTAGGGCTATTGTGGATTGCATGACAACTATTAGGCTCGAGTCAGTCTCCCTTTTAGGTTGTTGTTTCCCTGGTCTCTGGTTAGGAGAGTTTCTCCCCTGTTAAGAGGAACTACGTCACCCTGATTCTCATACCAGATGAGATACGTAGGCAGGAGATCGTGCGAGATCTCTCCGGGCGCCCTTTTTCTTTTTCAAGCCTTTTGTGTTCCTTTTGACGTCTCATCGTCTCTTCTTGTTTGTTTGCCACTTTTAGGTGCGAGTTCCAGACTCCCTATTAGTTTGTTGTCTCCTTTCCCCTGTTAAGGGGAACTACGTCGCCCTGATTCTCATACCAGATGAGATACGTAGGCAGGAGATCATGCGAGATCTCTCCGGGCAACCTTTTGTTTTTTTGAGTGTGTTCACCCTTTTTGTTTTTCAACCCTTTTTCCTTTTTTTGTGTGTTTTGCTTGACAACTATTAGGCTCGAGTTCCCGACTCCCTATTAGCTTGTTGATATGATAACCTTTTGCTTTGGTGTTCGCTGGTTAGCGTGTGCTTGTTTGGAGTCGGATGTAAGTCCAGGTTTGGCATCCTGTTTCCTTGTGTGTGTGTTTGGAGTCGGATGTAAGTCCTTCTATTGGCATTCCGTTTCCTTGTTTGTGTTTGCTTTGAGGAGTTAGATATAAGTCCAGCTATTGGCATTCTGTTTCCTTTTGAGTGTTTCTTTTGATGTCTCAGCGTCTCTTTTCGGTGTTTTGTTTCGGCGTGCGTTAGCCGAACTACGAGTGTTCTGATTCTTCCCTGGATAGAGAAGATACGTAGGCATAGGATGTGATATCCTAGCGAGCATGTTTCCCATTTCCCCGAACTACGTTGACTCTGATGTTTGTTTCTGACAAACTACGTAGGCCCAGGATGCGACATCCTGCCGAGTCCGTTTCCTCCATCTTATTTCACTTGTTTATTATTCCAGTGTGTGTGCATTCTTTGAGCAGTTATTTAGCAACCTTTTCCTATCCTGTTGAGCGTGGATCCCGTCGAGTACGACGGACGTGAGGGGTGCTAATACCTTCCCCTTGCGTAACCGACTCCCATACCTTGCAATCTCTGGTCGTAAGACCATTCCTTTCCCTTTTTCAGGTTTACTTCGAGCGTTTCCTTTCCCTCCTTTGGGATAAATAACGCACGGTGGAGGCTCTGTGTTTTTTCCGCCGGTTGTTTTTCGCGTTGCGACAATCCCGTCGAGTACGGCGGACGTGAGGGGTGCTAATACCTTCCCCTTGCGTAACCGACTCCCGTACCTTGTAATCTCTGGTTGTATTTTTCCTGCCGGTTGTTTTTCGCGTTGCGACAGCTGGCGACTCTGCTGGGGACTTGAAGTTGACCTCTTGCTGGTCCATCTTCCCTAAGCGAGTCAATCCTAGCGCTCTCTAGCGTAGTTTTTAGGGTAGTTTGGGTTGCTTTTACTGCTTACTTATTGCATTTGTGATTATTATACTGTGATTGTATATATTTGCATATATGTTTGCATGCATCATGTTATCACCGTGTTGGATTCTGGACAGGTGTGGTTCCTATGATTTGGGGGTGGGTGTTCTGAGTGGGGCTAAAACCCAAAGCCCGAGTATACACCTAGGATTAGCGTGGTCTCATGTTGTCTCACATGTTGGATCAACATGTTGTTGTGACATGACATACCACAACCGGACGAGGTTCTTCTGAGAGAGCCCCTCCTTGTGGAGTTTCCACTATGGTTGGGTTACCTCTTTTGAGCTGTTGACTTCGGTGACCGTTCTTTCCCGGATCTTTGGTTTAGATGATCTTATGAGAGCTGCACGGCACACCCGAAAGGGCAACCCCGCTGAGTATCTTGTCCGATTGTCGAGACCATTATCCGCCTTAGGATGACCTTATTAGGATTCACCTGTGAGGGGAGGGGTTTGATTCCTACAGATACAGGTTCTGTTGGCGACTCTTTGATGGTGACTTTGGTTCGGTCCATAATTTGGGTTCTATTTATAAGATGGATTTATGGATTTATTTCTGAGACGCCGGAGTTCTGTCCGTGGTATTTATGAGCGGGTTCCGTTTATTTCGGATCCCTTGAGTTGGATTTGAAGTTATGTGTTCAGATGATCTGGTTGCTGTCCGTTCAGTGACTTTCTTGTGATGGTGGTGATGTATCCTCCGGTTCCGTTTATTTCGGATCCCCGAGTTGGATTTATGGTTACTTAGTCCCTTGGATGGTTGTGATCAGTTCAGAGACCGGAATTTCCGTACAGTTGGTGTTCAGATGTCTTGGAGGATGACACTATGCATTGTATTCATGCATCTGCATCATTCCCATTTTGCATTTATCCGCATCTAACTCATGTTTATCCATATGCAGGGTACATTCTTGATTGAGATCCTGGTTGAGAGACATCTTTGTTCCAGATATGAGGACCGACTTAAAAGATGATGTTGTATACAGTTTCTTCGATCCAGAGATTGGCGTGTTGAAGGGTATGATAGCATTGATTACACCTGACCATGTGGGGATGTTCCGTGAGGCTTATGGTAGTATTATGAAGATGGTCTTCAGACTCACAGATGGGGATAGGAGTGCCCTCCATACTCTTCTCCAGTTTTATGATCCGGGTTTGAGATGTTTTGTCTTCCCAGACTATTTGTTGGGACCTTTGATGGAGGATTATGCCGGCATTCTGGGCATTCGGGTCAGAAACCAGATTCCTTTTTATGTTACTAAGGAAGAACCTGACATTGTTGAGATTTCTTGTGCTCTTTATTTGAGCCCGGAAGTGACTAAGAAGGGTTTGAAGGAGAAAGGAAAGTTGTCCGGTTTTCATCTGAGTTTCTTGGAGGCCAAAGCCAAGGAACATGTTGTTTTGGGTGATTGGAAGACTGTCTGTGCTCTGCTTGCCGTAAGAATTTATGGAATTATTCTGTTCCCCAATCAGAAGAATTTTGTGGATATTAATGCCATCCGGGTGTTTGCTCAGAAGAATCCCTTTCCTACCTTGATCGGGGATGTTTATTATTCGGTCCATAATCGGAATGAGAAGCGGCGTGGAGGATTGGTCAGATGTTGTGCTCAATTGTTATACACGTGGTTCATGGGATATTTGCCTTCCAAGGGTGCCTTTGTCTTTCTTGATCATACTGTAAATTGGGCAAACAAGTTGATGGGTTTGCGAGCCAAGGACATAGCTTGGACTCACATTGGTGTGGCTGGACGAGATTTTATTTACAACTGCATTAGTTTTCCCAATGTGCCCCTTATAGGAGTTCAAGGGTGTATTAATTACAACCCGACGCTTCTTAAGAGACAAATGGGATTTGCTATGGAGGTTCCTCCCCTCGAGTGTGAGATTCAGGAGTCTTTCTACTTCCCGGTTGAGGGTAATCAGTCATTGTTGGAGCAAGTGTCTGAGGCATGGCGTAACATTCAAAGGAAAGGCAAGATTCCTTTTGGTAGAGCTAATAACAGGTCTTTTCCTCCATTTGATGATTGGCTCAGAAAGAGGGTTGAGCTCACTTGTCTGTCATTTCTTGTGGGTGATCTTTGGTATCCGTTGATTGAGGAGCCATGTTCTTCTGTCAGTATGGAAGAATTTCTTGAGATGAGGAAGGCAAGAGATCAACTGCAAGCAGAGAAGACTGAGATAGAAATGAGTGTTGCTGGAACTCAACTGGCTAATCAGGAAATCAAGGGGAAAGCAGAAGACCAGGCTAGGAAACATGCTCAAGAGGTGAAGCGTTTTGAGAAAGACACCGCCTATTACTGTAAGATCAGCCAAGCTTTAGAGTCATCTACGAAGGAGCACGACCTTACCAAGGAGAAGTTGGCTAGAGCTTTGAAAGTCATTGAAGATGAAAAGAGGAGACAAGTCCTCGTGAAGACTCAGAGGGAAGCTAGAGCCAAAGCCCTTACCACAGAGTGGGAAGCGAAGCTGAGGGTTAAGGAAGAAGAGAAAGCGAAGATTATGGCCGAGAGAGATCACTATCTTGCCGAGAGGGATCATTATTTCCGTCAGATGAAGATTCACCAGAAAGAGGTGGGAAGACTTCAGCAGGAGAATACTGAGCTCAGGTTCGCTATGAAGTTTACCAGGATGGTTGATGATGCAGAGCCTTCTGTGGGACCTTCTTCAGATTAGACTTTTATTGCAGTTGTCATCATGTGTTGGATCACCGTCAGGCATGTTGACGGAATTCACTTATTTGTATTTCTTTCCGACTCTCGAGGATTGTAAATTTGATTTGTATCAGATGTGATGTATGACTCTCGCACGTGTTGCACACTATTGCTATACAGTGGTTATTATCATTCAGTGATTGATCTTAAAGCTTTATTTGCTTTTCCGTATTACACTTATTTGACACACACATGGTTGGGTGATATATTTGCTAGAGCACAACTTCCTGTTCTGTACGGCGAAGCCAGATGATTGACGTCAGAATGTTGCTGTCAAATTATTATCCGTCTCAATGAAGCCAGGATCGAAGGACAAAATGTTCCTTATATGGATAGACATTGCATTCATGCATGAATCATAATAACTTGTCTTATATTTTGCAGGTGTCAGTATCTAACATGTTTGATTGACTCAGGAATCATTGCTCGCGCACGCCGAGTCATTCCTCTGCACGTAGCTCGCCCGCACAGATACTTTACCTGACGCAACAAACCCAGAATGATGGATCCCCCCAACGCTGACATTCTCGAGCTGAAAGAGAAGATGAGTGAGTTGATCAACGCCATGCAAGGGTTCGCCCTGGGGCAGAAAGCACTCGCCGATAAAGTGGAGAAGCTTGAGCGGGCTTCGGTTGCCAATAGTGGCAATAATCAAGAGGGTACCTCCAACAATGGTCCTGGTGGTTCTAGGGATGGTGGCGATCCCAGAAGAAAGGCAGCTACTACTGGTGTAGTCCTCAACAATGGTGGTGGTTTTGGTTTTGCTGCAGGCGGTGGACTAGGTCCTATGGGCAACACTCTGAAGGACACTCAATTTCCTCCTTTATTTGGGGCTGTGGAGGATAAGGAAGAGGATCAGTTCTCTATGCTGAATGAGCAGTTCGGTCAATATGGTGTTCAACCGCCGAATAAAGAGATTCAGGTACTGGCGGAAAAGATCAGGGCTCTGGAAAGCCATACCTCTCCTGGGACTATTAATATGACAAACATGGGGCTGGTTGAGGGGATTGTGATTCCACATAAGTTCAAAGTGCCCACGTTTGATAAGTACAATGGGAGTTCTTGCCCGGAAACTCATCTTCAGGCCTTTGTTCGAAAGATATCTGCCTACACCATGGATCAGAAGCTCTGGATGTACTTCTTCCAGGATAGCTTATCTGGTGGGTCTCTTGAGTGGTACATCAAGTTGAGATCATCAGATATTAAGAGCTGGCAGGATTTGGGGGATGCTTTCTTCAAACAATACCAATTTAATGCTGACATGGCGCCAAGCCGTACCCAGTTGCAGGTTATGTCTCAGTAGCCGAATGAAGGGTTTAAAGAGTATGCACAAAGGTGGAGAGATATGGCTGCCAGAGTTCAACCTCCGTTGGTAGATCTGGAGATGTCGGATTTGTTCATGGGTACCCTTCAGGGGACTTTTGCTGAAAGGATGGTGGGATGTCTGGTTACCGGCTTTGCAGATATAGTAGTGGCTGGTGAGAGGATTGAAAGCTGGTTGAGAATGGGGAAAATATAGGGAAATGCTCCGTCGTCTGGAGTAAAGAAGCCCTTTGGTAATGGTCAGCGCAAGAAGGAGGGAGAATCGAGTGTTGTGTATGCCCAAAGGGGACACGGTAGGGATCATTACTACCAACACACTACTGCAGTAACGATTCCTGCTGGTAATCAATCTGTACAACAGCAACAACAACCACCTCAACAGAGAACACAGAGAGCTGGGTACCAAGTGAGAGGAAGGATGGCAGATTGTCAGTTTGATAGGCCACCAGTGACGTATGCCTTTCTAATGAAGAAGTTGAAGGATCTTAGGTTGGTTCAGCTGAGGGCGTTAGCTCCGTTAAGACCAGATCAGAGACCTGCCAATTATGATGAGAATGCCAAGTGAGAATTCCATTCTGGTGCTCCCGGGCACAATGTTGAGGGTTGTAAGGCCATTAAACATGTGGTTGAAGACCTGGTGGACTCCAAGGCCATCAATTTTGCACCATCGCCGAATGTTAATGCTAATCCCATGCCAACGCATGGTCAGATGGGGGTGAATGCAATTTCGGAGGATAAGAGGAAAATTGGGGTGATGGACGTGGATCAGTTAAGGACTCCAATGTCTGTGGTCAAGAGATAGTTGTTAAAAAATGGAGTTTTTCCGGGTTGTGATAATTGTTGTGCTGCTTGCACTGTCGCTACAAATGGGTGTGTAATATTGAGGGAGACGGTTCAGAGAATGATGGATGAGGGAAGTCTCCGATTTGAGAAAGTTGCTTTGGAGAAGGAGGATGTTTCAACAATAACCGTTTATTTTGACCCTGTCCACTTGTCAGTACCGGCAGATGCGACTCCAGTTACCATCACGGTGCCTGGACCCATTCCGTATGAAAATGATGATGTTGTGCCGTAGGACTATGGTGGGGAGGTGTATTGTAATGGAGAAAAGAAGGAAGATCAGGCTGCAGGTGATATCACCGTTTCAAAGGTGGATAATGTCGGACTTAGTGGTTTCACTCGCAGCGGGAGGTTGTTTGCGCCTGATACGTTGAGAGGTGGGGATGGAGAAAAAGAACAGAGAGATAAGGCTGAGGCTTTAGCCAGGGCGAAAGGTAAATAGGTGGTGAATGAGGGTACTCCTAGAGCGGCACCGACGCCTGTTGGGCCGGAGAATGAGCTTGATGCTGAAGCCGAGGAGTTTTTAAGGATTATCAAGAAGTCTGAGTACAAACTTGTTGATCATTTGCAGCAGACTCCATCCAAGATTTCAATCTTATCTTTGCTGTTGAGGTCAGAAGGCCACATAGATGCTTTGTTAAAAATCTTGAAGAGGGCCTATGTCCCGCAGGAGATTACGGTCAATCAGTTGGAGACAGTGGTGTCAAATGTCAATGCCAACCATGGGTTGGGTTTTACTGATCTCGATCTTACTGTGGATAGACGTAATCACAATAAGGAATTAAAGATTTCGATGGAGTGTAAAGGAGCAGTGCTTTCGCACGTTCTGGTTGATACCGGCTCGTCACTCAATGTGTTGCCTAAGAAGGCCCTGGCTAAGTTGGATTGCGAAGGAGTGGTTTTGAGGCCTACTGATTTGGTGGTTAGAGCGTTTGATGGCTCTAAGAGGGCCGTGTTTGGGGAAGTTGAGCTCCCTGTGAAGATTGGTCCCGAGGTGTTCAAGTCTGTGTTCTATGTCATGGACATTCAGCCGGCATACAGTTGCTTGTTGGGTCGACCGTGGATACACGCTGCTGGAGCAGTAACTTCGACTTTGCACCCGAAGTTAAAGTATATTTGGGATGGGCAGGTCGTAACGGTTTGTGGAGAGGAGGATATTTTTGTCAGTCAGTTGTCATCATTCAAATATGTGGAAATGGACGGTGAAATATTTGAAACACCGAGTCAGGCGTTTGAAACTATCAAGGTGGAGAATGCCATTTTTGCGGAGAAAGAGAAGAAGCCGTCCATTGCTTCTTATAGATAGGCTGTAGAAGTGGTGAAGAGTGGAGAGGTCCCAGGTTGGGGAAGAATGATAGACATTGCGGCGAAAGAGGACAGGTTTGGGATTGGCTATCAATCGGGCCAAGGCTCATCTGGGCAGAATAGAGGTCGTCGTTAACCGTTCACGTTCACCAGTGCTGGAATGCTAGATGTAGATCGCGTCTATGCGGTGGGTGAAGAAACTGACAGTGACCGCGAGCTCGACTCGTGGATAAAACCGTGCGTACCAGGGATGGAGATCCAGAACTGGAAGGCCGAAAAGATCATCACTATCACTCTGCGTGAAGAGTAATATTTCTGTTTTTTAATTCTGTTTGCATGAAAGCCATACGTTTTGCCCGAAACGTAATGGTTCATTGTAAGGGCCACCTCATGTGTTTCATTTTGCAATATTTGCATTATTAATAAACGGAAGTTTTCACATTAAAAGCGGTGTTCCTTGTTTTTCATTCATTTTTGCAGTGCAATAAAAATAAAATAAAAATGGCAATGGTTATTTTCATTTTCCTTCCTTTTAATTTGTCTCGTTCCGACCCTAAAGCAACACATGAATCAACATTCATGCAAATGCGATCATTCTCCGGATCTCATTGATAACAATCCTGTTACACCCTCATATGACTTCGACAACCCGATCTATCAGGCCGAAGAAGAAGGCGAAGAAGATTGTGAACTGCCGGAGGAGTTAGCCAGGTTGTTGAAACAAGAGGAGAAGGTGATTCAACCGCACGAGGAGCAAGTTGAGGTTGTTAATCTTGGTACCGAGGAGGTCAGAAAGGAAGTAAATATTGGGGCCGCTTTGGAGATGAATGTCAAGAGCAGAATGGTAGCACTGTTGAAAGAGTATGTTGATATCTTCGCCTGGTCTTATCAAGATATGCCAGGGTTGGACACCAATATTGTTGTACACAGGTTGCCATTAAGAGAAGACTGTCCTCCAGTGAAGCAGAAGTTGCGCAGAACTCGACCCGAGATGGCCATGAAAATCAAAGAGGAGGTACAAAAGCAGTTGGATGCTGGTTTCCTAGCTGTCACTAATTATCCGCCTTGGGTCGCGAACATTGTGGCGGTACCAAAAAAGGATGGAAAGGTGAGGATGTGTGTGGACTACCGGGATTTTAACAGAGCTAGCCCAAAAGATGATTTCCCTTTACCTCACATCGATGTGTTGGTAGATAATACAGCTAAATTCTCGGTGTTTTCCTTCATGGATGGCTTTTCTGGCTATAATCAAATTAAAATGTCGCCAGATGATATGGAGAAAATAACGTTCATCACACCGTGGGGCACTTTTTGTTATAAGGTGATGCCATTCGGTCTCAAGAACGCCGATGCCACGTATCAAAGAGCTATGGTGACTTTGTTTCATGATATGATTCATCATGAGATCGAATGCTATGTTGATGACATGATAGCGAAGTCTCAAACAGAAGAGGGGCATTTGGTAGACTTGGCCAAGTTGTTTGACCGGTTGAGACAATTCAAGTTGAGGTTGAATCTGAATAAGTGCACTTTCGGAGTGCGGTCCGGTAAGTTGCTGGGGTTTATTGTAAGTGAAAGAGGAATTGAGGTTGATCCTGCTAAAGTAAAAGCGATACAAGAAATGCCTGAACTGAGAACAGAAAAAGAGGTTCGTGGTTTCTTAGGTAGATTGAACTATATTTCGCGGTTCATATCTCATCTAACAGCCACGTGTGAACCCATATTCAAGTTGTTGAGAAAAGATCAAACGGTCAGGTGAAATGATGATTGCCAAGCGGCATTTGAAAAAATAAAAGAATATTTGCAGGAGCCTCCGATTCTGATGCCTCCTGTGGAGGGGCGACCGTTAATCCTGTACTTGACAGTCCTCGAGGGGTCTATGGGGTGTGTACTAGGGCAGCATGACGAGTCTGGTCGAAAAGAGCATGCAATCTACTACCTTAGCAAAAAGTTTATCGACTGTGAAACAAGATATTCACTGCTCGAGAAAACTTGTTGCGCTTTGGCATGGGCTGCTCGCCGACTAAGACAGTATATGCTGGTTCATACCACTTTGTTGATTTCCAAGATGGATCCGATCAAGTATATATTTGAGAAGCCAGCATTGACCGGACGGGTTGCGAGATGGCAAATGATTTTGACTGAATACGATATCCAGTACACTTCTCAAAAAGCAATAAAGGGGAGTGCATTGTCTGATTACCTCGCACAACAACCCATTGAGGATTATCAACCGATGAAATTTGAGTTCCCTGATGAGGACATCATGTTTCTCAAGTCAAAAGATTGTGAGGAACCTATCCCGGAGGAGGGGCCTGACCCTGAGTCCGAATGGATTCTGATGTTTGATGGGGCCGTTAACGTGAATGGTAGCGGAGTTGGTGTTGTTTTGGTTACGCCGAAAGGATCCCACATTCCTTTTGCTGCCCGGCTAACATTTGAATGCACCAATAATGTGGCTGAATACAAAGCTTGTATCTTGGGTGTCGAAGAGGCGATTGATTTGCGAATCAAGAACCTTGTTATCTATGGAGATTCAACTTTGGTTGTGAACCAGGTTAATGGGAAATGGCTTACGCATCAATCTCACTTAATTCCATACCGGGATTATACTAGGAGGTTGTTGACGTTCTTCACCAAGGTGGAATTACACCATGTGCCGAGAGAAGAAAATCCTTTGGCAGATGCTTTGGCTACTCTGGCCGCTTTGATTAAAGTGCAGTGGTGGAATCAAGTTCCTAGTGTTGAGGTGGGACGATTGGATAGGTCGGCTTATGTGTTTGTTGTCGAAACAATGCCTGATGATGAAAAGCCGTACTATTATGACATCAAGCGGTATCTAGAGACCCAAGAGTATCCCGAGGGAGCGTCTAAGAAGGACCGAAAGACTTTGAGAAGGTTGGCCATGGCGTTCTATCTGAACAAAGATGGAGTTTTGTACAAGAGGAATTTTGATTGGGTTTTGCTCAGGTGTGTTGATAACAAAGAAGCAGGTCAATTGATGAAAGAAGTGCACGAGGGGTCGTTTGGTACCCACGCCAGCGGGAATGCGATGGTGAAGAAGTTGCTAAGGGCTGGATATTACTGGATGACAATGGAGGCTCAATGTTTCAATTTCGTGCGGAAATGTCATAAATGCCAGATTTATGCTGACAAAGTGCACGTGCCTCCAAATCCATTGAGTTTGATGTCGTCTCCATGGCCGTTTGCTATGTGGGGCATTGATATGATCGGAAAGATCGAACCTACGACTTCGAATGGGCACCAGTTCATATTAGTGGCTATTGATTACTTCACCAAGTGGGTGGAAGCGGCGTCTTATGCAAACGTGACAAAACAGGTTGTTGCCAGGTTCCTGAAAAGAGACATCATTTGCAGATATGGGGTTCCCGAAAGAATCATTACGGATAATGGTTCTAATCTCAACAACAAGATGATGGCAGAACTGTGCCGGGAGTTCAAGATCGAGAATCACAATACTTCTCCTTATCGTCCGAAGATGAATGGGGCGGTCGAGGCGGTTAATAAGAATATTAAGAAGATTGTGCAGAAAATGGTCGTGACCTATAAGGATTGGCACGAGATGTTTCCGTTTGCATTGCACGGGTATCGAACCTCGATGCGTACATCTACTGGGGCAACGCCTTTCTCGCTGGTGTATGGGATGGAAGCTGTGCTGCCAGTTGAGGTCCAGATTCCGTCATTGAGAGTCCTGATGGATGTGAAATTGGAAGAGGCTGAGTGGGTAAGGACTCGGTATGAAGAGTTGAGCCTGATTGAGGAAAAGAGGCTGGCAGCCATTTGTCATGGGCAGTTGTACCAGCAGCGAATGAAACGTGCTTTTGACCGAAAGGTGCGACCTCGTGTGTACCATGTGGGAGATATGGTGTTGAAAAGGATCCTTCCTCCTCAGAACGATCGTCGGGGCAAGTGGACGCCCAATTATGAAGGTCCATTTGTGGTCAAGAAGGTTTTCTCTGGCGGAGCCTTGTTGTTGACGACCATGGATGGTGAGAATTTTCCATCCCCTGTAAATGCGGACGCAGTTAAAAAATACTTCATATAAAAGACCCGATGGACGAAAAGAATAAAATAGTCCAGGGAAAAATGGGCATCCCGGCGAACCAAAAAAATGAAAAAGGTTCAGGCAAAAATTAGGGATAAAAAGGAAAAAACTGTACACCCGGCAAGTCGAAAACCCCCCAAGGGCGGTCCAGGCAAAAGAGGGAGTGAATCGAACAACTGCGTCTAGCATGGTCGTTTGTACTTTGGTTAAGACACATGGATAATCTGAAAGCGGAGATCAGTCAGAAGCGTCTTGTTTCGGAAGGCGGAAAGTGCGGCAAGTCTTGAGGACATATGGGTTATAACCGGGTTGGAACTCGATGAGATCACGGGTTCTCATTGCCATTAGGATATATTTTCCTTTTGTGCGCAATTACCTCTTTTCAGGAGTTGCTTCCTGTGTATTGCTCAGTTACGAGCCACCTTTTTCAATCAATAAAATGCATATTCAGTCAAATAATTTTGTTTTTGTTTTCATTACCGCTTTGATTGCAAAAACATCCGTTTATTTTAATAAAGAATCTTTGCGTTTTGAGACGTAGGGGTCCCTTCCAATGCATGTTTATAGGATTGAAAACCTGAAATCTTATTCGGAAGGTTGAGTGACCTGGGTGTTGAAATTTTGGCATGCCTGGGGCACGTTTTATCTAAGGATCTCTTTTGCAGGTACTGTTGGTTTATTTTCACTCACTTGCAGGTTGTGATATGAAGCATTTTTGACAAAAGATTCCTTTGAAATCCGATCAGGGACGAGGAATTGAAGGATGGTGTAAAGACGGCGAAAGAATTGCGACGATCCTAGAGGGTTAATCAAGAAGACTCTTCAAAGTCTGAAGAAGTGGAAAGTTGACATTGTGGTTAGATGGTGAATGCCAGTGTTCGGCGAGTCGACGGGTGTTCCGTACTAGGTATTCCGTATTTCCCCTAGCAGGGTTGAGATTGTTATTTCCCCAGCAGGTCTGAAGGTTGTTGTTCCTCCGGCAGGGGTGTGCGTTGGTGGTTAGTCCCCAGTAAAGTCCCCGAGCAGATCGAGTTCAGTGGAGGTCGTCCCCAGTGAGGATTGTCCTTTCCCTAGCAGCAGTGTTATCCCAAGTAGGGTTGGAGATTGGAGTGATATCGAGTTCCTCAGCAGAGTTGCTAGTGTCGTCCCCTGAGGGGGATATTTTTTTATGCATTAATCATTTAGTGAAGCATAGCATATTGCATAATTAATTGCGTAGCATTTCCATGGTTATGGAGCATTACGCTGTAAGGTTCATACATTGGCATTGCAAGCATAAACTAGTCTCGAGCCGTGGTTACCGTTTGAGAATTGGTTTAGCTGGTTGGTGAAGATGTTACTCTGAGGAGTTTGGCATCGTGATTTTGAATCCATAATATTCCCCAGTAGTGCGATATTGGGGGAAAAATTTCCGTCGGTCGGAGATGGAAGTGAAGATTGGAGAACGTTACGCGATCAACACGGAGATCGGGGTCCATCAGGAGAAAAGGAGACGCAGAGTGTCTTCTGGAGAACGGGGTTCAAATGGAGAACGAGGTTCATTGTTTGGCAGTAAAATCAAAGAAGTTTTTGGGGGTTCAAGAAAAGCAAAAATAATAATAATAATAATAACAAAGAGAAAATCCCCAGCCGAAGTGGCATTCAGACCAGCTTTCCGGTATTCAGACCGAAGTGGCATTCAGGCCAGATTTTCCGATGTTCAGATCGAAGAAGTTTCCGACATTCAGGTCAATGCAACTTGTGGCATTCAGGCCAATTTTCTGGTATTCAGACCGAAGTGGCATTCAGGCCAGTCTCTCGGTGTTCAGACCGATATTAATAATCTCATATCTTCCGATGCTCAGATCGAAGTCATTTCCAGTATTCAGACTGATGAGCGGCATTCAAGCCATGGCTATTTCTGTGTACCATTTATTTTGGTATCCAGGTTAACACTCTTATTCGGTGTTCACACCGACTTTCACCGTACCAGACGGATTTTCCTTTCAGGACCACCTCTTTGCCGATTCTGACAGGCATTGTTACTTAATTCCCAGCGGAGCGTATATTGTTCGTCTGTTATTTGTATTCAACTACTCTTCACCCTGATCATCTGAAAAGCCGAGGCTGTTCATATCGACGGGTTCACAGTGGATTGAATAGGGGCAGATGTAACACCTCAAAATTTGCCCTCCTCTTCTTGAGACTAGCTTGAGACATTGCATTTCATATTTTAGAGCTTTAGGCATTGCATTTTGCATCTCATATGAAGATAAAAAGGTCATCCTCCAAAGTCTTTTCAAAAGATGGAGAAGTTACATGATTCGAGCCTGAGGATCTCTATGAATTGATTATCAACCATCTGAGGCTATGAGCTTCAATTAGGGTTTCTTGATTCTTCAAAGGTTTTGAGCATCATATCATCTGCAAGGATATATTACCATCATCATGGTTCTATCATCATCAAGGGTTTCAGAGTTCTTCCTCAGGTTCCTCTGGATTAGGGTTGTGACCTCTGGTCAACCCTAATCAATGCCATTCTTCCAACCAAGGCTTCTCAAAGAGATGAGGAATTTTCTTGGGATGAGGATCACATGATTGTTATGAGGAGTTTACATGAGCTAGGGTTTCATTTTGAAGCAATTTCCCCAAGTGGTAGAGGCTAAAGTAGATCAAGGACATTTCAAGGTCATCTGAGGACCAAAAAGTCAACTGTGCAGTCAACTGAGGGCTATGAGGTGGGGAAATGAGCTGAGACACCTCAATCATGTTCAAAAGAGGTCCATTCATCATTCTAAACATATATCTTGAAGATTCAAAGGTCATGGCAAAGTTACCAAAAATGGAAAGTGACCTATAATTCAAAGTTTCCAAATTTGGCAAGTTTTTGGTCCACATTCAACTTGACTTTTCAATATCAAAGATGTTTCAAATGGATTTTTGGTGAACATGAAAGTTGTAGATCTTTGTCTCCCCTTTCCAAAAATTCCTACATGTCCATATGATGAATGGTTAAGGAGTTATGGTCATTTGATCACAAAGTGTGCATGGATATTCAAAATGGCATAACTTTTGATACAATGCTCCAAATTGGTCCATTCTTTTTGCATAATGCTTCTCATGATCAAGACATCCCAAAATGAGCTTTGCCATGCATGGGAAAAGTGTGTATGTCCATTATTTCGCACATGTTCATTTTGAAGTGAATTTTCACCATTCCTTTTTGGCTTATGATACAAGCAAAATAACATTCCAATGTTGGCCTTTGGTTGCTCATAAGTGAATTGAAGCCTTTGCATGGGAAAACTCACGTGTATTATGGCCATAATAACTCATTATTCATTTTTTGCAAAGTGCTTCATATCTCATTAATCATGATTAGCAAATGGATAAATTGGTTTTCAACATCATTAACATGAAGTATAAATAGTGAAACCCTAGCCATAACCACCATAACTAACTTTACAGATCTGAAAATTCAAGAACCTCTCAAATTTCTCTCTCTTCGAATCTTCATTTTTCTCCACATAATTCTCAAAGATTATTGGATATTCTTGATCCTCATCCTTCACTGATCAAGAATCATCATTCATTTGTTGCAATTCATCAAGAAATCATGCAGTTCATGTGTATTCTCATGAAGATGGAATTTGGAAATTGAGGTGAATTCAGAAGGTTTCAGCTATTGATTCTTGCATAGAACTTCAAAGGAAATGCAGTGGAGTTGATGTGGAGCATATAAGCTTGTGAGGACACGATTTCAGAAGCTTCCATTTCAAGGTGACCAAATTTTCGTCCTCTCATTTTGCTGATTTAAGGTTATAGAAATGTAGATCTTGATGCATAGGTCATGTACATGTGTTTAGAATTGAATTTGGTTGAATATTGAGGAAGTTATGCTGATTGTAAGTTTAGATCTAGGATTTTATTCTCTTCGATTTGCAAAATACATGAAGAATTAGGACGATCCAAGGCCATATTTGGAATCTACGTTGGAAGACGGTTTGAACGGTATAGATTTCATGAATTTCTGGAAATTCTCACGGCGGAGCTACTGTGCATCTCGCCGGAGAAGACAACCGGAGACTGTAGCTCTGGCGTTTGTAAATGTTAGGGTTTTTATGACTGTGTTGCCATGTGAGCATTGCGTGGCTATTTGATTGGATGTGGTTTGGTTGACTGGAGCCACGCACGCGCTGAATGATGACGAGGACGCTGAGTGTGTTAAGTGAAACGGTGAGTTTCACGTTTCAAATGAGGAGCGTTGGATCTTGATGCGCGCCATATCCTGTGGTTGTGATATTTTCTGAGTTTAATTCAAATATTCTTTTCCCTCCAATTTCATTTGTTTATCCAATTTTTTAGCTCATTTTAGAAAATTCATAAAAAATCCAAAAATGGTCCAAATGAATCCTAATTTTTTTTCATGGTTTTGTATTGATGTCTACTATTTTATGGTGCTAATTTCATGATTTTTGGATGGCTGGATTTTTATGTGTGAATTTTTGAATCAATGTGGTGCTAATTTGATCTAGTACATTCAATGCATTGTGAAATCCTCTATGTTGAACCTTCTGATCCAATTTTTTGCATGCATAACATTCATACATGATGTGAATTTTTGGTCACTGGTTTGGATTTTTTCTCATATGATATCATCATTTTTGACACATAGAGAAAAATGTTACAATTTGTGTCACATTTTTGACATTGGATTGATGCATTTTTGTTTACATAGCATTTGAATCATTTTGAATTTGATCTTTTGTATGTTAATTGTTCATGGCATGAGGAACTTGTATAAAAATTCTCAAAGTCATTGCATACATTTTTGATTTGATGTGAATTTTCTAAGATGGAAGTCCCTTTTGTGTACATTTTTGGTCCTTGCATTACATAGACCATTTGAGATACTTGCTTGTGGATTTGATGCTGGTCCTTTTGAGGACATTTTGTGGAGTGTTTGAATGTGCATTGTGTAAAAGATTGGGTTCTGTTTTGGTCATTTGATTTGGTTTTGAATCTAGTCTTTACACTAGTGTTTTGTACATAAACTAACCTTGTCTTGTGATTCAGGTTTGGACATTTAGCATTGATGGTTGATTTGTTCTCACTTGTGAGATGCAGATGCATTGAGCTCTAACCTATGTTTGTTTTGTAGGGTTTTAATTGATGTGATGAACTTATGAGCTTATTTGAGTGCAATGGCATTTATGCACTGAATTGTAGAACTGTGGGAGAGTTTCACTGTTTGTTTTCTGGTTGTATAACTGAAGTACTGACTGTTTAGTCTTTGTACAGGTACCTTAGTTGCTTGCTTGCTTTAGATCTTGCTTGAGCTTTGGATTGTGGTTGACACACCACTCAGGTAGTTAGCTTCTTACTTCATGTAGTCTGGAAGCCCTGTCACCTTTTTGGCAGGCATTTTGCTGGCAAGTCCTCCTTCAGAGGCTCTGTTTATGTTTGTTTAACATTGTGCCCAAAGACCTCCAAGGAGAGGCATGTGATATTTGATATGACCTCCAAGAGAAGAGGCAATTGACGGATAAAAGGGATTAGTAGCCAATCCCCCGTTATTCAGTGTGTCGTTCTTTATGCTCGCACTACGTGCTGATGCTTCTGAACATGTGCCCCTGATCTTTTGTACAGTGTCTGTCAAGTGGAAAAGGATCCCATTTTCTGGATCCCCATGCTTTCTGTGTCATGAGCTCACCCTGGCCAGGGTTAAGAGCATGAGGTCTCATCCTCATTCAAACTTTGATCAGCTTCACCCTAACGTTCAATGTTAGTGGTTAAGAGCTACGGATTACCCATTACAGTTTGGCTTGTTTGTCGAGGTTGATATGACCCCTCTTGACTAAAGCCCACACATTGTTTGAGCCTCTTGTATGGATATAGTGTGTGATGTTTGTTCACTTATGTGGGTGATTATTTGCTTTTGAGTTGACTCGTTTCCAGGATGAGTTAAGTTTTTGTTAGAGACCTCAACTTAGGGATATTAATGGCATGACAACTATTAGGCTCGAGTCTTAGTCTCCCTATTAGTTTGTTGTTTCCCTGGTCTCTGGTCAGGAGAGTGTTGTACCCCTGTTCAGGGGAACTACGTCGCCCTGATTCTCATACCAGATGAGATACGTAGGCAGGAGGTTGCGAGCAATCTCTCCGGGCACCCTTTTTCTTTTTTGCTGTGTTGTCTTGTGTGTGTTCACCCTCTTCTTTGTTTTGGTGTGAGTATTTGTTTGTTCAGCGTGGACACGTGTGGTATGTTTATACCTTGGGGGTTTACCTGTATCACTTGGGGTTCATATTGGGGGTTTACCTGTATCACTTGGGGTTCATATTGGGGTTTACCTGTATCACTTGGGGTACATATTGGGGTTTACCTGTATCATTCGGGGTTCATTTATGATGATGGTGATTCATATTGGGGTTCATCTTTGGGGTTTATTTGTGGTGATTGGCTGGATAGTTAGTTGTTTTGTTGGGGTTTATTCTGATAACCTTTTTCTTTGGTGTTCGTTGGTTAGCGTTTGTTATTGTTGGGAGTCGGATATAAGTCCATGTATTGGCATTCTGTTTTCTTTTTGCTGTTAGGAGTCGGATATAAGTCCATGTATTGGCATTCTGTTTCCTTTTTGCTGTTAGGAGTCGGATATAAGTCCATGTATTGGCATTCTGTTTCCTTTTTGCTGTTAGGAGTCGGGTGTAAGTCCATGTATTGGCATTCTGTTTCCTTGTTTGTTGTTGTTGGGAGTCAGGCGTGAGTCCATGTATTGGCATTCTGTTTCCCTTTGAGTGTTTCTTTTGACGTCTCAGCGTCCCGTTTTAGTGTCTTGTTTCGGCGTGCGTTAGCCGAGCTACGAGTGCTCTGATTCTCCTCTGGATAGAGAAGATACGTAGGCATAGGACGCGATGTCTTAGCGAGCATGTCTCCTTTTCCCGAACTACGTCGACTCTGATGTTTGTTTCTGACAAACTACGTAGGCCCAGGATGCAACATCCTGCCGAGTCCATTTCCTCCGTCTTCTTTCTTCTTTCACTTGTTTGTTATTCCAGTTTGTGGAATTTCTTTGAGCAGTTTATTAGCAACCCTTTTCCTTTCCTTTGAGCTATCTTTTGAGCGTGGATCCCGTCGAGTACGGCGGACGTGAGGGGTGTTAATACCTTCCCCTTGCGTAACCGACTCTCGTACCTTGTAATCTCTGGTCGTAAGACCGTTCCTTTCCCTTTCTTAGGTTAGTCCTGCGCTCCCTTTCCGTCATAGGATGAATAGTGTCGGTGGCGGCTCTGTATTTTTCCCGCTGGTTGTTTTTCGCGTTGCGACACAAATACGTGAAGAAATGCCATAAGTGTCAGATTTATGCGGATAAGATTCATATTCCCCCGACACTTCTGAATGTGATTTCATCACCATGGCCTTTCTCTATGTGGGGAATTGACATGATTGGCATGATAGAGCCGAAAGCGTCCAACAGACACAGATTTATTCTCGTAGCAATTGATTACTTCACCAAGTGGGTTGAAGCGGCATCGTATGCAAATGTGACCAGGCAGGTGGTCGTGAAGTTTATCAGGAATCAACTCATATGCCGATATGGTATGCCAGATAAGATCATTACTGATAATGGATCTAACTTGAACAACAAAATGATGGAAGAGCTGTGTAGTGAGTTCAAGATTGCACATCATAATTCTTCTCCTTATAGACCCAAGATGAATGAGGCTGTTGAAGCTGCCAATAAGAATATCAAAAGAATTATCCAGAAGATGGTTGTCACGTATAAAGATTGGCATGAGATGTTGCCATTTGCTTTACATGGATATCGCACATCTGTTCGCACTTCAACAGGGGCAACCCCTTTTTCTCTTGTTTACGGCATAGAGGTTATACTCCCAGTAGAGGTGGAGATCCCATCAATGAGAGTCTTGATGGAGGCCAAGTTGACTGATGCTGAATGGGTTCAGAGTCGTTATGACCAGCTGAATTTGATAGAAGAGAAGAGATTGACTGCCATGTGCCACGGTCAGTTATATCAGCAGAGAATGAAGAAAGCTTTTGATAAGAAGGTCAAGCCTCGTGTGTTCCGAGAAGGTGACCTTGTGCTCAAGAAAGTCTTGTCTTTCACGCCCGATTCCAGGGGCAAGTGGACTCCAAACTATGAAGGTCCATATGTTGTTAAGAGAGCCTTTTCAGGCGGTGCTTTGATACTTACAACTATGGATGGGGAGGATTTCACTCGTCATGTGAATTCAGATGCAGTCAAGAAATACTTCACCTAGAAATAAAAACAGAATAGCTCGCTAAGTTGAAAACCCGAAAGGGCGGCTTAGGCAAAAATGAGCGTCTCGGTGGATTGAAAACCCGAAAGGGCGGTCCAGGCAAAAGTTAGAGACACAAAAATGATGATGAATATATGTATCCCGCTAGATTGAATACCTCATCCTGGGGAAATCTAGGCAAAAATTAGGGATTTGGCAAGTAACTGCATCCTGACAAGACCTTTGTTCTACAACTGTCATCCGTCAGAGATTCTTACTCATTCGTCATCGACCGAAGCTTCGAATACATCATATTCAGAATTGGTGGAGAAATGGTCATTATGTTCAATGTAGCCCTTTTCCAATATATATCGCCAATTTCAAATTTTTAAAGATCTATGGAGTCTTGCCATTTGCAGACCACCATTCCATCAAATAAATTTGTGCCTTTTATCCAATTGTTTGCAATCTTATTTGTTTCTATTCGACAAATGTTTCGCATGTTTTAAATTGAGAAAATATCATTGTTTTGAATAAACGAATTTTTCATAACTTGTTTTTAAACCAAGTGAACATTCACAATGACAAAAGAATACTTAGGAGATCCTCAACGCTCTCCCAAGGATGGTATGATCCCCAACAGGGTGAGACATTTGTTCATATTCCGGGCATGACTGTATTTTCTTCCTCCGGAGCCTTTTGTGGTTTATCCTACTGAATGGAATGCTTGTTGAGATATTCACCACTCTCCCCTTCAGCGGGGTAGCAACCTTTCCTCCTCAACAAATGTGATCTCCTTGGTGGGTATGCACTTGGTGGTTGATCCCCAGAATCCCTTTATCCCTTGGATAGATTCCCCAGTGGAGTTGCTTATATGGGAGATTTTACCTGTGCAATAAATTCCTTTCCCTAGTGGGAATGACTGATGATTCATCCCCTGCGGAGGTCTTTGCTTCCTGGTATCTTTGATTCCCGGCAGATTGGATACTCTCCGTTGATCCTGGCTTTCTCTCTTGAGATGTAGTACCGGATGTTTGTGTGCTTATTCTTTGGAGCCGTTTGTGTTAGAGATGTCTGTCTGTCAGCATTCATCATACATAAATCACGCATATGTGCATATAATTTTCAAACATTCGGATATTCATATTGCATTCTTTTTCATATATCTCTGTTTGTTATTCTCTGCTAGTTGGTAATACATTCCCCAAGCAGATGTCGGTGTCTGATCCCTCACTGTAGAGTCAGCCCATTAAGCAGAAAATGTTTATCTTTCCTTCCGCATTCCCCACTGAGTTATATTCTCGTGGATGACGGTTGTTTTCGCTTCCTCCCAACACATATATTGGGTTGGGTTTCCCTATTGAGTTATATCCTCACTAGGACGAGTCTTGATTCAGTTTGCCTCTTTGGCTTGACCCTAAATTGGCATCTTATGACTGTTTCCTGTACTTCCCCGTGGTATAAATGAATAATTTCTCAGCAATCAGTAACCATTCATCTTATCCCCGGCGGAGTCTGTGATTTTCTACCCTTATACCGGTAGTTGTAAACCCTGTTTTCTCCCCTTTGTAGAGTTAACCTCCTTGTTCATCCTAATCGATGACGATTACTCTTCCGTGGTTTTCTACCCAGTATCCGATAGATGTAATCCCCTCCTTGACGGTTATCATTATCCAATATTCGGTGGTGATATTCCCTCATTATTTTGGATAATTGCTCTGATTAGGCAATTTTATCCCAAGCAAGCCCTCTTTCATTTACCGATTATCGGTAAAGTTTGTTGCTCTCCTTGATTGGTTATCATCATATACCTAGTTTTGGTATCCCGATGCCTTTTCTCTCTCGGTCGATCTATCCTTTATTAACCCAGTAACCGGTTGTGGATAATCTTCCATGCGAGTATATTATCTACGTTATGACGGTAATAGATAATATATCTCATGCACTCTTTGGTCGAAGCTTTTTGTTCTTCCCCAGTTGAGTAAGATTCGTATCCCTGTTTTGGAATCGAATGTCCATCCCATAATCGAGTTTGCTTTTTGCCCTCTTTTCGGATGATGAGTGTTTTGGGAATATTCCCCAGTTCACGCTTTTGTTGGTCACCTATTATATGCCCAGTAACCGGCATCCCTGGTGTTCCTTCCTTCTGCTCCCTATTATGACTTTTTTCCCCTATGGAGTCAGATTTTCCTGAGTTGAGATATACCTTTTTAGGTCTTCCTCAGATGATTTGGTCGATTGATATTTATCACCCTTATACTGGTCTTAGATATTCATTCTTCCCGAGCGTGTTATTCTCTCACCCTTATACCGGTGTTCAAATCACACGTCTCTTTGGGCTTATTACCCAATAACCGGTAATACCTCATCCCTTTGCTTCCCCAGGAGAGTGTTGTTGGGATCTTCCTCAGCTGAGTCTTTAGTGGACATCCTCACTTGAGTCCGGATTTTTATCCGAAGTATCCATTATGGATAATTTTGGCTGTATTGGCATATTCCCCAATACGGACGTCTTCGAGTCAGCTCGAGTCTTTCCATTGGATTTATTCCCTTTGGAATTTTATTCCCCAAGCTTTGAGTCGTGACCTGCTCACGCGTTTTCATCCCTTTACTCCCTGTTAGAGTCTCTGCCCCATAGAATGAATTATTCATGGGAAGTGTTAATTATTCTCCTAATCTTTGCCTTTGTGGACACACACATCCCCACAGAGTTTTACCATTTTCATGCATACATATGCATCATGAGGTCTCTTAGGGACCAAAATTCGTCTCTTTGTTATTATTTAAGCCCATTCTACCCCGTCGAGACGAAGATTTTAACCTTCACTTCTCCGGCTAGAATGACCTTAAATAGGGGCATCTGTAAGACCCTAATTTTGTCCCTAAGATCCCTCATGGCATCATAACATTGCATTTGGCATTGCCTCAACGATCATTAGTATCTTGGTACCCTTTGCCTTTGGGGTTGGACCTTCTTGTGAGTGGTTTGAGATCACCAAGCATGCTTGAATTGTATATCATTTCTTTTCCTATTTTGTTTACTAACCAAAAGCACAAAAACATGTCACTAACATCTTTTGTTTGTAGCTTGAGCAATCACAAGGTCCAAAGCTTCTAGGAGGTCATTGGTACAAAGACATGGTCAAGGGGAGATGATAGCAAGCATGGTAATGGTTCCCAAAGCTCTCATCCATCAAATATGCCTCCCTAGCATCTCAATTCATCATTTTGGTCATAGCAAGTCAAAAGGTTTGAGGTCTTGTTCTTCAAGGAAACCCTAATTCATCTGTGCACCATAATGCCTTGCTCCTGAAGCAACCTCAGCCCATGATCAAATAAAGTCAAGGGAAGTTCTTTAAATCTTCATTTCATACATATTTGAACTTATTTGAGTGTCCTCAATCATCAATTCATCAAGATATGGGTCATGTACTTGAGAAGTTGATCAGTCAATTCATCTGACTTTTTTGAAATGCACTGGGACCTAACATTTGATGTGTTGGTCAAATGGAGATGATTCCACAAGAAAAAATGTTCTTAAGGACAATATGAACAACTTTCATGTTCATCAAAAATTGATTTGAAGCTTGGAAGGCCATCTCCCATTCCAATACATTATAGGTCATTTTGACTGAAACCCTAATTCAGGGTCAACTTCCCAAGAACATAACTCATTCATTTGTTATGATTTTGAGGTAGGATTAAATGAATTGGAAAGCTTAAGATGTCTGCTTCAAATGTTATGTTGAGAAAAATTTCAAAATCTCAAAGGAAATACATGTGATAATGCAATACATTATAGGTCCTTTTGGGCCAAATGCATTGAAAGGCAAAAAAGTCCAACTTCAAGTGCCCATAACTCTCTCATCAAAAATCCAAATGATGCAAAATTTAAGTCCATTTTGATTTTCTTGAAAAGATCTAAAACTTTTATGTTGGAGATTTTTTAATTTGAGGCTTGAATCATGAAAACAGAAGGGCTTGAACATTGGCCAAATTTAGAAACTTTGCATTGACATGTTTTGCACATCACTCTTTAAACTCAAATTTCATAAATTTACACACTCCAAATGGATTTTTGCCCAACATAACAATTGTTCCTTACATCAAGACCTTTCCAGCCATTACTCACATGATCATATTTGGATTTGGCAAATGGTATTTTCCAAGAGTTGAACATTTAGGCATAATTATGGAATGCACATGAAATCTTGATACACAAGTAATTGCCATTCAAACTACACGTCCAATTCAACTTGGTTCGTGTTCAGCATGCATTTGCATAAGCTCTTGGGCTTTGCACGCGCCTGTACAGGCCCATGCATGAAGGATCCAAATTCCATGCACATGAGAATTCACCTTGCTTGCAGTTGTTTTGCTATAAATAGAAGGGTTCAGCTTCATTCAAAATCAACCTAAAGGCGCCTGAAACCCTGCTGAAGTGATTCCCCAACCTCACCAAAGAAGCAATTTCCATTTTTCTTCAAATTTTTCAGATCCAAAATTCAACTTCATCTGGTTAAATTCTTAGATCTAAAGCTTCTTAACCTTCATTATTCATCTCACTAATCTGTTGTTTTGGCAAAGCAAGCAAGGAATTGAGGTCAAGTTACTAGAATTCAAGCTTACTCTTCAACTGGTATTTCATTCGAATCTCATCATCCTTTGACCTATTGGCTTAGATCTTGTGTTGGCTGAAGTCCTCTCAATAGAGGCATCATGTTTATGCATTCAATTTTTGAAATCTATTGAGTTCATGATGAACACCAGATTTTTCAACCTCTGATTTCTCACACCATGGAAATCTAGAGTGAAAATGGATGGTACAGGGATGATGTACATCATCCCAACTTTCCAATGATGTATAGATCGTGTGATTTGGTTAAGCTTTGGTTGTCTGTTATGGTGGCCGGAAAATGCAAGCTCACCGGAGAAGAAGGTGGCTCCGGTGGCTGCTTCAATGCCATATCAAAATTGGACCGTGTGATTGCATTGCCAGATCTAATCTGGATCCTTCATTGTTATGACTTTTTATTGGTTTCCATGTGATTGCATTGACCGTGGACTACAATAGGCGCGCGCTTCTGGATGCTTGGATCTGCCAGCTCAATTAATGAGCTCAGATCCAAGGGCTTTCGTTTTTTTGCCATTTTTAATTTCTGATTTCATTTTCTTTAATTTCCTTTTATTTCAAAAATCAATATCTCTTTCATTTTTAATCCAAAAATTATGGGACCAATTGCATTAGTCTCCAAATATTTTCTAGTTTCTATTTCTCATTTTTAATATTTTTTATTTTGTCATTTGATATTTTTTGTGAATTTTCTCTTTTCTGGTTATTTTTAATTCATTTTAAATAGTTTTTGATATTCAAAAAATACAAAAATATTTTCCTAACCTATTTGAATGATGATGGATCTATGAAAAATATTCTCATCAATTTTTAAATTGATTTGAGATTTATTTGAGATTTTAGTTCAATTAGGTTATTTTTATTCATTTTTAATTGATTAAAAATATTTTCTGACTTTTAAAAATGCTGAAATTTTTTGTCAAACTTTGTTTGACCTTGTTGAACTTGGGATAAATCACTTGGACCTTTCAAGGTTGATTTGAAGTGATTTTGAAGTTTGACCTTTCTTCATCTCACTTCTGTTTTTGATTGTTTGACTTTGACTTTCAATGTTATTGGTCAACATATGATGATTGGTACATGGTATTTCATTTAATGCATTTGTATCATTTTGCCTTCTTTTGTCTCCATTTATTCATCTTCTTCTTCATCTTCTTCTTCTTCTTCTTCTTTTTCTTTTTGATCAATGAGTTGAAGGTTTATAAGTTAGCATTGATTAGGGAGACTTAATCTTCCTTGATTCAAATCTAATTCATCTTGATCAATTGATCAAGTGAATGGCTTTGTATTAAGGATAGGTTGTTTCCTAAATCATGCAAAAGACTTAAACCAATACAAGATCAATTCTCATTTCCTTTTTGGCATGGCAAGTTGTTGGGACTTGGTTCACTAATCAAGACTCCTAACTTGTGTTTGTTGCCTATATTATTATTGATCGGCCTCAGATAGTTGTAACTTCTACATAAGTCTAATTACGATTGCTTAACATAGCGCTAAATTTGCCTTATGGCACACTAACTACTAACACTAACTATTGACAATTAACATTTACTTTTTGCTCTTTACTTTTATGCAATTTACTATTCTTGCACATATTATCCGTTTTCTTTTCTCTTTGCTCACTTGAGCACATGTTTATGTTAATGCCATTTGCCTTTTGCTCACTTGAGCACATAATTGTGTATATATTATTATGCTTGTATTTTGTTTTGATTATTGTGAACCAAATGCAAAGAAATGGACTTAGTTTCTAGGACTTTCCCTATGCAAAGAAATGGAGAATTGGACTTAGATTCTAGGACCTTCCTTGTGGAAAGTTGGAGTAAAAGGATCTTAGTGATGAAGATGGATTAGAAGGACCAAATCTCTAAACTCCCTCTTGTCCATTCTTGTTTTACTTCATGAGACTTTTGATGTGTGTGCTTTTGTGCTAGGGGATACTATGAGCTTAATTGAAGGAACCATTACCATGAGCTCCTAAGAGAGAAAGATCCAAGAGACCTTGAAGAGCCTTATCCAAGAATTGATTGATTGTTGATTGCTTGAATTTTGCTTGTGATTGCTTATTCCAAAGGATGGGAGCTACTTGGATCATCAATATGATCTCAAGAGAGGAACTCCTTGTGTGGTTTTGTTCTCTTTTCCCATACCTTTTTGTTTTACTTAGGACTTAGCCCTTCTTCTTCTTCTCTCCACTCTAACCCAAGCCAAAACTTTTTGTGCAAACATTTAACTATTGTTTTCAACATTAGAAACCTAAGCCTTATGCTTTTGATTTTCAAACTTTCTTTTCATAACACTTATTTTGAATTGAACCTTTAAGTCAACTTTGACCATTTTTGTATATACTTCTAATTGGTAAATATAACCCATTCAAATATCTTTTGTGGTTCCAATGGCCACTTTCTCAATCAAAAATCTTTCATAACATTTAGCTATTAGGTTTGAGTTATCCTTGTGGTAGATGTAATACTCACCTATATCCTTAGTGATGGACAATAAGTCTTCCATGCTTATTATAGGGTTAACCCCTCACTAGCATGTTGAAGCTATCCTCACATGGTGGATTTGTGGTTTGGTTGAGTTTTCTCCCTTTGATAACAAAAGACCTTAAGGCTTTTGGACCAATCAATTCACCAACTTGTTTTGAGATTTTTACCCCGAACTACGAGGTTTTGATCCTAATCTTTTTTTTAAGATGGTACGTAGGCAATGGGTTCATCCATCCAAACACAAAATGTAAATAACTTGTAGATTCTCTTCTCATCTCTTCAATCATGTTTGCACAAACAAAATTTTCACAAAAATAACAACCTTACAACAAATATGAAAAGGGCTCCCTATGAGTACCTAGGATGTTTTGGGTGCCTAACACCTTCCCATTGCATAACCAACCCCCTTACCCAGATCTCTGTTTCTTTTACTAGTTTTTTGTTAAAACTATTAGGTTTTTGTTCGCTTTCTAACCATTCCATTGGATAAATAGAAGTGCGGTGGCGACTCGAGTTGTATGATTTACCTTGGGGTTAGTCAATATCTCTAATGGTAACGAATACCCCGCTACAGTAGGGCATGATCACCATTGATTCATCGAGTTCATATTTAGGGTTTGAGACCCTCATGACAAAGAGCACAACTATGAATTGATCCAAGAATGGTTATGAGCATCATATATGAGTTCCATTGATTCCTACTGTAGCGGGGTTTTCGTTACCTTTAGGTTTATTGACTAAACCAAAAGTCAAGATACAATTCGATTCGCCACCGCACTTTTATTTATCCAAAAGAAAGGCTAAAAAGCGAAGAAAACCCAAGTAAGAAGTTTTTCAAATCAAAAACTAATAAAAATTCCAGAGATCTAGGTAAGGGGGTTGGTTATGAAATGGGAAGGTTTTACGCACCCAAAGCATCCTTAGTACTCTAAGGGAACCCTTTTTGCAAATATGTGTTGTAGGTTGGTATTTGTGAAAATATTTGTACAAAAGATTGGTGGGATGAGAAGAGAATAAATTATATTTACAAATTTGTTGTTTGAATGGATGAACCCATTGCCTACGTACCATCACAAAGGAGGATCAAAACCTCGTAGTTCGGGGTAAAAATCTCAAAGATTGGTGAATTGATTTTAATCAAAAGCCTTAAGGTCTTTTGTTATCAAAGGGAGAAAACTCAACCTAAACCAACAATCCACCATGTGAGGAAGACTTCAACATGCTAGTGAGGGGTTAACCCTATAATAAGCATGGAAGGCTTATAATCCAACACTAAGGATGAGGTGAGATTTACATCAACCACTATGATAACTCAAACCTATGACTAATGTTTTGAAAAACGATTTTGACAAGGTGGCCATTGGAACCACAAAAAACAACTTGAAATGAGTTATATTTACAAGTTAGACTTATTTCTAAAATGAAGTCAAAGTTTGGATTAAAATTTATTCACAATGAGTATTTATGGAAATAGTTTTGAAAAGTCAAAGGCTTAAGGCCTAGGTTTCTAATTTGAAACAAAGTCAAAGTTTTGAAAATGATTTTTTGCTTGGTTAGAGTGGGGAGAAGAAGAGAAGGGCTAGTCCTAAAGCATACAAAGATAAGAGGAGAAAGATAAACCCTTGGAGTTCCTTTTCTTGAAGTCATATAGATGACTCAAGATGCTCCTTTCCTTTGGACTTAGCACACAAACAAGCAATCAAACAATTGAAATCAAGCTCATAGGATCTCCACTTGTCTTGGCTCTTAACTTGGCTACTCATGACAATAGTCCTCTTTTCACAATCTTAAGATGGGATTCCTATCACACAAAAGCAAACATCAAAATGTTCACAACACAATAAAGGGAATGGACAAAGAATAAGTTTGAGTAGAAGTCCTTTGAGGTCAACTTTGAGTTTTAGCATTCTAAAGGCATGAGGCCTAGTTGCTCTTCAACAATTTTGCATTCTAAAGGCATGAGGCCTAGTTGCTCTTGAACTCCTTTAAGCATAGGTAAGTCCTAATTCTAAGTCCTTTCTCCTTTTGCATTGGTCCATACAAAACAAACACAAAGCAACACAAAATAGTAATATATATACACAATAATGGGCTCAAATGAGCAAAAGAAAAATGACATAAACATAAAATATGTGCTCAAGTGATCAAAGTGAAAATCAATATGAATAATGAGCAAGAAATAAATGACACTAAAAGTAAATGGCAAGAAATTAAATGCTCAAATTAAAGTTAATAGTTAGTAAGGTTATGTTAGCTTGTCATAAGACAATGTAGCGCTATGTTAAGCAATCGTAAGTGGACTAATGTAGTAGTCACACCTATCTGAGGCCAGTTAATAAAAATATAGGAAAAGAACACAAGTTAGAGATCATGACTAGTAAGCCAAGCTCCATAAATTTGCCATGCCAAACAAAAGGGGAAGGGCCTTGTATTGACTTTTAGTTATTTGCTTGACCAAGAAGCAACCTATCTTGGATACAAAACAACTCGCTTGATCATGAATTAAGTTGAGTTTGGTTTGGATCAAAGAAGGTTAAACTTTTCATTTGTCAAGACCAACTTCAAGACTTTAACTCATTGGTCATTGATGGAAAGATAGGGATGAAGATCAAAGGGAGGGGAAAAAAAGATCACAACCAAATCCAATTGATCAAAAGTGAATCAAACTAACATCAATCAACACCAAACAGAAAAGAAATGAAGATAACAAGTCAAAGAGTCAATGGTATTTTTTTGGTATTTTTTGAATTAAAATAAAATGCAAATAAAAAATAAACAAATAAGGTTGAACCTCAAATTCAATTAAAATCAACTTCAACAAGTCCAATTAAATTCTCATAGGTTCAACATGGTCAAACAAACTTTGACTAATTTTCTCACCAATTTTTGAAACCAGAAAGTATTTAAAATCAATTAAAAACAATTAAAAATAGCATACTATGAATTAAAATCTCAAATAATCTCAAATCAAATAAGAAATTGATGAGACTATTTTTCATTGACTTATCATGATCCATAAATGCTATGAAAATATTTTTGGATTTTTTAAAAGTCAGAAAGTATTTTAAAATGAATTAAAACCATTAAAATAAAATAATCCATGAAAAATATCAAATGAAGTCACAAAAATAATTAAATATCATAATATGAAACTAGATTTTTCAAGAAATTTTTTGGAATTGGTCTCATATTTTTCTGACTTCAAATGAATTTTTAATGAATTTTTGAAAATCAAATGAATTAACTGAAAATAAAAAGAAAATGGAAAAAATGGAAAAAAGTGCAGCCACATGATGCATTCATTAATTGACATGGCGCTCATGAATGGTCGAGATCATAGGGAACACGGTGTGCTTGAGTCAAACACGCAACAACATGAATTAAATGAAGTAAACACAATGAATGAACAAGATTAAAACGTGGAAACCAAATCCAAAGGTCAGGAGGATGCACACGTGTTGGTGGTGGTGGAAACCACCATCTTCTCCGGCCAGACAACAAATTCCGGCCAGCAGTTGCAGGAAAATGAAACTTAATGTAAATTAAAAACAAGGCCATGGAAATGAAGCTCGTGCGGTGGAGATCATCACTGTACCAATGGATCTTCCTCACTCTTCCTATATTGAGAGGAACGTGAAGGAGAAAATCATGGTGTTCAAACTGAAAGTTCATGAAATGAGAAATTGAAAGCACCAATGGCTTGCCTCAAGTGTGAGGACTTCAGAAAACCACAGAAACACAAGAATGCTACATTGAATTGAGAGTTCTAGATCCAAAAAGTTTGAGAAATAACCTTTGAATTGATGCACTTTTGGCCACAAATTCCTCAAGTTCCTTGCTCCTCTTTGATCTATGGATGTAGTGGAACTGAAAGGCTAAGGAATTAGGCTTTAAAACTCATTTATTGATGCTGAATTTCAAGCTCGAAAGTAAGAACAATTTTTGAATAATTCCTTTGGTATGGTTATGGTTTCAACTCTGCAGCAATTCAGATCTCCAAAAGGTTTATCAATGAAGCTCATGGTGCCTCCATTTATAACTGAATATGGTTGAATCCCACGCTTCTTTCATGTGCATGGCAATTTGAATTTGGATGCATGGGTCTGTACAGGCGTGTGAAAGGCCCAATGATGAATGAAAAAGCTTGCTGAGATCAAGTGAAAGGCAAATGGTCGTATGCATTGGACTGAACAAGCTTGCATATTCAAGTTTCATCATAAAATACCAAAATGCACATAATTGGAAATGAATTCGAAACTCACAAATGCTGAATGCAAAAAAGTAATATGAGTAATGGTTGGAAATCCCTTGAAATAAGGAACAAAAGTCGTGTAGGACAAAAATTCATTTGGCATTTGCAAATTGATGAAAACTGGCTTGGAATATTCAAGTACAAAACATATTCAAGTCACTTTGAAAAAGTTTCACAAAACACAAGCTCAATCAAACCCCTATATCTTCATGATGAAAGTCTCAAATGAAAATACATCCAACATCAAAGTTTTAGATATTTTCAAGGTGATCAATTTAGACTCAACGTTTGCATCCTTTGGCTTTTCTATGACAAATTTATGGCCATTTGAAGTTGGGTACTTTTTCAAATTCAATGAATAGGTCCAAGATGACCTATAATGTTTTGCATTATCGCATGTATTTATTTTAGGATTATGAAATCTTGTCCAACATAACATTTTAAGTAGACATCTCAATATTTATAATTCATTTGGTCACACCTCAAAATAATACAAATTAAGGCAGTTATGCCCTTGGTAAGTTGACCCGAAATTAGAGTTTCGGTCAAAATGACCTATAATGTTTTGAAATGAATGATGACCTTCAAAGTTTAAAATGGATTTTTGATGAACATGAAAGTTGTTCATATGGTTATTAAGAACAATATTCATCTGGGGGTCATCTTCATTTGACAAACACATCAAAATTTATATTTCAAGGAATTTCAGCTTAGTCAGATGACTTTAACTGGTCAACTTTTCAAGGCCAAACTTCTAATCTTGAAGAATAAATGATTTATGGGCCTCAAATAGGCTCATATATGCATAAAATTATGAATGGAAGAACTTCCCTTGATTAAATTTGATCAGAGGTTGAGGTTGCTTCATGGGCTAGGCATAGTCAAAGCTTGGTGAAATTAGGGTTTCCTTGGGAAACAATCCTCAAGCCCTTTGGGTTATCTTGATAAAATTGGAAAATTGAGATACTTGGGAGACATATATGGTGATTAGGAAATTTGTAGACCATTGTCATGCTTTTTCTCTTCTTCACCTAGCCATTTCATTGTGCTTAGGAGCCTCCTAGGAGCATTGGGGCACATGATCACTTGAGCTTCAAAACAAAAAGAGTTAGTGACATATTTTTGTGCTTTTGGTTAGTAATAAAAATATGAAAAGCAATAATATACTGTAAAAGCATGCTTGGTGATCTCAAAACACTCAAACAAGTCACAACCCTAGGGTTAAGGAGCCAAACATGCTATGATCCTTGAGGCAATGCACTTGTGCAATAACATGATGCCATGAGGGATCTTAGGGTCAAAATTAGGGTCTTACACCTACATGTTATATTGATCAAGTTTTCTTCTAGAGTTTAAGGGTGATTTTCCTTGGAAACCCTAGTTTGACTGGGTATCTTGAGTAACTTCTCCAACAAGCTATCTCACCAATTGATTAAATTTTTTAAGGGACACTTCAAAATTCATCATCTTATGCATATATGATCTACCATGAGCCAAAAAAGTCCAAATAATTGAAGGTTAGCAAGTTGGTTGATGGTGGTTGGCCAGATGAATTCATCTGATTTAAATTGGGTACCCCTAGACCCTATCTCCTACAATTTTCACCATATGAAAATGATTCCAAGAGAAAAGCTAATCTAAATTACATTCCAAACAACTTGCATGTTGATAACTAGAGCTAGTTTTGCTTGGAAAATCATTTTCTATGTTGAAACATTATAGGTCATTTTGTCTAAACCCTAATTTGAAAGTCAACTTCCCAAGGCCATAACTTGCTCAATTTTTATGAGATGAAAGATTTCTAAGTTGCACAATCAAATTCAGGATGTCTACTTCAACTTTTATGTTTGGAGTGAGATATAACTCAACTTTTGTGAGCATGTGATATGAGGTTACATTATAGGTCATTTGTGACCTATGCCATTGAGCAAGTGATATTTCCAAACTTCAAATAGGCATAACTCTATCATTCCAAATCCAAATGACATGAAATTGGTGACCATTTTGAAGGTATTTAGAAAGAGCTACAACTTTGATAAAGACACTTTTCTCATTTGAAGCTCACATAAAAAGTTAACCAAGGTGGAATATTGAGATATATGGCTTGACACTTAGAAACATTTTCAACATGTTGAAATTTCCAAACTTCCACCTCAAAATTCTCCATGTTCCAAGCTCCAAATGAAAAAGTGTTGAACATGAAAGTTGTTCCCCTTGACCTATCCTTTCTAAAGATTCCAATTTCATCCATTTTGGATAAGATTTGAATGGGCTGCGCATGGCTTGAACAGGGCATCATCATTTGGCAAAAATCAAACTTCAAGCTTCCATGTACAATTGCCTAGCACTCCAATTTGATTTCAGACTTGTTCACACTCAATTATGGATCGAATGGAATGATCTCATGGGCCTGTACACGCCCATGCACACATGCTTCACTCATTGCCAATTTTGGAAACTCAATTGTAAGGTGCAAATATCATGTGATTCAGCTATAAATAGAGCACCATATGCTCAGAATTGAGGACTCCTTCGCGCCAACTTTGATCCCAAACACCAAACCCTTCCATGTGATTCAACTATAAATAGAGCAAAATATTTCTCTTGGGGTCATCTTCATTTGACAAACACATCAAAAGTTATATTTCAAGGAATTTCAGCTTAGCCAGATGACTTTAACTGGTCAACTTTTCACGGCCAAACTTCTAATCTTAATGAATAAATGATTGAGGGGCCTCAAATAGGCTCATATATGCATAAAATGATGAATGAAAGAACTTCCCTTGATTAAATTTGATCAGAGGTTGAGGTTGCTTCATGGGCAAGGCATAGTCAAAGCATGGTGAAATTAGGGTTTCCTTGGGAAACAATCCTCAAGCCCTTTGGGTTATCTTGATCAAATTGGAAAATTGAGATACTTGGGAGACATATATGATGATTAGGAACTTTGTAGACCATTATCATGCTTTTTCTCTTCTTCACCTAGCCATTTCATTGTGCTTATGAGCATCCTAGGAGCATTGGGGCACATGATCACTTGAGCTTCAAAAAAAAAAGAGTTAGTGACATATTTTTGTGCTTTTGGTTACTAATCAAAATATGAAAAGCAATAATATACAGTACAAGCATGCTTGGTGATCTCAAAACACTCAAACAAGTCCCAACCCTAGGGTTAAGGAGCCAAACATGCTATGATCCTTGAGGCAATGCACTTGTGCAATAACATGATGCCATGAGGGATCTTAGGGTCAAAATTAGGGTCTTACAGATGCCCCTATTTAAGATTGTTCTAGCCAGAGATATGAAGGTTAAAATCTTCATTTCGGCGAGATATAATGAGCTTAAATAATAACAAATAGACGAATTTTGGTCCCTAATAGACCTCATGATTCAAAAATAAAATCTTCATGGTGAATAATTTCCACAAAGGAAAAGAAAACGGAAGAAACTGAAAATCCGTAGGAGTAACACACTCACTAGGGAGACAGAGACTCTGGAGGGAAATAAGGTAAAAATGCGTGAGCAGGTCACGACTTGAAAACTTGCTGGGAGACACGAAGAGATTCCACGAAAATAAATCGATGGAAAGACTCGAGCTGACGCAAAGATGCATGTATTAGTGAATACGCCAATACAACAAAACTATCCATAAACGATACATTGGATAACAAAATCCGGACTCAGACGGGGATGTCCACAAAAGACTCAGCTGAGGAAGAGACAACAAGATATTACCGGTTATTGGGTAATAAACTCAAAGAGAGACATGTTATCAAAACACCGTATACTGGGTGAGCGAACAACATGCTCAGGGAGAAAGAATGTCTAAGACCAGTATAAGGGTGAAAGATATCAATCATCCGAAACATCTGAGGAGGACCTAAAAGGCACGTCTCAACTTAGGGAAATTTGTCTCCACAGGGGGCAAAAAAGTCATAATAGAGAGCAGAAGGAAGGAACACCAGGGATACCAGTTACTGGGCATATAATAGGTGACCAACCAGGCGTGAATTGGGAACATATCCAAGACACTCATCATCCGGAAGGAGGGCTGAAAAAGCAAACTCAACTTACAGGATGGACATTCGATTCCACAAGGAAATACGAATCTTACTCGACCGGGGAAGAAAAAAACTTCGACTGAAGAGCGCATGAGATATGTTATCTACTACCGTTATATGGGTAAAACGTAGATAACATACTCGCATGGAAGATTATCCACATCCGGTTACTGGGTTAATAAAGGATAAATCGACCGAAAAGAAAGGACATTGGGATACCGGTTACTGGGTATAAAACGATGACCAATCAGAAGGAGAAACAATCATTACCAAACAAGGGTAAATGAAAGATGACTCGCTAGGGATAAATTGCCTGACAAAAACAATTATCCAAGAGATATATCACCGGTTACTGGGTGGTATACTCAAAAACGAATGAATATCAATACCGATTACTGGGTAAAGATAACCAACAAAGAGGGGATTACATCTACCGGTTATTGGGTAGAAAACCACAGAAATAGGACTTACAACTACCGATTACTGGGTAGAAGGCCACAGAATCCGCTGGGGAAAGGGTGAACAATTACTGGTTACTGAGCAATTGAACAACTAAACCACAGGGAACTCCAAGGGATAATAAGAAAGGAAGTCAATCTAGGAACAAACTAGAAGGACACAATCAAACAAGACTCAACCCAATGAGGATATAACTCAGGGGAGTAATTCCATCCCGATACACAACTGGGGAGGAAACTGAAACAACAATCATCCACAAGGACGTAACTCAATGGGGAAGAAAGAAGGAAAGATAGACACTTTAAGCCTACGGGGTTGACTCTATATGGAGAGATCAGACACCAACATCTGCTTGGGGAGGAATATTTCACCAATAGCAGGAAATAACAAGCAAAGATATATGGCAAATAATGCTATCATGAATATCTGAATGCTATGATTATGTATGTATATGCATGATTTGTGTATGATTAATGCTGACAAACAGACATGTCTAACACAAACAAGACCAAGAATCATGAGCAAACACTCGACACAATGTCTCGACAAGAAGGGAAAAGCCTACTGGAGAAGTCAAGCTTGGGAACAACCCGAGAATGATGAAAATAAATCATCGGAGATATCCAACCCTATCCCAAAGCTACATTCGCTGAGGATACAAAGAAGATGTATTCAGGAGCAGCGAAATAAGGTAATCAAATAGAGGACTCAAACTCTGGTGGGGATGATCTCGAGAAAAAGAGGAGACTTTAACCATAGCTGGGAATAGGCAAAGTCAAAGCTTCCAACTGCAAGGGACAACACTCTACACAGGAGGAATTTTTCAGGAGCAAACAATCCTGACAAAAGGAAGATGCAAAAGATCCTGTCGGGGAGTTTCCATCAACTCTCTCGGGGATAGGTAGTTAAAACAATAAGATCCACCTAAGAAGGAACTCTACTAGGGAAGCTTATCAAGGAATAATGTGAAACTCTGCGGGGGATTACCACCAGTCAGATGCACATCAATCCAAACACTCTTTTCTAACTGCTGGAGAGGAAACTCTGCTAAGGGAAAGAATAACATATTGCTTCACTGGGGAAGGAAATAAACCTTCACCACAAACTCTTAATGCTAGAAGAAATCTTCAGACTTAGAGGAGATACAAACATCAAACTCTGATCTAGCAACCCCATTGGGGACAAGCTGCAAACGCTCTCGAGGGGACTACCCTGGATGGAGAAATTGGAAATGAATCCTTCACCCACGAGTAACATAACGGGGATACTTCTTTTTTCAAAATAAATGAAAAGGGAAACAAGCCCTCCATCAACTGGAAACTTCACTGGGGAAACAATTATCACATGCTCACTCCACTGGGGATTCTTACTCATGCTGAGGGATTTCTGCTCATGCTGGGGAAACGCAAACTTCCTCGTGAGTAGATACTCCGGATAATGAGATAGGGAATTACTCTCCGCTTAAAGCATATCAACTTTTATCAATCTATAAGGGGTTTTAGGTCAATCTACACAAGGGATGACAACCATATAATTGATAAAACACAAATGCTAGTGCCATACTCTATGGGAAGCTACGAATGTATCATTCTTTCTGAGCTAGATGGGCAGATAACTTGGAAGCTGATGAAGAGGATATAAGAATTCCAGAATATGAACAAACATCTTACCTTTTGGTGATCATACGATCCTTGGGAAAGCACTGAGGACATTCCACTTATCCTTTCAGTCATTGTGAATGTTCACTTTGTTTAAAAACAATTTACTCATGAAAACTTTATTTGTTTAAAACAATGATATTCATCAATTAAAACATGCAAACATTTGTTGAACAGAAACAAATAAGAGTGCAAAGAATTGGATAAAGGCTCAAATTTATTTAAGAGAATGGTAGTCCGCAAATGGCGAGACTCCATGGATCTTTACAAATTTGAAATTGGTGATATACATGGAAAAAAGGCTACATTAAACATAATAATTGTTTCTCCACCAACTCTGAATCCACTGTATTCGAAACTTCAGTTGACGATGACTGAGCGAGAATCCTTCTCAGATGATAGTTGTAGAACGACGTCTTGCGAGGATGCAGTTACTTGCCAAATCCCCAATTTTTGCCTAGATTGCCCCAGGGTGAGGTAATCTGTAACACCCTTCTAAAATACCCCAATAATTAATTAAAATAACAAAATGTAAATCAGAGTAGATATGCAATTTCAGGGTGTCACACTTTACACTTCACACCATTCACCAAAATAACTTGTCATGCTCATTTATTAATCAAAATGAAACATTGCATAATTCGCAGCGGATAGAAATCTAACAACATGCAAACCATGTAACACATTACATGTAAAGTTGTTCAATCAACCAAAATGAAAACAAAGTAAAACATCCCGTCCCGATGTTACATAGACCAGAGCATGACCCACTAAGGAACTACACTAGACTCCAAGCACTAGCTTCTACTCAATCACTGCTCGTTACCTGAAACATAATTGTAAGGGTGAGTTCCTCAATCGATATAATAAGCATTATAAAATATCATGTAATGTTAAGTAAATTAACACATTCATCACCCTAATCATATTACACATTCAGCAACGGCAACATCAACTCATAATCATACTCAACACAACCACAAAACACACGTATAATATTGGAATACATCCATTCATATTATACGCCATACACACATTATGAAATGAGACTCCATGCATGCGGTACCGACTATTCGTGAACACATAGTTCAACCTCACTGATCAAACCCAGATACGGCTACCAAGCTCACTAGTCCCACTCATTTGACCTAGTGACTCACTCACTAATTCCTCACCATGGGAATTAGCTACCACCATAAAGGCCATGCTATGCACGCTAAATCACCTAGCATGCAAACATCAACAACAATCCACAATGGACATATGCTCACACTCTAAGCCATAAACAGTCCATCCACAATTGCATACATAATAGATATATTCACAGCATTATGCATACCATCATACATCGTCAGCATATTTATCACAGAATCATATCATGTCATGCCAAATAATAAATCACAGTATTAGCACACTCTACTAATACCTATACTGCTCAAAACAACGGGAAATGATCCCTACTATATCATACATGAAATATATCATTCACCAATATAGGCCAATCATCAAATATGTACACATAATTCCATTCCAGAACGTACACAATATTTAAATATCAATTTTTCACTTTTCAAACAGTGTTAACCGGTTAACGCCCTGGGTTAATCGGTTAACGCAAAACAGAATGCGCTTCTTGGCAATTTTTAACAGTGTTAACCCGTTAACGCCCTGGGTTAACCCGTTAACGCAAGACAGAATACGCTTTTTGGAAAATTATAACAGTGTTAACCGGTTAACACCCTGGGTTAACCGGTTAACGCAAGACAGAAATTAATTATTTTAATTATCATAACAGTGTTAACCGGTTAACACCCTGGGTTAACCGGTTAACGCAAGACAGAAAGTTGTTCCTGCGCTAACACGAACAGAATGCAAGATTACCCGCATTTTTCGCCGTTGGAGGACTTCCGGACCTCCGATTTCGATTCCGTAAAAAGCTACACGTCCAGGAAATTACGACTCATCCAATTATAGATTCATTCACAGTTTTAACGTAATTTATTCATCACAATTCAGGGTATTTATCAAAACCTAATTAGAATCGATTCAATGGCTTATTACTACCCATTACATGTTAACCCATAATACCCATTAAGCGATGATAAACCCCCCTTACCTGAGTTAATCTGGCAATTGATTCTTTGACCTTCAACAATCGTGAATTCTCCTCTTGAGCCCTAGCCTCTTCTTCTCCCTTTCTCAGTTTCTTCTCTTTTCTCCCAATTCTTACGTGTTCTCTGTTTTCACGTACCGATAGAAAAACTCTCTCTAACCTTTCCACTTCCTTCTTATAATAACAAAATTATTAAATTGGATTTCTCTCTTCTACCCTCGATTATTCATAAAATTTCCAACTTTATTATTCCAATAATATTCCAATTATTTAATTAAATTAATAAATATACTATTAAACTTAAATTAAATAATTATCATATTTTATCGGGGTGTTACAACTCTCCCCCACTAAAAGAGTTTTCGTCCTCGAAAACATACCTCAAGCGAATAACTCTGGATAAGACTCCTTCATCTGACTCTCAAGTTCCCAAGTCACATTGCCACCTGCTGGTCCTCCCCAAGCTACCTTTACCAAAGCAATCTCTTTACCCCGCAACTGCTTCAACTCTCGATCCTCGATCCTCATAGGTGATGTTTCAACAGTCAGGTTATCTCTCACCTGTACATCATCTACTTGGACCACATGCGACGGATCAGGAATGTACCTCCTCAACTGAGACACATGAAAAACCTCATCCAAATTCGCAAGTGACGGCGGTAAAGCGATACGATAGGCTACCTCCCCTATCCTCTCCAAAATCTGATAAGTGTAGCACCTCAAATTTGCACCCTACCTTTTGTACATTCATTTCATATTAGGTCATTAACATAACATGGTCCACTGCATAACATTGCATTGTCCATTTGCCCAAGTGCAAGCCCACTGACAAATTAGGTCAAACTGGTCAGGAGAATCAGTCAAACAAGCAAGCATGTGCTATTTCCATTGGAACAAAGCCCTATGGTTGATTTATCAAGTTCATATGGTCTAAAGATCATTTTGAAGTGGTTTGGCCAAAGATTGGATGATCAAAGCTTATCAGTCAAGTTGAATTTCAGTTGGAACCATAGAAAGTCAACTGTGGTCAACTGTGGTCAACTGTGCCTGATTTTATGGATTGGAAGGTGTGAGATGGTTTGAAAGGCCTCACTCATGTCCATATAAGTCTCATTTGACATATCAAAGACCAAGGTTGAAGAATTGGAGGTCAGACAAGAAGTTTCCAAAAATAGCAGGTGACCTGTAATTTCAACTGCCCAAAATGGAAAGTTTTTCTCCCCAAAATTACTTCATCATACAAGCTTCAAATGGAATTTTGTCCAACATGAAAGTTGAAGATCTTGATCTCACCATTCCAAAAAGTCCAAGAACTTGAAATTCCCATGTGTGGTTAGCAAGATATGGTCCATTCATTTTCAGAAAATGCCCAAATTCAAAGTGCCATAACTTTCACATGGAATGGCCAATTTGGTTGATTTTTCTTTGAGCAAACCACATTTCATATGATCTTTCATGGTGCATAATCAAATTTCATCAAAAACTCTCATAGCAAAATGCCATTTTTTAAGTGAACACATTTGCATTTTTGGCAAGAAAAGGTGATTTTGAGAAATACATAGAATTTTCACATGGGACTTTTTCCAACACATCACAAATGATATTTTTGACTTGTGAGAACTGGTTTTGAGCTGAAAAATGGACTGCATCATGAAAGGGCATATTGGACCTAACACTTGAAAATGCACTTAACACTAATCACTTCCATCTTGCTAATCATGATTAATTTTGGATTAAGGGATTGGTATATAGTCTTAATTATAACTGTATTTAATGATCATAATCACAATTCTCAGATCCAATTCCAAAAATTCTCCAAAAACCTCAAATTCTCTCAAAAGTTCATCACACTTTTTTCAACTTTTCTTTGAATTGCTTGATCCTTTGTGTTTTCTATTGTGATAATCATCGTCCAGGAATGCTATTGTGGATCTGTTTTCATTGAACCATGGCCATGGCATCAAGAAACCGCAGCTGTTGAAGCAAGAACAAGATCATGGCAGTTTGAAGAATCATCAACTTGGAGCACGATCGAGCTAAGCAAATCATTCCACACACCTTTTGTAGCACCAAGCATCATATGTTTCATGCTTTTACTCCTGGAAACGCGCAAATTCAGCGGCTGCAATCATCAAAGGCAAGAATTCGATTTTCACTATCATCCAAATCATGATGTGGTTCTTGTAGAGTGTAGATCATAGATCACGTTGCAAGTGATAGAATTGAAAACCATTAGGATTTAAGAGAGAAATCGCGAATTAAAGTTTTGATGTAAAACCTATTTTGGATCGATCCGGTCTGTACAGTAGGAATTAGGAAATTTCGTTTGCATATTATTGATGTACTAGCTTAGACGAGTCTATCCATATGCCGTTTGTCAAGTTTGGTTGCAATTTGTCCATGGCGAATTCTGGTAGTGATGATGTTCTTGATGCTTCTGGAAAAACGCGTGTGTTTGATCCGCTTTTGTGCCTTGCCATTTTCAAATTGTGTTTACCGCTAGTAAGGACCAATAGAAACGCGCCATGTCAATTAGTTGTGCGTAGCGTTTTGGTCCCTTGGTCCAGTATTTACAAAAATGCCATCCGCCTTAATTAACTCACATAATCCATTTAAATAAATATTTCATTATTTCATTAAACTTCAAAAAATCAAAACAAATCCAATTTTAGTCCAAATTAATTGGGAATTTTTTTGTTAGATTCCAAATTTTGTCTAGTTTTTTTTAGGCATGGTAGTCCAAGTTGTGCCTGGAGAATTTTTGACTTTGCCTATTGATCTTGTTCATGTGTATATTTTGTGTATGTTTTACCATTTTTAACATGAAATGATCATGCATTATCCAAATTGACTAAAATTTCACATGCTTGTTCTTGACTCATTGCTGGTGATTTTGATGTGTAGTTTGTGAATTTTGGATTTATGGTTTGCAAGTTATGATGTGTGCAAGTTTAGTGTGACAATTTGTGTCACACTAGGTTAGGTCAACTTCATGATTTTATTTGATATGCCTATGCTTTGCCAATTGACCTCAAATTTTGCATGTGATCTCCTCCGTATGTCTAGTTTTGCCATGACTTTTTGTAGGAATTGTTGAGCCATTTCCTATTTGATTGGGATTTTTGCTTGCTGTTTAGACATTTTAGGGTTTTGTTTGAGTGATTGACTTCCATGTCTTGTGAAATGCTCATACCATATCATATGAATGTGAAATTTGATGGAGTGATTCATAACATGTTCATTGTTACTTTGGCCTTGGTCCCATTCATTTATTAATTGTTTTCACTGTTTTGCATTTGATTGAAGTTGATGCTTATTTTGCTACCATGTGTTGGCTTGTTTGGATTTATGTTGACTTTATGATTTTCATTTCCCTACTTCCTCTTGTCCAAATGACATGAAAATTGACATGTAGCTCATTGAATGTGTCCTGTTTAGGCTGGAATGTTTGTGGAATTTATTGAGCTGTTTAGGTATTTGTTTGAGTGAGATCATTCTGTTTGCTCATATATGGTTCACATTTGCCTAGCTTGACTTAAATTGTGCATGAAATAAATTCAGTGCATAGTTTAGATGCGAGACCAATTGGATTCTCTTTGTAATTGACTTATCTTGATTTTGGTCATGTTTCACTTGCTGTTTTGACTTTTTCACTTCTTTTTGACCCTAGGCTTGTCCTAGTGGTCTTGTATCTCATGTTTGAATGTGATTTTCAGGTTAAGAAGCAAAATACCTTAAGGAGGTGGATTCACATTTGATTGAGATGTCATTTGATATTGTAAACTAACTTGGTTTATGTTGTAGGATGCTTGGCTCCTTTGAGTTGGCTTGCACTTTGGTGCATTGGATTGTGTTTGTCTGTGTATAGCTAATTGTGAACCATTTGCTGTTTAATTCTGTGATTGGTATACTGATGATATTTGATTGATTTCAGGTACATTAGTTGCTAATATTGCTTTGCTTTTCTTGATAAGCAATTTGCACTGAGGTATAACATTCTTGTCTCCATGTAGTCTGGAAGACCTGGCCTGTTACTTGGCCAGGCACCTGTCTGAAGTCCTCCTTAAGAGGCAATGTTTGTGATTGTTTACTTTTGTCCCCAAGCAGGTAAAGACCTCAATGAGGCAATTGGCGGATATAAGAGATATTCAATCTATCTCCCGCTCTTCTGTTGAGTCGTCCCTCTGCTCACACCACTGTGTTGATGCATTGGGACACAAACCCAAGATCTTGTACAATGTACAGTTGTGTCAGAGTCTCGAGTGTAGAAGGGTTCCCACATTATGAACCCACGCTCCTTTGTCTGAAGCTCTCCCTGACCAGGGATAAGAGCTGTGAAGTCTTATCTTCACTCTCCTTTCATCAGCTTCACCTTAGCCCCTCAATGGCAAGGTTAAGAGCTAACCATACCTCTGTACAGATGACTTGCTCTTGCAGTCTTACCCTTTGATTGAGCCCTTTTGTGTGCATATAGTGTGTGCTACTTGTGAATGCTTGATTTACTGATTGTGTTGAATAGGATAGGCTTGCTTCCTGTGCAAGTTAGCTAGAAACCTTGACTTAGGGACAACCTTGCATGATAACATCTAGGCTCGAGTCGTAGTCTCCCTAGTTGTGTTTCCCTCTGTTATCTGGTTAGGCTAGTCCTATGTCCCTTCGTAGGGGAACTACGTCGCCCTGATCCTCATACCAGATGAGGTACGTAGGCAGGAGATGAGCAGATCTCTCCGGGCGCCTGTGTCTTTGTTTTGTGTTGTTGTGTGCTTGGAAGCTGATGTAAGTCCATCGAGTGGCGTTCGGGTTCCAGTGTGGGTTTATTTGGTTCGGATGCTGATGTAAGTCCAGTGATTGGCATTTAGGCTCCATGTTTGCCTTTGCCTGTGTTTGTTTGTGTGCGTGTTATCCGAGCTACGAATGCTCTGATTCTCCTTCGTCCAAAGGAGATACGTATGCATAGGATGCGACATCCTAGCGAGCATGTGTCGTTTTCCCCAGTCCGAACTACTTTGACTCTGATGTCTATGCTTGATAGACTAAGTAGGCCCAGGATACGATATCCTGCCGAGTCAGTCTTGTTTGTTTTCTTGTGTCCCTTCCAGCCAGTATGTGTGTTTGAGCAGTGTTTTAGCAACCATTTCCCTTCCTTTTGTGCGTGGATCCCGTCGAGTACGACGGATGCGTAGGGGTGCTAATACCTTCCCTTCGCATAACCGACTCCCGATCCCATTCTCTTTGGTCGCGAGACCATGTTCTTTCCAGGTTTACTCTGAGCGTTTCCTTTCCCTCTTTTGGGATAAATAACGCACGGTGGCGGCTCTGTTGTTCTTGTTTTCCCGCCGGTTTTTTGCGTAATGCGACAATAAGGACAAATAAATCGAGGTGTCAACTTCTTCGACTTCAAAGCTCGACCAACCCCAGTTATCGGAGTAACACGAAGAAACACATGATCTCCCTCTTGAAACTCAAGTGACTTCCTCCTCTTGTCGTGATAACTCTTCTGACGACTCTGAGCAATCCTCATCTTTTCCTGAATCATCTTAATCTTTTCCGTAGTTTGTTGAACAATCTCCGGTCCAACCACAGCACTCTCACCGGACTCATACCAACATAAAGGTGTCTGACATCTCCTACCATACAAAGCTTCAAACGGTGCCATACCAATGCTCGAATGAAAACTATTGTTGTAGGTAAACTCAATCAAAGGTAAATAACAATCCCAAGCACCTCCCTTTTCCAAAACACAAGCCCTCAAAAGATCCTCCAGTGACTGAATCGTCCTCTCAGTCTGACCATCAGTCTGCGGATGATATGCAGAACTCAATCTCAGCTTAGTTCCCAAAGCCCTCTGCAAACCTTCCCAGAACTTCGATGTAAATCTAGGATCTCTGTCCGAAACAATACTCGACGGAATACCATGCAAACTTACAATTTTCTCAATATACAACTCAGCTAATCTCTCTAACGGATAATCCATTCTGATCGGAATGAAATGAGCCGATTTTGTCAATCTGTCAACAATCACCCAAATAGCTTCAAAATTCTTAATTGTCCTCGGTAAACCAGAAACAAAATCCATACTGATACTATCCCACTTCCACTCTGGAATAGCCAACGGTTGCATTAGCCCAGACGGCTTCTGATGCTCAATCTTTGACTTCTGACAAGTCAAACAAGAATAAACAAAACTCGCAATTTCTCTTTTCATTCCCGGCCACCAAAATAACTTTTTCAAATCATGATACATCTTCGTAGCCCCAGGATGAATACTCAGGCCACTACGATGTCCTTCCTCAAGAATACTCTTCTTAAGTTCGGTAACATCCGGAATACACACCCGCTTACCAAATTTCAAAACACCATTCTCATCAACTCTGAATTCACCACCTTGACCTTGATTCACTAGAGTCAACTTATCAACCAAAAGCACATCGGATTTCTGACCTTCTCTAATCTCATCCAGAATACCACTCGTTAACTTCGACATTCCCAATTTAACACTATTGTGAGTACTCTCACACACCAAACTCAAGTCTCTAAACTGCTCAATTAAATCCAGTTCCTTAACCATTAACATAGACATATGCAATGATTTCCGACTCAATGCATCAGCCACTACGTTTGCTTTACCCGGATGGTAATTCAAACCAAAGTCATAATCCTTCAGAAACTCTAACCATCTCCTCTGTCTCATATTCAGCTCTTTCTGATCAAACAAATAGTTTAAACTTTTATGGTCACTGAAAACCTCAAATCTTGACCCGTACAAGTAATGCCTCCACAACTTCAGAACAAATACCACATTTGCCAACTCTAAATCGTGTGTCGGATAGTTCCTCTCATGAACCTTCAGTTGTCTCGAAGCATAAGCTACAACCTGCTTATTCTGCATCAAAACACCACCCAAACCCAACAATGAAGCATCACAGTAAACCTCAAATGGTTCCGACGGACTTGGTAATATCAGAATAGGAGCAGTAGTTAACCTTCTCTTTAACTCTTGGAAACCTTCTTCACACTTTGAGTCCCAAACAAACGCTTGCCCCTTTCTAGTCAACATCGTCAACGGTAACGCCAACTTAGAAAATCCCTCAATGAATTTCCTATAATAACCTGCAAGTCCAAGAAAACTCCTTATCTCAGAAACTGACTTCGGAGCTTCCCACTTAGATACCGCTTCTATCTTAGAAGGATCAACAACAACACCACCTCTTGAAACCACATGACCAAGAAAACTAACCTCTTCTAACCAAAATTCACACTTGGACAGTTTAGCAAATAACTTCTTTTCTCGTAGAACTCCTAAAACCACTCTCAAATGTTCAGCATGCTCTTCTTCAGATTTCGAATACACCAAAATATCGTCAATAAACACCACAACAAACTTGTCTAGGTACGGATGGAAAATCCTATTCATATACTCCATAAATACCCCAGGCGCATTAGTCACACCAAAAGGTATTACAGAATACTCAAAATGTCCATACCTTGTTCTGAAAGCAGTCTTCTGAATATCCTCAGTTTTCACACGTATCTGATGATACCCCGATCTCAAATCTATTTTGCTGAACACACTCGCACCAACCAACTGATCCATCAAATCATCAATCCTCGGCAAAGGATACCGATTCTTGATCGTCACTTTATTCAGTTGCCTGTAGTCCACACACAACCTCATAGTACCTTCTTTCTTCTTAACCAATAACACTGGTGCGCCCCACGGTGACACACTCGGACGAATAAATTTCTTATCCAACAGATCTTCCAGCTGACTCTTCAATTCAGTTAACTCAACAGCAGACATATGGTACGGAGCCATTGATATCGGCCTAGTACCAGGTACCAAATCAATCGAGAACTCAACTTCACGCTCTGGCGGTAATTCATTCACTTCTTCAGGAAACACATCAGGAAAATCACACACCACGGCTAGATCGCAAATCACTAGTTTATCTTTAGCCTCCAAAGTCGCTAACAGCATAAACAACTCTGCCCCATCTGCTACTGCCTCATCATAGGGAGTGTAATACTTCGACAGCTCTGTGAACTTAGCAGCATACTCAGTAACAGACTGGTTGCCCTGCTTCAATTCTAAGAACTCTATCTCTTTCTTTCCTCTGACATCCTCTGGAAAGTACTTCCTCAGGAATCTCTCTCTGAACACCGCCCAAGTGATCTCAGCACTCCCAGCAGCTTCCAACTCAGTGCGGGCAGCAACCCACCAATCATCTGCTTCCTCTGACAGCATATGCGTACCGAACCTGACCTTCTGGTTATCGGCACACTCAGTCACTCGGAAGATCCTCTCGATCTCCTTCAACCACTTCTGAGCACCATCTGGATCGTATGCTCCCTTGAACATTGGAGGATTGTTCTTCTGGAACTCACTCAGTTGACGAGCAGTTCCCAATCCCACAACATTCGGATTCCCTCCAAGTACTCCAGCTAGCATACCCAGAGCCTCAGCAATCGCAGCATCGTCTCTACCTCTTCCAGCCATCTCTATTCTAAAAACCCAACAAGCTAAAACAATAAGTACTGATAGGGTTACACAACACCTATCACATACAGGGAAACAGAATAATTACGACTCGACTCGACCAACTATGCTCTGATACCACTAATGTAACACCCTTCTAAAATACCCAAATAATTAATTAAAACAACAAAATGTAAATCAGAGTAGATATGCAATTTCAGGGTGTCACACTTTACACTTCACACCATTCACCAAAATAACTTGTCATGCTCATTTATTAATCAAAATGAAACATTGCATAATTCGCAGCGGATAGAAATCTAACAACATGCAAACCATGTAACACATTACATGTAAAGTTGTTCAATCAACCAAAATGAAAACAAAGTAAAACATCCCGTCCCGATGTTACATAGACCAGAGCATGACCCACTAAGGAACTACACTAGACTCCAAGCACTAGCTTCTACTCAATCACTGTTCGTTACCTGAAACATAGTTGTAAGGGTGAGTTCCTCAATCGATATAATAAGCATTATAAAATATCATGTAATGTTAAGTAAATTAACACATTCATCACCCTAATCATATCACACATTCAGCAACGGCAACATCAACTCATAATCATACTCAACACAACCACAAAACACACGTATAATATTGGAATACATCCATTCATATTATACGCCATACACACATTATGAAATGAGACTCCATGCATGCGGTACCGACTATTCGTGAACACATAGTTCAACCTCACCGATCAAACCCAGATACGGCTACCAAGCTCACTAGTCCCACTCATTTGAGACCTAGTGACTCACTCACTAATTCCTCACCATGGGAATTAGCTACCACCATAAAGGCCATGCTATGCACGCTAAATCACCTAGCATGCAAACATCAACAACAATCCACAATGGACATATGCTCACACTCTAAGCCATAAACAGTCCATCCACAATTGCATACATAATAGATATATTCACAGCATTATGCATACCATCATACATCGTCAGCATATTTATCACAGAATCATATCATGTCATGCCAAATAATAAATCACAGTATTAGCACACTCTACTAATACCTATACTGCTCAAAACAACGGGAAATGATCCCTACTATATCATACATGAAATATATCATTCACCAATATAGGCCAATCATCAAATATGTACACATAATTCCATTCCAGAACGTACACAATATTTAAATATCAATTTTTCACTTTTCAAACAGTGTTAACCGGTTAACGCCCTGGGTTAATCGGTTAACGCAAAACAGAATGCGCTTCTTGGCAATTTTTAACAGTGTTAACCCGTTAACGCCCTGGGTTAACCCGTTAATGCAAGACAGAATACGCTTTTTGGCAAATTATAACAGTGTTAACCGGTTAACACCCTGGGTTAACCGGTTAACGCAAGACAGAAATTAATTATTTTAATTATCATAACAGTGTTAACCGATTAACACCCTGGGTTAACCGGTTAACGCAAGACAGAAAGCTGTTCCTGCGCTAACACGAACAGAATGCAGGATTACCCGCATTTTTCGCCGTTGGAGGACTTCCGGACCTCCGATTTCGATTCCGTAAAAAGCTACACGTCCAGGAAATTACGACTCATCCAATTATAGATTCATTCACAGTTTTAACGTAATTTATTCATCACAATTCAGGGTATTTATCAAAACCTAATTAGAGTCGATTCAATGGCTTATTACTACCCATTACATGTTAACCCATAATACCCATTAAGCGACGATAAACCCCCCTTACCTGAGTTAATCCGGCAATTGATTCTTTGACCTTCAACAATTGTGAATTCTCCTCTTGAGCCCTAGCCTCTTCTTCTCCCTTTCTCAGTTTCTTCTCTTTTCTCCCAATTCTTACGTGTTCTCTGTTTTCACGTACCGATAGAAAAACTCTCTCTAACCTTTCCACTTCCTTCTTATAATAACAAAATTCTTAAATTGGATTTCTCTCTTCTACCCTCGATTATTCATAAAATTTCCAACTTTATTATTCCAATAATATTCCAATTATTTAATTAAATTAATAAATATACTATTAAACTTAAATTAAATAATTATCATATTTTATCGGGGTGTTACATAATCAATCTAGCGGGATATATATATATATATATATATATATATATATATATATATATATATATATATATATATATATATATATATATATATATATATATATATATATGTCTCTAACTTTTGCCTGGATCGCCCTTTCGGGTTTTCAATCCACCGAGACGCTCATTTTTGCCTAAGTCGCCCTTTCGGGTTTTCAACTTAGCGAGCTATTCTGTTTTTATTTTTAGGCGAAGTATTTCTTGACTGCATCTGAATTCACAGGACGAGTGAAATCCTCCCCATCCATAGTTATGAGCAACAAAGCACCGCCTGAAAAGGCTCTCTTAACAACGTATGGACCTTCATAGTTTGGAGTCCACTTTCCCCTGGAATCGGGCGCGAAAGACAAGACTTTCTTGAGCACGAGGTCACCTTCTCGGAACACACGAGGCTTTACCTTCTTGTCAAAGGCTTTCTTCATCCTTTGCTGATATAACTGATCATGGCAGTTAATCTCTTCTCTTCAATCAAATTCAGTTGATCATAACGACTTTGAACCCATTCAGCCTCAGTCAACTTGGCTTCCATCAAGACTCTCATTGATGGGATCTCAACCTCTACGGGGAGCACAACCTCCATGCCATATACAAGAGAGAAAGGGGTTGCCCCTGTTGAAGTACGGACATATGTACGATAACCATGCAAAGCAAATGGCAGCATCTCATGCCAATCTTTGTACGTAACAACCATCTTCTGAATAATCTTCTTGATGTTCTTGTTAGCAGCTTCAACAGCCCCATTCATCTTGGGTCTATAGGGAGAAGAATTATGATGTGTAATCTTGAACTCGCTACACAACTCTTTCATCATCTTATTGTTTAAGTTAGATCCATTATCAGTAATGATCTTATCTGGCACACCATATCGGCACATGAGTTGGTTCCTGATAAACCTCATAACCCCCTGCCTGGTCACATTTGGATATGACGCCGCTTCAACCCACTTGGTGAAGTAATCAATGGCTACGAGAATAAAACGGTGACCGTTCGACGCCTTAGGTTCAATCATGCCAATCATGTCAATTCCCCACATGGAGAAAGGCCATGGTGAAGAAATAACATTCAAAAGTGTTGGGGGAATATGAATCTTGTCCATATAAATCTAACACTTATGGCATCTCTTCACATACTTGCAGCAGTCAGACTTTATTGTCAGCCAATAGTAGCCTGCTCTCAACATCTTCTTCGCCATAGCATGTCCATTGGAATGAGTACCAAATGAACCCTCATGGACTTCAGTCATCAACAAGTCTGCTTCGTGTCTATCCACGCATCTGAGCAGAACCATGTCAAAATTCCTCTTGTAAAGCACATCACCATTAAGGTAGAAACTGCCAGATAATCTCCTCAAAGTCTTCTTATCTTTAACAGATGCCCCAGGCGGGTAAGTCTGACTTTGAAGAAAACACTTGATATTATTGTCGCATCTCGAAAAATACGATTCCTCGTGGTGGTCACGGAAAAAATTAGTGTTCGAACATAGTCGCCGCCAAACTTTATTTATCCCAATGAAGGGATAAGAAAATATCGATAAAATCTTTAGGAAATGGAATAGTGGTCATCGCAACCATATTCGGGTTCGGGAGTGGATTTGTCGCAACATGGTGAAAAAAAACAATCGGCAAAAAAGAAACAGAAGAGTCGCCACCGTTCGTTATTTATCCCAAAGGAGGGAAAGGAAACGATCGAAGAAAACCTGAAGATAGGAAAAGACAAGGTCTCGCAACCAAATCTTGGGTTCGGGAGTCGATTATGCGAAGGGAAGGTATTAGCACCCCTACGCATCCTTAGTACTCTACGGGATCCACTCTTGTTGTTCTAGTCTAAAGGGTGTAGGTATATCTAATGTACTATCTGCTAAAGGAAGGTCAAAAGAAAATGACTCGCAAGGATGTCACATCCACTGCCTACGTATCTCATCTGAATATGAGAATCAGAGTCTTCGTAGCTCGGCTACCTATGGGCGAAAGAGAAGTGTGCTCGCTAAGACATCGCGTCTTATGCCTACGTATCTCATCTGGAATGAGAATCAGAGCAAAACGTAGTTCAACTAACTACGGGAACAAGGGTCTCGATTGCAACTAGGGCAAGAGAAAGGGAAGGTCTTGATCGCAACGAGGGCGAGAAAAAAGAATCGCAACAAGGGCGAAAGCAAACAAGGATTAGTTGTTAGTCGTCAGTCAAAAACTCGGCAAGACATCGCATCTCGTGCCTACGTATCTCATCTGAACATGAGAATCAGAGTTGTCATAGTTTGACTAACTAGGGGTTAAGGATTGCCATCTGAACATGGACTTACAAAAGAGGACACCAGCTGTGTCAAAGGGAAGTGGGCAATGTGTTCACGTCCTAGCAGTAGGTGTCGCAGCTCGCTGAATCGAGTCTTAGGCAGTTACCTCTTTGCAATAGAACGAACTGATATGCCACATGATCAGAGACGCACAGAAGGTCTAAAAGTGGGGAAACTCTGCCCTAGAGTTGTCATGCAATATGGACCTATGTGTTAGGATTTACAGAAGGGAACATCTACCTAATGTTAGCATGCAAAGAATAAGGGAATTCTACCTATGTTATCATACAAAGGGTTCTACCTAATGGGTTCTACCTAAACAGAACAAGAGTCGACAGATGGAGCAAGGAGAGGAGTCACGGATAAGGGTAGATGGCGATGCTTGAGGCAATCGACTTACAGGTAGATGGAGATGCCTGAGGCAATCGACTTACAAGAGGATGGGTGACTGCGTGCTGGTTCTGTTAAGTTTTGAAAATGATTACTCGACGTTGGATCGAGCTTTTGATCTTGTTTTGAAATGATTGTAGGATGTTCGTTTTAATTCTTGTATTAACAGATGAATAAAGAATGAAAGAATAAATATTATACACTTTATGGGAGAGGGGTACATTTGTTATGAATGGGGATGGTTCATGGCGATCAAACAATAAGAATATATGCCTGAATCACCATACAAGTAGGCAACAGTTATCAATCATATCAGATAAGTAAACAAATATATAATCAAGTCAAAGAATCAAAGAATGAAATAATGGAGCATTAAACAAAGCATGGGAAATATGAACATGTTAAACAATCAAGCAATAGTAAGCATGAATGAAAGAAACAAGTATAACAGATAACAGATGAATCAGATGCACAAAAAGGGTCCACTGAAATAATTAAATCAAGAAATGAGGTGAGGATCAAATAAAATCAAGATGAAAGGCCTCTAATACATGGCATATAAGATGAACAAGGGAGGATCAAAAGATCTCTTCAATTGCCATAAGCAATCCCTAAGTCAAACATCAATCATAAAGAAGTCAACTCAAAATTCAAGCCAATTAATAATTATCAAATAAATAGCAAATTAATCAAGAAAATTATGAAAAATTAAACTAAGTAAGGTGGGGCCAGGACATCATCATCCCCCAAAAAGATTTCAAAAATAATGAAAATTGGTAAGTGAATAAATTGATATAAAACATAAGTCAAACCAAAGGTCAATCCACAAAACTAGGTAAAAGATAAATCAAGAATATGATGAAAAATGTGAAATAAAAATCCAAGAAAAACTCAGGTTGACCATGGGACAGTGGTCAACCTTCATCCCAAAAATCAAAAGCTAAAAATAATCTGAAGACATAAAAATAAAATCAAGAAAAAAATGTGTGTTAAAATGAACCACTTGGAAAGAATAATTAAAATAAAATATTAACATTAAATAAATACGAAAATAAAAATTAAATAAAATTAAATAATGCATCAAGAAATATGGAAAATATTTTTGGATATTTTTGTGGACAAAGAAAATATTTTATATCAATTAAAATCAAAACAGAAAAATAAATGTGAATTAAAAAAGAAAAATGAAAATGGGAATGGATTAGCGCTGATGGGCCTTGAGCGTGGGGTGTCCAAACAATTAAATTAAATCAGCGCATGACATAATAAAATAACATTTTTTTTAAAAAAAAAACCATGTGACATGCATCAACCGGTCACATTCCATTTAAGTGACTACAGGACAAAATAGCATGCACGACCAGGATTAAAACCGCACGCTGGATCTAATGGTTCTAGAGATAACACGCGGTCATCTTCTTCCTCAAACCAAACCCTAATGCCATAACCATGCAGAAACGTGAAAATGCAGTGGTTTTTGGTCAACTTCCACTCAAGAATGCGCATGCCATAGTGCACCAAACAACACGAAATAAAACCCAATTATCAAGTATGAAATGTGGAGATTAACATGGTATCCTTGTTTGAGTAAAATGATGGCTTAATCATGGAGAATATTGTCAACAAGATGTTAACATGGCCACGGATATGAATAGAAAATAACAACACAAATCCATAACATGAACATTGCCTCATGTTGAGGGCTTCAGAAACAGGCATATGCATATGGTTAACATGAAAATGAACATGATGATGAGCATGGTAATGGCATAGATGTATCAAGCATAAGAATGAGAAAAACAAATAGCCATGAAGTAAGATGATTACCTAGTGGAAGCTTGGTCCCCTGCCTCTTGGTTGTGGAGAGAATGGAAGAAGAGGATGCTTCTTTGATGCTTCAAGGACCTCAACTCAAGAGCTTGATGAAAACTGATCCGTGACCTCTTTTCCTTGCTTGCAACGAAATTCCCATGCCTCCTTCAGATTTAGGGTTTTTTGTCTTAAGTATGATGGATCAAATGCTTAATGGGCTCTGAAATAAATGATTTGTTCATGGGCAAAATGATGCATTTTGGTTGCAAATGGTGAGGTGGTATTAGAAAAGGGAAAGAAAAGGCACGTAAGGTTTTGTCCTTATTTGGCAAACTCTTAAGTGAATGAAATAAAGGTGCATGGACAAATGAGGAAACAAACATGGGCTGGATTTATGCAGCATAACTTTGGTCTGGTTTGGCAAGCAAGAAAACAGTCCAAGATGATGACTTTGTGGCTATGTAATTTAATGAGCAAGCTACCAATTGGTGAGACAATGCAAACAGTAGAAAGGTCTCATGGAGTATAACATGTTTCATGTTGAGCATGAGTGGAAATGATGAGTGGAAGAAGGTGAAAAATGGGCCTCAAGTTCAGGTCTCACCATGCAAAACTGGTTGGGCAAGTTTGGCCTAAAATCTGCCTAGAAAATCAAGTCATGATGCCCACTTTAGGTGAATGTATCTCTCAAACCATGAATCCAAATGAGATGATTCCAAAAGGAGGTGAAAGAGGACATGGCAAGGTACAATTGTTATGAAGAAAACATTTTCAAATGATGCCTTGAAATGCAAGAAAACTGGCCAAGAAGTCTTGACAAACTTTGAAGATCTTTGGACTTGGAAATTTTTCTAAGTTCCTAGAAAATATGACCCACTTTGACTAAGCATAACTTTCTCCATTTTGACCCAAATGAAGCAAACTTTATATTTATAGAAAGCTTGGAAGAAGAGGAACAACTTTCATGTTGGAGAAATTTTCAAATGGAGCTTTTATCTTGATGGAAAATAGGCTCAAAGTGGGTGCAAAAATCATAAAACTTGCCCAAAATAGAAAGTCAACCATTTCCAAATTAGGTAACTTCTCCAATTCCTGATTAAATGATGAATCCATGATCCAACCTTGATCAAATTTCACTTGTAGGCTTCTCTAGGCATGAATATTGAGATTCCCCTCTCAAAATGTCAGGAGTTGACTTTTCTGGCCCCACAATTGACTTTTCCCAAGCTGTCTGATTCCCGATTCCATTGATCAATTGAAGCACCTCTGGCTCAAATAAAAAGCTGATTTTTTGTATGTAGACCCTTGTGGACATATGGAGGGCCATGGAAAAGAGTTTCACCCAAAGAATCAGAAATAAACTGATTTTATACCAAACCCTAATTTTAGGGCAAAATTGATCGGGAACTGATTGCACTGCTTGCCAATGGATCTTTCTGAGATAATTATGAATCTTCCTAGGCCAAGATGCCTCTCCAATCATGACATGGATAAGCTCCTCTACTTCCAACCAAACATTGCTTGTTGCAAGTAGCCATGAAAACCCTAGTTTCCTGATTAAATCCAGATGAACACTCTGATAGCCCTGAATCCTTCACTGATGAACTGTAGACCATAATAAGATACCTGGAGCCCCCTGAGACCCTTGAGACTTGTATACTTAGAAAATGAAGTCCAATTCTTAATCTTGCTTTGTGTGAGCTCCTTCTGTTAAGGAGTGATCAATCAGAACCTGATTTCCATGTCACTAATGCAGTATGCAATGAGTATGACCTAGTATGATGCCAATGAAATGTAAAACATAATCCCATGCTTCCAGGAAAAAATGAAGGGTAAATTTTGGGGTATTACAGGATTACGTAAGGGGAAGGTATTAGCACCCCTTACGTCCGTTGTACTCAACGTGAACCTTTTAGTTCTAATGTGTGTTTCGAGTGTTGATTTATGTTGTTTGTTTTCTTCGGGTTATAAATATTGAAAATAGAAATGGATGAGAACCTCATAAAAGGGGAAAAGGGAGGTTTTTTATTAGTGTGCTCGCGAAGATACATCAATCTCCTGCCTACGTATCCTTATGGTAATAAGGAGATCAGAGCATTCGTAGTTCGGGGAATTACAGTTGGTTGGTGTCTTTTATCGAACGACTGTTTAGGTCACATCCTAAAGGCTAAACGTTGGCTTGTCTACTCTCGGCGAAGGCTTAAGCATTAGTTTGTTGTGCGCATTAGAGAGGATTAAATAGTGTTTTTTTAAAAGAGTTTCAATCACACGGGGGTGGCAAGTTGGATTAAAATGTCGGATGTTTTGATTGGTTGAGATGTTTTTGTTTGGATGACGATTACTCGGATAGTCGAGTAAGACACCTCGTATCCTAACAGTCGGGAAAGGGAATAGAAGACTCTAGACCACTTTCTTTTTCATCCTTAATTATAGAAAGGATTTGATAATAATTAAGGTGTTTTAAATGGATGACGAATACTCGGATAATCGAGTAAGACAACTCGTATCCTAATAATAGGGAAAGGGAATAGAAGACTCTAGACCGCTTTCTTTTTTCATCTGAGTGATTACAAAAATAAGTTTGCGTATGGTTGATGTATTTTAGCATGAACGAAAAATACTTGACTGACTGAGTAAGACAACTCATATCCAAGCATTTGAGAAGAGGAATTGAAGACTCAAGACCATCTCCCTTTTCGTATAGTTCGTTATGAAAATGATTTGATTAAGTATGAGTTGGTAAAAAATGACAATTGTTCGACTGACCGAGTAAGAGAACTCGTATTCAAATAACTGAGGAGTGAAATTGAAAACTCGAAGTCAACTCCCTTTTCATTTAGCATATTGTGAAAATATTTCAATTTAATCGGAGCTTGGAAGTTGGTATAGGAACGAAAATTATTTGACTAACCAAGTAGGAGAACTTGTATTCAAATAGTCGAGGAGGAAAAATTGAAGACTCAAAGTTACCCCCCTTTTGGTTTCTTGTTATAACAGGATTTGATTTGTTTATACTTAAATGATTTAGAAATGACGACCATTTGACTAACCGAGTAAGAAAACTCGTATTCAAATAATCGAGGAGAGGAGTTGAAAACCCAAACCCATCCCCCTTTTCATTTTCAAATGAAGTTTTGTTTAGATGTGATTAAGTATTTTAACTTTCAATGAAAATACTCGATGTTGGATTGAGGTTTTAATTTTGTGTTTACGAGTGGAGTGAATTTTATTTTAGTGAATGATTCATCTAATCGATTAACTAAAACCGAATAGGTCTCATTGTAAGAAAGCCCAAGAGTAAGCCATGTGAGGTTGATGGCGATGCTTTTACAAGCGATCGACTTACAGAGGTGTTTTGAAAATGGGCTCGACTTTGAACCGAGAATTGTTTGACTTTTGTTTTTTTTTTAAATTGGTTTGGATATTTTGAATCAATGATGAATTGGATTGAAATAAATCAATCAATATTTAATTAACCAAATTAATTAATTACAGTTTGATTGAATTGATTAATTAAACTAATTAAAACTAATTATCAAAAATTATTTAATTAAGCCAAATAATCATGTTAATTAAAATTAGTTAATAGTAATTAATTGATTAAGCAAAATCTCAATTGATTAATTAACTTAATTAAAACTAATTATCAAAAATTATTTATTTAAGCCAAATAATCATGTTAATTAAAATTAGTTAATACTAATTAATTGATTAAGCAAAATCTCAATTGATTAATTAACTTAATTAAAACTAATTATCAAAAATTATTTATTTAAGCCAAATAATCATGTTAATTAAAATTAGCTAATAGTAATTAATTAATTAAGCAAAATCTCAATTGATTAATTAACTTAATTAAAACTAATTATCAAAAATTATTTATTTAAGCCAAATAATCATGTTAATTAAAATTAGTTAATAGTAATTAAATAATTAGGCAAAATCTCAATTGATTAATCAACTTAATTAAGTGAAAGAAAATATGTGATAATGGAAGGCATGGTTTATGATATGCAATAAAAATATTTAACTCAATTTCCTAGGTCTGTTTAAATTTGATTTTTTGTTAATTAATAAAAGAAAATTATCCCATTCATTAAATTAGTTTATAACTAAATGACCTGATCCACTAATTAAAATGAAATATGTAGTAGATTGATTATTAGAATGATAATAATTAAATAAAATTATGAAAAAAATATGCAAGGTCGGGTGCACGTTATTGGGGATTAATGGATGGGCCAGAATCGCAAGGCCCAAAGAAACCCACCTTGGTCAGTTTAAACAAAAATAGGAAAAACGAGTTTACACTTTTCCACTTCCATTTTCTCTCTTCAAACCAAACTCAAACGAAAGGCTCTGTACAGAGCGCCTCCCTCTGCAAACCCTAAATTTCTTCTCTCTTGGAGAAGACGACCGGAGGCGGCGGCTCACGGCGGAGCCTTCGCTCTTCTCCGTCGCTTCACTCTCTCTCTCTCTCTCTCTCTCTCCTAACTCTGTTTCATGAACCACTTCCCTCTTTCTCCTTCTCATAATTTCGAGACACACATATTAAATTCATGCGAAAACAAACTCAACAAAAAAAACGATTCTCAAACACGCACACAGTAAAATCACATAAAATTTCAGAGGAAAACTAGCTATCAACTACCACGGATTTAGTTCAACACGGAAGGATGACGGTTGCAGTAAAGTGTGATGGAAAATATCTACAAAAAGGGAAACTCATGGAAGAAAATAGGTGTGAATCGTTTACCAAATTGGAAGTTCTGAAATCTCCGGGTTCGGTGAGATCCTCCGGATGGCGGCAACGGTTCTCTTCGGCGAGAGATTCTTCATTGAGGTAAACCACCTCCCCTTTTATTTTCCATAAGTTTTTAGGGTTTTTGAGAAATTTCTTACTGTTGTTGTTCTGATGTGTGAAAAAAAATGCTCTGTTCGTTTTTTAGGTTTTTTGAAAATGTTGTTGTGTTCTTGCTGTTAACTTTTTAGGTCTTTTTGAAATGTTGCTCTGTGTTCTTGTTTAGGGTTTTGAGAAATAATATCTTGCTGTCTATCTTTGCTGTTAACTTCTCATGAATCTTTTATGGTGAATTTCTTGAGTCTCAAAAAAACTCTCTGCTTTTACACTTTTTCTCCAGATTATCTGGGAGTCTACTTTTGATAATTTGTTACTGTTTTAAGCTATTGTTGCAATGCTTTTTCAGATGTTCAAATTAGTCCTCTGGATAAAGCTTTGCACTGAGTAATTTAATTAGTTATTTTTCAGTTCTTTAAGTGCTTTTGAAAAGTGCTTTTTATTTAAGCTATTTTTTCTCTTTGCAGGTTACAGGTGAATTGACTTTGATGGAATGGAAAAGTGGGTTGTAAGAAAGGAAGTTTGGAGGCGCGCCCCAAGTCCAAAGAGATTTCATCCTGATTACTTGGTTTTGGTCTTTAGGATTTGTTTCCATCTGTAGCAATTTTTCACTGTAATTACTTAGGTTTTTTTTAAGACAAATGTGTGCTTGGATTATTTGTAACTTATTGAATTAAATTTAACTATGTAATTACCCTTTAAGCTTTCAAAACTTAACTTAATATTTATTTATGCTAATCAATTAGAGTATTTTGAATTTTTTCATCTTATTTCAATTGGCAACCTACTTGGGTCACCATGAACATCCAACCAAAAATTGTTTCTAGCATGTTATCATTTAATCAAAATCTAACTATGACCAGAAATTTAACATGAGGCATGCCAATGCAATTTAAACTTTTAAAAACAACACACTTTTAACTTAAGTACAGAGAAACCAAATATAGTGACTTAATTTAAAAAACAACACAATTCTAACTTAAGTACAAAGAAACCAACTATAGTGATTTAATTTTAAAACAACACAATTCTAACTTAAACACAAAAATCTAAATATGGTACTTTTAATTTAAAAAACAACACATATTCTAATTTCAACACATAAATCTAAATATGGTACTTTAATTTAAAAACAAACACATACATGCCTCAAAAAAATGCAAATTTAATTTCGGAACCTATGAAGAACTTAGAACTTGGCATAAATATTTGGGATGTGTAAATGGACTAGTAAATAGTGATCATAGAAATAATAACATTGGTCTTAATACTTACTAATAAAAAAATAGGTTTCAGATTAGTAATGTAAAAAGATTCAAACCACATTTTAGATTATGAACACACTTATGCAAATGGGCATTTGAAATAAAGAGATCTCATGGGTAAACCACAAATGGCCGGACAAAATTGGGGTATGACAGCTACCCCTATTTAATTACCTCAAACCGGTAAGTGATAATGACAGTAGTCTTTACGCATTCACGGTGGGAGATAATTAAATACAAGAAGACCCAAATTTTGTCCTAGGAAATGAAAGGAAGAAAATACAGGAAGAAAATACGGTGAGAAATGGCAAAAGACATTATCCCACAGTAAAATGGAACAATCAAGACTTTCTGGGAGTCGTCAGAACAGTATCTTGGACGTCATAGTCGAGATATGTTAGCAATGGAATGACATCCCTAGCTAAAACTCAAGATTTTTCAGGATGCTAGAGCAGTATAAAGAAAATCTGGTATGAGACTCTTTATATCGATGAAGCAGCATCTCAACAGTAAAAGTGAGATTCTCTATATCGAGTCAAAACAACATCTTATATGATAGAATTAAAATATTCCAGCAAGGGAAAAATACTTTAATTGAATCTAAGACTCTCCGAGGATATTAGAGCAGTATCTCTAAAAGAAATCTGAAATGAGACTCTTCATATTGATGACGCAGCATCTCAAACAGTAAAAGGTGAGATTCTCTGTATCGGGTCGAAACAACATCTTATATGATAGAATTAAGATATTCCGAACGAGGGAATGATACCTTAATTGGATATAAGACTCTCCGAGGATATTAGAGCAGTATCTCTAAAAAAAATCTGAAATGAGACTCTTTATATTGATGAAGCAGTATCTCACACAGTAAAAGTGAGATTCTTTGTATCGAGTCGAAACATCATCTTATATGATAGAATTAAAATATTCCAGCAAGGGAAAAATAGTTTAATTTAATCTAAGACTCTCTGAGGATACTTAGAGCAGTATCTCTAAAAAAAATCTGAAATGAGACTCTTCATATTCATGAAGCAGTATCTCAAACAGTAAAAGTGAGATTCTCTATATCGAGTCGAAACAACATCTTGTATGATAGAATTAAAATATTCCGAACGAGGGAATGATACCTTAATTGAGTCTAAGACTTTCCGAGGATACTTAGAGCAGTATCTCTAAAAAAAATCTGAAATGAGACTCTTCATATTGATGAAGCAACATCTCAAACAGTAAAAAGTGAGATTCTCTGTATTAAGTCGAAACAACATCTTATATGATAGAATTAAAATATTCCAGCAAGGGAAAAATACTTTAATTGAATCTAAGACTTTCCGAGGACACTTAGAGCAGTATCTCTAAAAAAATATCTGAAATGAGACTCTTGATATTGATGAAGCAGTATCTCAAACAGTAAAAGTGAGATTCTCTGTATCGAGTCGAAACAGTATCTTATATGATAGAATTAAGATATTCCGAACAAGGGAATGATACCTTAATTGAATCTAAGACTCTTCGAGGATACTTAGAGCAGTATCTCAAACAGAGAAATGAGATTCTTCGGATAAATGAAGCAGTATCTCAAATATTCGTCTGTTAGGGGAATTTTAAGAAAAGACTCCTTTTGAGGGAGATTTACTAGAAATTCTCTGCAGGGTAAAAGCTCATATGAGACTTTTTAGGGTAACCTCTTCTTGGGGAACAATGATTGTAAAGAAAAATGCTGGAAATATCATTTTAATCATAAAGTTGCAAGTATGCAATTAGGGATGATGCATGGGATGTATGCAAGTATGCAATTGCTGGGGATATTTGGTTGTGCATGTAGGAATGCGAATGATTTTTATTTTGTTGAAATTCCCATTTTGTGGGAGTGTTATACATGAGTATGTTGATGATTGATATGACTGTGTTTGATGAATCTTCTTGTTTGGCAGGAAATTATGCATGAAATGATGCATGTGATGCGTGTAGGAATGCAACTGGGTAACTGGATATGCCCTGGTTAAGACATTTCGCTTTGAGGTATGATGCCAATAGTATGGATTTTTTATCATTGGGGCGATCAATGGAGATCAAATTTTAATGCCCCTGCTAGGTGGTTTTAGGAATATATTTGGGTTGTTCTGAGTCATTGAAAGGTTCAGACCTTTCAACACGCGATACTCCGTCCATGATTTATCAATGTTTCTGTTGGAAATGTGATGGAGCCTTGTCCCGGTCTGGTTATACCATGAGTGCATTTATGAGGGGTATGAATCAGTAGTTGAAAGGAACATAACCGTCTGCAATTAGTCTTGCGCTTTTATGAAAGACAAGAGTGAATCTTGGGGACTAAAGGATTCGTCCGCTTACTGTTTCAAAAGCAATTTTACCACCTTATTCAAACATGCATTTTATTTTCTCCAATAGTTTTTTTTTAAAAGAGATGTTTATCAAAAATAAAAGGTTCCTTGCAAACAAACAGATAAAATAAAAAAATGATTTGGGCACACTTTATTGAGAAAAATTCTCTTTTATTGATTTGACCCTTAAATGGGTGATTGTACATAAAGACACAATTCCTTAATGAGGTAATTAATGTGCATAGAAACAAAATGGCAATGGGAGTTGAGTTCTTATTGAGTTTCCACACTGCTATGATCCTTATGGCTTTGATAGCCCGAGCACTTTGCTTTTAAAAGTAAGGTAGATCGATCCTTTGTCTTCGAGGGTATGTCAGATGTCCGTAAGTACGACTTTTTGCCTTGGAATTAATCCCTAACTTTTGCCTGGACCGCCCTTTCGGGTTTTCGATCCACCGGGATACCCATTTTTGCCTGAGTCGCCCTTTCGGGTTTTCAACTTAGCGGGTCGAATTCTTTTATTTTTATCCCTAATTTTTGCCTAGATCGCCCTTTCGGGTTTTCGATCCACCGGGATAGCCATTTTTGCCTAAATCTCCCTTTCAGGTTTTCGATTTAGCGGCTTTTATTATTCCACTTTTTAGGCGAAGTACTTTTTAACAGCATCAGTATTGGTGGGAAGAGGCAACTCATCACCGTCCATAGTTGCTAGAATTAGAGCGCCTCCGGAAAAGGCTCTAACCACCACAAATGGGCCTTCATAATTTGGTGTCCATTTCCCTATAGAGTCTTTGTGAATGGGCAAGATTTTCTTCAGTACTAAATCTCCCTCTTGAAACACCCTGGGAAGATCTTTCTTGTCGAATGCCTTTTTAAGACGCCTCTGATAGAGTTGACCGTGACCTAACGCTTTCAAGCGTTTCTCCTCAATAAGGTTGAGCTCGTCATACCTTGATTGAACCCATTCTGCCTCGTCTAGCTTAGCCTCCATCAGGACTCTCATCGAGGGGATCTCTACTTCTATAGGGAGAATTGCTTCCATACCGTATACCAAGGAATAAGGAGTTGCCCCCGTTGAAGTTCGTATCGACGTGCGATAGCCATGTAATGCAAAAGGTAACATCTCGTGCCAATCCTTGTACGTAACAACCATCTTTTGGATGATTTTCTTGATATTTTTATTTGCAGCTTCAACAACCTCATTCATCTTAGGTCGATAGGGTGATGAGTTGTGGTGCTCGATCTTGAATGTTGCGCATAACTTATCCATGGTCTTGTTATTGAGATTGGACCCATTATCAGTGATAATTTTGTTGGGATTACCATATTGACATATGATGTTAAAAACGGGCGACTACGTGCTTTGTGACATTCGCATAAGACGCGACTTCCACCCATTTGGTAAAATAATCTATGGCCACCAAGATAAATCTGTGTCCATTTGACGCTTTGGGTTCTATTATTCCAATCATGTCGATGCCCCACATAGAGAAAGGCCAAGGTGATGCTATGACATTCAGCGGGGTAGGCGGTACATGTATTTTGTCAGCATAGATTTGGCACTTGTGGCATGTTCTGGTGTAATGATAACAGTCGGTTTCCATCGTCAACCAGTAGTAACCTGCCCTTAGAATTTTCTTCGCCATGGCATGCCCATTGGCGTGCGTACCGAAAGACCCTTCGTGTATGTCCCTCATAAGCTGATCTGCTTCGTTTTTGTCCACACACCTCAACAAAACCATGTCGTAGTTTTGCTTGTACAATACCTCCCCATTCAAGAGGAACTTTGATGCCAACCTCCGGAGGGTCCTTTTGCCAAGGCTGGAAGCCCCTGCCGGATATTCCTGCTTCTCTAGATACTGTTTGATATCAAAGAACCAGGGTTTACCATCTGGCTTTTCTGCTGTCGTCAGGCAATGAGCAGGTTCATCGAAACGCCTAATTTCAATATGAGGCTGATGGTTGGGCCATATCAATTTGTACATGGAATCCAGAGTTGCTAAGGCATCTGCCATCTGATTCTCTTCTCGAGGAATATGAGAGAAAGTGATTTTGTCAAACTTTGGGAGTAACTTTAGCACATAGTCCCGGTATGGAATTAGGTTAGCATGTCTTGTTTCCCAATCACCTCTGATCTGATGTATGACTAGAGTTGAGTCCCCCAATACTTCTAGTATCTTGATCTTCAACTCAATAGCTTCTTCCAACCCTAGTATGCAAGCTTCATACTCGGCCATGTTGTTTGTGCAGGTAAAACAGAGCTTTGCAGTGAATGGTATATGGAAATTCTTAGGAGACATCAGTACTGCACCAATACCATGGCCTATTGCATTTGAGGCACCATCAAACATGAGCGTCCAGCCTGCTCTTGGCTCGAGGCTTTCTTCTAATTTGGAGTCTTCAACATCCTTAACAGCCATGATGTCCTCATCTTGAAAGTCAAATTTCAAAGATTGGTAATCCTCTAGTGGTTGGTGAGCAAGATGGTCTGCTAGTACGCTTCCCTTGATCGCTTTTTGTGCAACATATTGGATATCATATTCTAACAACAACATATGCCATCGAGAAATCCTACCAGTGAGAGCTGGTTTCTCGAATATGTACTTGATAGGATCCATTTTAGATACCAGCCAAGTTGTGTGAGTTAGCATGTACTGCCTGAGTCGCTTAGCAGCCCATGCGAGTGCACAACAAGTCTTCTCGAGTAATGAATATCTGGTCTCACAATCATTAAATTTCTTGCTCAGATAGTAGATGGCATGCTCTTTTCTACCAGTCTCATCTTGTTGTCCCAATACACAACCCATGGATTCGTCGAGCACGGTTAGATACATGATGAGAGGTCTTCCTTCGGCATGGGGCATTACAATCGGTGGCTCTTGCAAGTATTCGTTGATTTTGTCAAAGGCTTTCTGACAATCCTCATTCCACTCCACGCCTTGATTCTTCCTCAGAAGCTTGAATATTGGTTTTCATGTTGCAGTGAGGTGAGAAATAAACCTGGCGATATAATTTAGTCTCCCCAAGAAACCACGAACCTCCTTCTCAGTCTTTGGTGCAGGCATGTTCTGAATGGCTCTAACCTTGTCAGGATCTACTTCAATTCCCTTTTGGCTTACAATAAAGCCTAAAAGCTTTCCAGATCGAACCCCAAATGTGCATTTATTAGGATTAAGTCTCAACCTAAACTTCCTCAAACGTGTGAATAGTTTCTCCATGTTGGTGATATGCTCTTCTTCTGTCTGGGATTTGGCAATCATGTCATCGACATATACCTCAATCTCTTCATGAATCATGTCGTGAAAGAGAGTCACCATGGCACGTTTATATGTTGTCCTAACGTTTTTTAAAACAAACGGCATTACTTTGTAACAAAAGGTGCCCCAAGGAGTAATGAACGTGGTCTTCTCCATGTCTTCGGGATCCATTTTAATTTGGTTGTATCCTGAGAAACCATCCATGAAGGAAAACACGGAGAACTGAGTTGTGTTACCCACCAGTACATCAATGTGAGGTAATGGGAAATCGTCTTTGGGACTAGCTCTGTTTAAGTCTCGGTAGTCTACGCACATGCGGACTTTTCCATCTTTCTTCGGCACCGGTACAATGTTGGCAACCCATTGTGGGTACTTAGCGACTTCCAGGAAACCAGCGCCAAACTGCTTTCTTACCTCTTTTCTGATCTTGAGAGCCATATCTGGTCGAGTTCTTCTTAGCTTTTGTTTGACATCAGGGCATTCTTCTTTAAGGGGAAGCTTGTGGGTCACGATGTCGGTATCTAATCCGGGCATGTCTTGGTATGACCAAGCAAACACGTCGTCATATTCGTGGAGGAGCTCTATCAGTCTTGTCTTCATTGTATCTTGAAGCGTTGCGCCTACCCTTACTTCTCTCTTAATAACTTCAACGTCTTCCTGGTGTGGTTGAATGACCTTTTCTTCTTGTCTGAGTAATCTGGCCAACTCTTCAGGGAGTTCGCAATCTTCCCCCACTTCGTCTTCAGCTTGGTAGATTGGACAGTCAAAGTCATATTGGACCATAGCAGTGTCGCTATCAATGGTCTCGGTGGTGTTTCTGCATGTTATGATTTATGCAGTTTATTTAGAAAGTGCGTGCATAAAAATTGATTGCCATTTTCGTAAATAGATCAAAACGAAAGAAAAGGAACAAAAATTTGGATGCAAAACGTCATTTCATTAATGATAAAAACTCTTGAAAAAGATAAATGAGGTCCTACAACATGCCACTGTGCCTTGGGCAGAGCACAGGGTTTTGTCTAAAAATGATAAAATTACTTTTGAAATATTTGGGGAACTTCCACAACCTTCTAGTTGGTTAGTTCTTCATTAGGTACGGCTTGACGCATCCAGCTGGACACCCCCTCCTTACGGTCTTCTTCACTGATCATTGCCACCTGCTTGCCAAAGATGTGGCCAGCGCTGGTGAATGTTTTCTCCACAGAAGGAATCTTCCCTTTGTCAGATTGGTTACCAACTTTTTGTGATGATGGGTCATACCCCAAGCCAAACTTGTCTCGTTTCTCTTTCAATTCCACCACTTTGCCCCAATCTTATGCATCTTCACTTTCCATAACAACTTTAGCTCCTTGCCATGAGGCCATGGATGGTCCGGATTTCGGGACCTCCAAGGTCTGTTGAACGGCCATTATGTTTACCACTTCCAGGGATTGGAATGGTGTCTCAGTGATTTCGCTATCCACCTTGATATATCGAAAAGATGTTAAGTGACTGACCAAGATATCTTCTTCTCCTCCAACCACAATCATTTTGTCATTTGTAATGAATTTTAGTTTTTGATGCAGAGTGGAGGTGACAGCACCTGCGGAGTGAATCCAGGGTGTCCAAAGTAGGCAACTGTAACCAGGATGTATATCCATGAGCTGGAATGTGATATTAAAAATAGTTGGACCTATCTTGGTTGGTAAGTCAACCTCTCCTATCACTGCTCGCCTTGAGCCATCAAATGCTTTTACGATTAAGGTGTTGGGCTTGATACTTATCCCTTCTATTGGCTGTTTTATCAAAGTTTTCTTCGGCATGACATTCAATGAGGAACCTGTGTCTACCAACACCCTTGACAGGATAGCATCTGTAACAACCCAAATTTTAGTATTTATTTCTTATATTATTTTTTTTATTATATTTATTTGGGGTGTTAATTAATTAATTGGTTGTTAGGTAGTATAATAACTGATTGAATTAATTGTCTGGGTGTGTATATTGTGTTGGTTTAATTTAATTGAACTAATTAGAGATATTAATGCTATGTCTAATTGGGCCTATTAATTAAATTAGAGGTATAATTTCTTAAGCCCAAATATATACTAGGATAGTAAGAGGTGGGGAGAGTGAGAAGTAGCACTCATTTGGTCATTTTCAAGGCAACAGAGAAAGAAAAGAGGAAGGAAGTAAGGAGAAGAGGAGAAGAACAAGGGAGAAGATAAGGTTCCAGAAAATTGAAGAGGTAAGGGGGAGAATCCTTATTATTATGGGTTAGTATAATTGGGTCAATGGGTAGAAATATGTTTAGGTTGAAATCCCTAATTTTTATGGTTTTGGAATTGTTAGGTTTTGATGAGTAATCTTTGATTTGTGATGTTTAATTGCGTTTGGAATGGATATATGGATGAAATTGAGGGATAGATTGAGAAACCACTTAGTTTATTAAATTTCATTACAGTAATGGTAATGTTAAGAAAAATTCTGTTAAACTGAGTAACGGGTTACTTGCTGAAAATCTGCCTAGGAATTGAATTCTGTTAAACTGAGTAACGGGTTACCCAAAATGCGTTAACGGGTTACTTAGTTAAAAATATGTCCAGGAATTGAATTCTGTTTTTGTGTTAACGGGTTACCCAAATTGCGTTAACCGATTACTTATTAAAAATCTACCCAGGAATTGAATTCTGTTTTTGGGTTAACGGGTTACCCAAAATGCATTAACCGGCTACTTAGTTAAAAATCTTCCCAGGAATTGAATTCTGTTTTTGTGTTAACGGGTTACCCAAAATGCGTTAACCGGTTACTTAGTTAAAAATTTTCCCAGGAATTGAATTATGTTTTCGTGTTAACGAGTTACCCAAAATACGTTAACTGGTTACTTGCTGTTGAAAAAGGGAAAATTGAGGATTTTAAATGCTGTAATCATTTTGAAATGAAATCTAAGTGTGCGTATTTGATAATTAGCTTATATATGTGAATAGTATATTTGTTATGAATGTGTATATGTACCATTGGTGGATAATTCATAGAGTTGAATTATGGTGATATGTTGAATGTTAAGATGGTAGAGATGATCTTAATCGCATATGTTGTTGGTATTTGTACATTCATTCATGGCATGGTCGGCTTTATGGTGGAAGCGGTGAATTTGTGGGTTCACATGGTAATAGACGTTGATCCTTGAATGGAAATAGGCGTAGCAGACGTTGATCCTTAAATGGAAATAGACGTAGCAGACGTTGATCCTTAAATGGAAATAGACGTAGCAGACATTGATCCTTTGATGGAAATAGACGTAGCAGACGTTGATCCTTGAATGGAAATAGACGTAGTAGACGTTGATCCTTAAATGGAAATAGACGTAGCAGACGTTGATCCTTGAATGGAAATAGACGTAGTAGACGTTGATCCTTAAATGGAAATAGACGTAGTAGACGTTGTTCCTTAATGGGAAATAGATGTAGTGGCTTTGATCTTGTCCGGATCAGAAGCGTGGCTTGGATTCTAGATATTGAATCGGAAAGTATATGCATTGATGTGATGGTTATGTGTGTATGAGATATGGTAATTGAATTTGGTGATGTTTTGATATATAACTTGGTAAAATGTGTGGTTATGTGATAATTGAATATATGCATTGATGTGATGGTTATGTGTGTATGAGATGTGGTAATTGAATTTGGTGATGTTGGATACATAACTTGGTAAAATATGTGATTATGTGATAATTATGGTTATGTGTATATTTGGGAATATAGCATTGGATTTTAATAATATACTCCTTTAGTTTTGATGTATGCTTGGAACATGTGAAATAAATATTGGTTAATATTATTTACATGGTTATACAAGGTGTGATGAATTCCTTTAATTGTTAATTTAATCATTGTGCTTTATTATACTTCTTCATAATGATTTGAATTCTCACCCTTCTGTTTGAATGTTCCCTTTACATGGGCATCGTGCAGATACTCAAGAGTAGTATTGCTGAAGTAAGTGGACGGTACCTCACTCGAGATTTAGCCAGAGAGTTTCTGTGTTTTGGTTTAGAGACTAGGTAGTGAGTCAATGCTTTGGTCATGTAACACGGGGTAGATTAGTAGTATTGAACTCATGTCTTATTTGGATATGTATTATGTTATTACTTGTGAACATGTTTAATTGCATTTGCTATTTGAGAGGCCATAATGCCAAAGATTCTGGATATGGTTTTATCTTATCTTGAAGAGATTATTGAGAGATGATCATGGTATGGGACATGGATCATTTTATGAAATACACGAGTATTCATTATTTTCCGTTGTGAACGCATATTCTTGATGACTCATGATATTTGAAGTGTGTTATTTTAAATGACCAGGTGTATTGTATATTGATGATGAATGATGTTGGTTTTGAAAGCTTTTAGTTTTTGAAAACGTCGATGTGACGCCCTTTTGTTTATATGCGTGCTTATTTACTCTGATTATATGTTAAGTATTTTGGGGTATAAAAAGGGGTGTTACAACATCCATGCACTTCAAGGAAATATGGAGAGCCTTGTTATGGTTCTTTCCCTCAATCGGTAGTTCGTCATCATTAAAACCCAAGAAATTTCCAGTAGTCACACAAGCTATCACGTGATCAAACTGTTCTGTTGTTGTGTCCTTGGTGATATGAGCGGCGCTCAATACCTTCAACAGCGAATTCATGTGTGCTTCTGAGTTAAGTAGGAGAGATAACCTAGAAATTTTGGAAGGTGTTTGGTTTAGCTAGTCCACCACCTTATAATCGCTCTTCTTGATTATTCTAAAAAACTCCTCAGCCTCCTCACGAGTGACAGCAGCTTTAGGAGACATGTGCATGTCTTGCATCCCTTGATTAGGGATGGGGATCAGGACAACAACCTCCTTCCCTTTAGCTCTTTCAGAAGTATCAGCAGTTCTTGGTCCAAATACCCGGCCACTACGCGTCATTTCTGCTGGCCCCACAATAGAAGTGACATTTGGTTCGTTAATCATTAAAGGTTTATCTTCCTTCCCCTGCTTAAAAGCTCCGGGCTGATATATCCATGGGACTGCCTTCTCATCTTTATATTCGAATGGTGCTGGGAACTCTATCACCAACGGGCTTATAGGTATTTCTACGTTAACTTCATCATAGGGGATATCTACCACGGCTATCTCTTCCTGGCGCTTGTTCTTGACACGGTAAGTTATCTGTAACTCGCCTCGATCCAGCATTTGTTGTATAAAACTCCTCAACTTTTCATTGTTCTCTTCCTCAACCAACTCTTCCAGGATCAGACCACTCTTCAGCAATTGTGCTCCTATCATGGTGATATGGGTTTGAATCTCTTCAACCTTACGGATCAATTTGCCTTGATCACTCTCCTAGATGGCACTGACGGAAGCATCCTTATGCATCGGCATAGGGTTGGTATTCACGTTCGGGCATCTTGGAGTGCAAGAAATGGCCTTGGCTTCGATCAAGTCTTGTACTCGATTCTGAAACGCGAAACAGTTTTCCAAAGTATGACCAGGTGCTCCCATGTGAAATTCACAATGGGCATTAGCGTCGTATCCAGGTGGATACGGAAAACAGCTGGTTTTAACTCCCTCAATGTTAGAAGGCCCTCCTTCTGAAGATATGGGAATATCTGACTATAAGGTACTGGTAGAGGATCAGGTTGTCTTCTTGGAGGTCTTGGCTTGAACTGTCTTGGTGGTGCGGTATTTTGCTGATGATGTTGTTGTTGATGTTGTGGCTGATACATTTGTTGTTGTTGTATGGGCTTTTGATAGCGACTTGACCATATGAAGCTTGTTGCTTTCCTTTATAGTTCCTGGATATGGCGTTTGTTTCACCTTCTCTTTTCTTTGGGAAGCCTCCAAAATATTTCTTTGGTGTGCTAGATGCTGTCACTGCTCCAGGAATCTTTCCATCCCTTAACCCCTTCTCTATGCGGTCTCTAGTCGTAACTAGATGTGCGAAGTCAGATGCGGCACTACTCACTAATCGATCAAAGAATGGGTCCTTCAAGGTATCTACAAATATCCCGGTCATTTCCTTCTCAGACAATGGTGGCTCTACCTGAGCAGCCAACTCTCTCCACCGCTGGGCATATTCTTTGAATGACTCACTCTCCTTCATAGCCATCCCTTGTAACTGCATTCGATCGGGTGCCATATCTAAGTTGTATTTGTACTGACGGAGAAATGCGTCAGCCAAATCCTCCCAACTCTGAATTCGCCCCTGTTCTAAACTCATATACCATCTCAGAGATGCTCCACTCAAACTGTCTTGGAAACAGTGTACAAGTAGTTTGTCATTTTCGGTATGAGCAGCCATTTTCCTGAAGTACATTACCAGGTGACTTCTTGGACAAGTCTGTCCTTTGTATTTCTCGAAATCAGGGGTTTTAAATTTAGCCGAGATGACTAAATTCGATACCAAACGCATGTTCATGGCAGAAGCACCGAAGATGTTGTTTCCTTCTATGGCTTTGATTTTCTTTTCCAGGGAACGGAGCCTATCTGCAGCGGGATCTGAAAGTATCTTAGGCTTTGGTTGATCAGGCATATAGAATGCATCATACTGGTCATCTCCAATTTCGGATCCATGATGAGTAGACGTATCAGAAGGTTATGCACGGTCTCCATCTCCTTTGCCTCCTACTGGCATCTGAACCAATCTCTTCTTGGTGGGGACGTAACTTTCGTCTTGGGGATTCGGACCTGGTGCACCATCATTCCTTCTTGCCCTAGCTTCTTCCTCCTCGCTCCTCTCTCTTTGAGCGATTGCAAGCATTATCTCCAACAGCTGATCCAGCTTCTCCTGGATCGTATTGATGTATGTCCTCATGGTAACCTGGTTTGCCTCAACTTGTTCTAATGTCATCTTGTATTTGCTTCGCGTCTCGTACCGGTGTCGATTAGTCAGTGTGGCTGGATAAAGGGTAAAAAGGTTGGGTAAGTTTTTTGATTTTCATGAAGTGTGATGCATAATGAAGATGCAAATGTTATGCATATTTTATTTCCAGGGAGTCATTCGAGTTTCATTAGTTGTTAGTAATTCGAAGAAACAAAAAATACTTAGAATAGCAATAATGGAGTAATTTTTAAATGTCATTCATTCCAATACATAACATAGAGGTCCAAAAAAGTCATAGTTCAAAAGTACATTTAAAGGAACAAAATACAAGACATAAGCAAATTAAACAGCTGGCTTTCTGGCCTGAAGCTCTTCTAGTTCCTCATTGAATCTCTTCAACAACCCTTTGCAGAGCAGAACGAAATTGATTATGGCTGGAGGAGTGCTATCTTCTTTCAACTCTTCGACTGCGTCTCTCAACCTCCATGGAAACTCTTTAGCTGCCCAATTACAGAATCCTACTAGCCCATCGAGTTTTGCACGAAACTTATCTCTGTCCCCTTGTAAGAAGTCTATGGTCTTCTTAAAGGATTCATAATCTTCAATCACATAGTCTCGCTTTTTTAACCATATGGAGTTGTCTTGGCGTAATGACTCTAGTTGGTTCTTCCAATAGCTTACAGACTCCCCGACATCTCTTACTTCTCGACACTTCTCCTCCCATACCATGGGTGACACCCTAGAAGCTTCAGTGGCTATTTTCTTGAGTCGGCGCTCCTGATCTACTTCAGCTTTTGCATGACAAACAGAATTGGTGAGTTCTTTTATCTGAGCCCCAAGTGTATCCCTTATTGTCTTGTTCTCCTTTGTGGCCAGATGCCACTAACGCTCATTGTCTTGACATTCTTTCTGAGCTTGTCGTAGTTGACCTTTAAGAGTATCCAAACAATGATCAACCTGTTCTAATCCCACTTTGATCTTCTTTCTCTTATGCTCCTCCTTGTTGAACTTTTCCACGTGGGCTTGAGGTTGTGCCTCTTTTCTCTCAAGCTCCCACTTTATATTATTTTTCTCATTGATGGTTTGTTGGAGTTTCGTCTGCAGCTCTTCATTCTCTTTTTCTAGCTTTGCCATGGTGGTCTTGAGTTCCTCCATTTCTTCAATAGGGACATGGGTGAGCTTAGGTTCAGGAAGAGGTATAGGTGTCCGAATGACAAATGGCATTTTAATTATTTGCACCCTTTCCTTTACCCACTGAAAATATGGTTCTTTTGCAATCCCATTTGCTCTCCCTAACTCAGCTTTCCCTTTCCGATTGATATTCTTCCAAGCCTCTTTGATTCGCTGGAATAAGCTAGGATTCTCAACCCCAAAGTCAAGTAACAAGAAAGCTTCCAAAGAATTTTCCTCTGGAGGGCCTTCCATTGGGTAGCCAAGTTGTCTGAGTGATAGAACTGGATTAGCATTCACACATCCTTGAGTTCCAATGAGCGGTAGATTTGGGAAATCTCCACAACTGAATATGATATCTACATTGATATATTCTTTGGAATACCAAGAGAGATCTTCAGATCGGAGTGATCCTAATCTCTGAGGCCAACTAACATCTGACTGTTCAACCCAAGCACATGTCTTCGGAAGATGTTCCAGAAACCACTGATACAATAAAGGAGCACAACAAGCAATCAATCCCTTCTTCTTAGTATACCTATGACTTATGTGATAATAGACATCGGCTAACAAAGTGGGTACTGGGTTCCTAGTAAGGAAAACACAAATGGCAGTCATGTCTAAGAAACCATCCATATTCGGGAACAGGACGATGCCATAGATAGCCAATGCAATAACAGAGTAACAAGAATCCCAACTTTCTGCCTTCAACAGGGTATGAGCTCTTTCCAAAAGAAAACTTAGTGAAAACCCTTTGTTATTTCCTTTGGTCTCTAAGTTATCTTTTGCTTCCTTTCCATCCATGTGAAGCGCACTAGCAATGACCTCAAGGGGCAAAGATTCATCTGTCCCTTCAAATAGTGACTTATCCTTCATAGGGATCCTAACAAGACGCTCGAATTCTTCCAACGTTGGTGCTAGCTGGAAGTCTTGGAATGTGAAGCATCTTAAAGGTAAGTCATAAAATTGGGCTAAAGTGATCAAGGCTGTATGGTCCACTTGTTGATAGAGGATGCTGAGCAAATTGCCATAATTCTTTCCAAAGTTGATTTTGTATACAGGGTGCATCTGAGAGACCAAGTTACGTAAATTCTTCAGATCAGGATCCTTGAACTTGAAGGAGTAAATGTTTCTTTTGCTTGATTCCATGTTTCTTGAACTCCTGCAACTCATGATACTCAGATTCCTTGGAAATAAAATAATATGAATGCTATGCTATGAATGATATTATGCGTGTCACATGTAGGTTAATATACAGGTCGTGAGGGCGGGTATTCTTGGTTACTAAAAAAAACCCTTTTGGTAGGATGCTAAAGGTAAGAAGTTCCCAAAGTCATCAACCAATATTTAAGAAAGTTATTGTCATGATGAAAACTCATATGCAAATAACATCCCCAAACAAAGTTTCATCTGGGTGAGGCCTTCGTATGGTCCCAAAGAGGAAAACTCCTAGTGGGCCCATACTACACAACTCTCGAGTCCAAGGTTCTAATAAGGTTCTCAGAGTCGTAGATCGAGGTTGGGAATACCACTGTAAGGTAGTAATACGTTCAAGGGATCTCATCTGATTGGGGCTTTCGTATTAACCCAACAAGTTTGAAACTTCTTAGGTTAGTACTACATAACCGCCGGATATAGTGGGTTAAAAGGTCCCTGGAGTCATTGATCCAACTTGAAAATACTATCGTCGTGACGAAGACTCGTCGGGCAATAATATCTCAAGAGAATCTCCTATAGGCGGGGTCTTCGTATCTTCCCAACAAGGAAGACTCCTTGTGGGCGCCCACTACGCAACCACCAACTTAATCTTATGGTTTTTCTCAGACTCGGGTGGAGAGCCTATCTCACAAATTACCACCAATCAGAGAACCCCAATAATACATAACCAATAAAACACTATACAATAATTATGACAGAATAAATAACAAACAAACAAACAAACAAACAAAATTAACACACAATATAGAAACTGAACTAAATTAGGCTTCACTCTCTTTTGCTTGGAGCTAGTCCCCAGCAGAGTCGCCATCTGTCGCATCTCGAAAAATACGAATTCTCGTGATGGTCGCGGAAAAAATTAGTGTTCGAACAGAGTCGCCACCGAACTTTATTTATCCCAATGAAGGGATAGGAAAATATCGATAAAACCTTTAAGAAATGGAATAGTGGTCATCGCAACCATATTCGGGGTCGGGAGTGGATTACGTAAGGGGAAGGTATTAGCACCCCTTACGTCCGTTGTACTAAACGGGAACCTTTTAGTTCTAATGTGTGTTTCGAGTGTTAATTTATGTTGTTTGTTTTCTTCGGGTTATAAATATTGAAAATAGAAATGGATGAGAACCTCATAAAAGGGGAAAAGGGAGGTTTTTTATTAGTGTGCTCGCGAAGATACAACAATCTCCTGACTACGTATCCTTATGGTAATAAGGAAATCAGAGCATTCATAGTTCGGGGAACTACGGTTGGTTGGTGTCTTTTATCGAACGACTGTTTAGGTCGCATCCTAAAGGCTAAACGTTGGCTTGTCTACTCTCGGCGAAGGCTTAAGCATTAGTTTGTTGTGCGCATTAAAAAGGATTAAATAGTGTCTTTTTAAAAGAGTTTCAATCACACGGGGGTGACAAGTTGGATTAATATGTCGGATGTTTTGATTGGTTGAGATGTTTTTGGTTGGATGACGATTACTTGGATAGTCGAGTAAGACAACTCGTATCCTAACAGTCGGGAAAGGGAATAGAAGACTCTAGACCACTTTCTTTTTCATCCTTAATTATAGAAAGGATTTGATAATAATTAAGGTGTTTTAAATGGATGACGAATACTCGGATAATCAAGTAAGACAACTCGTATCCTAATAATCGGGAAAGGGAATAGAAGAATCTAGACCGCTTTCTTTTTTCATCTAAGTGATTACGAAAATAAGTTTGCGCATGGTTAATGTATTTTAGCATGAACGAAAAATACTTGAATGACTGAGTAAGACAACACATATCCAAGCATTTGAGAAGAGGAATTGAAGACTCAAGACAATCTCCCTTTTCGTATAGTTCGTTATGAAAATGATTTGATTAAGTATGAGTTGGTAAAAAATGACAATTGTTCGACTGACCGAGTAAGAGAACTCGTATTCAAACAACTGAGGAATGAAATTGAAAACTCAAAGTCAACTCCCTTTTCATTTAGCTTATTATGAAAATATTTCAATTTAATCGGAGTTTGGAAGTTGGTATAGGAACGACAATTATTTGACTAACCAAGTAGGAGAACTTGTATTCAAATAGTCGAGGAGGAAAAATTGAAGACTCAAAGTTACCTCCCTTTTGGTTTCTTGTTATAACAGGATTTGATTTGTTTATACTTAAATGATTTAGAAATGACGACCATTTGACTAATCGAGTAAGAAAACTCGTATTCAAATAATCGAGGAGAGGAGTTGAAAACTCAAAACCATCCACCTTTTCATTTTCAAATGATGTTTTGTTTAGAAGTGATTAAGTATTTTAACTTTCAATGAAAATACTCGATGTTGGATCGAGGTTTTAATTTTGTGTTTACGAGTGGAGTGAATTTTATTTTAGTGAATGATTCATCTAATCGATTAACTAAAACCGAATAGGTCTCATTGTAAGAAAGCCCAAGAGTAAGCCATGTAAGGTTGATGGCGATGCTTTTACAAGCGATCGACTTACAGAGGTGTTTTGAAAATGGGCTCGACTTTGAATCGAGAATTGTTTGACTTTTGTTTTTTTTTAAATTGGTTTGGATATTTTGAATCAATGATGAATTGGATTGAAATAAATCAATCAATATTTAATTAACCAAATTAATTAATTACAGTTTGATTGAATTGATTAATTAAATTAATTAAAACTAATTATCAAAAATTATTTAATTAAGCCAAATAATCATGTTAATTAAAATTAGTTAATAGTAATTAATTGATTAAGCAAAATCTCAATTGATTAATTAACTTAATTAAAACTAATTATCAAAAATTATTTATTTAAGCCAAATAATCATGTTAATTAAAATTAGTTAATAGTAATTATTTGATTAAGCAAAATCTCAATTGATTAATTAACTTAATTAAAACTAATTATCAAAAATTATTTATTTAAGCCAAATAATCATGTTAATTAAAATTAGCTAATAGTAATTAATTAATTAAGCAAAATCTCAATTGATTAATTAATTTAATTAAAACTATTTATCAAAAATTATTTATTTAAGCCAAATAATCATGTTAATTAAAATTAGCTAATAGTAATTAATTAATTAATTAGGCAAAATCTCAACTGATTAATCAACTTAATTAAGTGAAAGAAAATATGTGATAATGGAAGACATGGTTTATGATATGCAATAAAAATATTTAACTCAATTTCCTAGGTCTGCTTAAATTTGATTTTTTTGTTAATTAATAAAAGAAAATTATCCCATTCATTAAATTAGTTTATAACTAAATGACCTGACTCACTAATTAAAATGAAATATGTAGCTGATTGGTTATTAGAATGATAATAATTAAATAAAATTATGATAAAAAAAATGCAGGGTGGGGTGCACGTTATTGGGGATTAATGGATGGGCCAGAATCGCAAGGCCCATAGAAACCCACCTTGGCCAGTTTAAACAAAAATAGGAAAAACGAGTTTATACTTTTCCACTTCCATTCTCTCTCTTCAAACCAAACTCAAACGAAAGTCTCTGTACAGAGCGCCTCCCTCTGCAAACCCTAAATTTCTTCTCTATTGGAGAAGACGATCGGAGGCGGCGGCTCACGGAGGAGCCTCCGCTCTTCTCCGTCGCTTCACTCTCTCTCTCTCCTAACTCTGTTTCATGAACCACTTCCCTCTTTCTCTTTCTCATAATTTCGAGACACACAACATAAAATCATGCGAAAATAAACTCAACCAAAAAACGATTCTCAAACACGCACACAGCAAAATCACATAAAATTTCAGAGGAAAACTAGCTATCAACTACCACGGATTTAGTTCAACACGGAAGGATGACGGTTGCAGTAAAGTGTGATGGAAAATATCTACAAAAAGGGAAACTCATGGAAGAAGATATGTGTGAATCGTTTACCAAATCGGAAGTTCTGAAAATCTCCGGGTTCGGTGACATCCTCCGGATGCCGGCAACGGTTCTCTTTGGCGAGCGATTCTTCAGTGAGGTAAACCACCTCCCCTTTGCTTTTCCGTAAGTTTTTAGGGTTTTTGAGAAATTTCTTGCTGTTGTTGTTCTGATGTGTGAAAAAAATCGCTTTGTTCTTGTGTTCGTTTTTTAGGTTTTTTGAAAATGTTATTGTGTTCTTGCTGTTAACTTTTTAGGGCTTTTTGAAATGTTGCTCTGTGTTCTTGTTTAGGGTTCTGAGAAATAATATCTTGCTGTCTATCTTTGCTGTTAACTTCTCATGAATCTTTTATGGTGAATTTCTTGAGTCTAAAAAAACCTCTCTGCTGTTACACTTTTTCTCCAGATTATCTGGGAGTCTACTTTTGATAATTTGTTACTGTTTTAAGCTATTGTTGCAATGCTTTTTCAGATGTTCAAATTAGTCCTCTGGATAAAGCTTTGAACTGAGTAATTTAATTAGTTGTTTTTCAGTTCTTTAAGTGCTTTTGAAAAGTGCTTTTTATTTAAGCTATTTTTTCTCTTTGCAGGTTACAGGTGAATTGACTTTGATGGAATGGAAAAGTGGGCTGTAAGAAAGCAAGTTTGGAGGTGCGCCCCAAGTCCAAAGAGATTTCATCCTGATTACTTGGTTTTGGTCTTTAGGATTTGTTTCCATTTGTAGCAATTTTTCACTGTAATTACTTAGGTTTTTTTTTAAGACAAATGTGTGCTTGGATTATTTGTAACTTATTGAATTAAATTTAACTATGTAATTACCCTTTAAGCTTTCAAAACTTAACTCAATATTTATTTATGCTAATCAATTAGAGTATTTTGAATTTTGTCATCTTATTTCAGTTGGCAACCTACTTGGGCCACCATGAACGTCTAACCAAAAATTGTTTCTAGCATGTTATCATTTAATCAAAATCTAACTATGATCAGAAATTTAACATGAGGCATGCCAATGCAATTTCAACTTTTAAAAACAACACACTTTTAACTTAAGTACAGAGAAACCAAATATAGTGACTTAATTTAAAAAACAACACAATTCTAACTTAAGTACAAAGAAACCAACTATAGTGATTTAATTTAAAAACAACACAATTCTAACTTAAACACAAAAATCTAAATATGGTACTTTTAATTTAAAAAACAACACATATTCTAATTTCAACACATAAATCTAAATATGGTACTTTAATTTAAAAACAAACACATACATGCCTCAAAAAAATTCAAATTTAATTTGGGAACCTATGAAGAACTTAGAACTTGGCATAAATATTTGGGATGTGTAAATGGACTAGTAAATAGTGATCATAGAAAAAATAACATGGCTCTTAATACTTACTAATAAAAAAAATAGGTTTTGGATTAGTAATGTAAAAAGATTCAAACCACATTTTAGATTATGAACACACTTATGCAAATGGGCCTTTGAAACAAAGAGATCTCATGGGTAAACCACAAATGGCCGGACAAAATTGGGGTATGACAATCATAATACCACGGCTTATCGTCTTTCACCTCCTCAAGTGCAAACACGTGAGTTGGTGTATCCAAGCGCATCACGGTAATATTCAGGACCTCATTCCAATAGTTGACAGCAATCATTGAAGCAAGCGTTGCGAGAGCATCCGCCATCCGGTTCTCATCTCGAGGAATATGATGGAAATCAACCTTAGTAAAGAAAGTTGAAATCCTCCTTGCATAATCTCTATATGGGATGAGGCCAGGATGATTCGTCTCCCGCTCACTCTTAATCTGATTAACAACAAGGGCTGAATCGCCATAAATATCAAGATGTTTGATCCTAAGATCAATACATTCTTCCAAACCCATAATACAAGCCTCATATTCCGCCATATTATTCGTGTATTTGAAAGTTAGCCTTGCCGTAAAAGGAAAATGTGTGCCTTGAGGAGTAATAATCACTGCCCCAATGCCATTTCCATACTGATTGACAGCACCATCGAACACCATACCCCATCGGGAACCAGGCTATGGCCCTTCATCGAGCGTAGGCTCATCACAGTCTTTCATTTTCAAATACAGAATCTCCTCGTCAGGGAAGTCGTACTGCACAGATTGATAACCTTCAATTGGTTGATGCGCCAAATGGTCAGCCAAGATACTACCTTTAATAGCTTTTTGAGCTCGATACTTAATATCATACTTAGACAACAGCATCTGCCAACAGGCAATTCTCCTAGTTAAAGCAGGCTTCTCAAAGATATACTTGATCGGATCCATTTTGGATATCAACCAAGTTGTATGATTCAACATATACTGGCGTAAACGCTTAGCAGCCCAAGCCAAAGCACATCATGTCTTCTCAAGCATTGGGTACCGAGACTCACAGTCAGTGAACTTCTTACTCAAGTAGTGTATTGCATATTCTTTCTTTCCTGATTCATCTTGATGACCAAGGACACAACCCATTGAATCATCAAGCACAGTCAAGTACATAATCAATGGTCTCCCTTCAACAGGCGGAGACAGAATCAGAGGCTCAGACAGATACTCTTTGATACGGTCAAAGGCCTTCTGGCAGTCCTCGGTCCAATCATGACGCTGATCTTTCTGGAGGAGCTTGAATATAGGCGCACATGTGGAAGTCATGTGGGATATAAATCTCGAAATGTAATTGAAGCGGCCAAGAAAACCTCAGACTTGCTTCTCAGTTTTGGGCGCAGGCATCTCTTGTATTGCTTTGACCTTGGCAAGATCAACTTCAATACCTCTCTCGCTGACAATAAAGACCAATAACTTGCCGGAATGGACTCCAAATGTACACTTGTTCGGATTCAAGCGGAGCTTGTACTTCCTCAAATGCTGGAAAAGCTTCCACAAGTGTTCTACATGTTCAACTTCCATTTTCGACTTTGCAATCATATCATCGACATACACCTCGATCTCTTTGTGCATCATGTCATGAAACAAGGTAGTCATAGCACGTTGATACGTGGCTCCGGTGTTCTTCAAACCGAAGGGCATCACTTGATAACAGAATGTTCCCCAAGGTATGATGAATGTTGTCTTCTCCATATCCTCGGGCGCCATCTTAATCTGATTATAACCGGAAAATCCGTCCATAAATGAAAATACATTGAATTTAGCTGTATTGTCTACCAACATATCAATGTGTGGTAGAGGAAAATCATCTTTTGGACTAGCTTTATTCAAGTCACGGTAATCCACACACATTCAGACTTTTCCATCTTTCTTAGGCACAGGCACAATATTGGCCACCCATTGAGGATATGTAGAAGTCACCAAAAACCCCGCATCAATTTTCTTCTGAACTTCTTCTTTAATCTTCATTGCCATATCAGGATGAGTTCTTTTGAGCTTTTGCTTCACATGCACACACCCAAGCTTCAACGACAAGAAATGTTGCACGATATCAGTATCTAGACCATGCATGTCTTCATACGACCAGGCAAAGATGTCGACATATTCTCGTAGCAACTCAATCAACCCCTTCTTGACAGACTCTTCAAGGAGTGCCCCAATCTTCACTTCACGAATGCAGTCTTCAGACCCCAAGTTGTCTGTTTCCAGATTCTCAAGATGTGGCTGAATGATCTTCTCCTCGTGCTCAAGCAGACGGGTAATATCATCAGGAATCTCTTCAACATCATCTTCTTCTGCCTCAAATACAGGGAACTCAAAGTTGGGAGATGGTGTTGGATCATTATGTTCAATGGGTTTGATTAACCTACATAATGATTTTGAATATAAAAGAGATTTCAGAATCCAAACAAGGCAAATCATTATGCAGATGAAAATATTGATTTTATTCTCTCTTTTTTTAGGGTTTTATGGTGATCACCAATTTCATGCAAAAAGCAAAAAGGAAAAAATAATTTGAAAAACAAACATTTAACATGCGATTATTGAATGAATATCATTGTATTAATCAATTATGCCAACAATGTATTCACTTCTCCTTTTGGCACGGGAGAAGGGTTTTTGAACAAAATTAACATATTACGTTGACTTATGGATAACTGTTGGAACATCAACAGCAACCCAATTATTGCAGATTCCTCCAGGTATGACAAAGTTGCCAAGGTCTTCCTCTTCATCTTCTTCAACGATGGCAGCAGCTTCCTGATCTTCAACGGTGTGGATGAAACCTCCACTCTGAAATAGCCCAAGATCATTGGAAACACCAGAAGAATACCCTATACCGGCCCGAGACTTGTTATCTTCCATCGTTATCTTTTTCCCCAAACCACTAGTTGCACCATGCTCAATGGTCAACTTCGCATCATTATAGGAGACAAATGAAGAAAGTCCTTTCCTAGAAGGCTCAACAATAGATAAGGCTTGGAACGGAGTTCCAACCTCATCCTCAGCATCAATGTAGGAAAAGGAAGATAAATGGCTGACCAAGAGAGCCTTCTCCCCCCTATCACCATCAACTTCTTGTTCTTAACGAACTTCAACTTTTGGTGTAGGGTGGATGTCACGGCGCCTGCCTCGTGAATCCATGGTCTACCAAGCAAACAACTGTACGATGGATGTATGTCCATGACCTGGAAAGTGATCTGGAAATCACTAGGTCCAATCTTGATCGGGAGGTCTAATTCACCAATCACAGTTTTGCGTGATCCATCAAAAGCTTTCACTACCACTCCACTCTGCCTCATGGGAGGCCCCTGATATGAAAGTTTGGCAAGAGTGGATTTTGGCAATACATTAAGTGATGACCCTGTGTCCACCAACACATTGGACAGGGCATCGTCTTTACAATTCATAGAGATATGTAAAGCCAAATTGTGGTCTTTTCCCTCCTCGGGAAGATCATCATCACAGAAGCTCAAATTGTTGCAGGCAGTTATATTTGCAACAATGCTATCAAACTGTTCAATTGTGACATCATGATCCACGTATGCCACGTCCAATACCCTTTGCAACGCTTCACAGTGTAGCTCTGAATTCATCAACAAAGATATGACAGATATCTTCGATGGAGTTTGAAGCAACTGCTCCACAACATTGTACTCACGCCTCTTGATGAGCCTCAGCATCTCATCACCATCCTCTTTCAACATGCCAGACTGGCCAACCAGGATAGGAGTTTTGATAGATTTGACAGCAACAGGGTCAACACTCTTCACAACAGAAGTAGAATGATTCGAAGAAGAAGTCCCCACGAGACCGGCAGGATTGACAACGACGTCTTCATGGGATTTCGGCTGAGCCGAGAAAACACGACCACTAAGGGTCACTCCACTAACGTCGAAAATGCTTACAACAGAGGTTGAGGGCAACAACACCTCCTTCCCATCTTCCAACATAACAATATTATAACGGTACGAGACCGCTTTGTCTGACACATACGGGACAGGGCCCGCTGGCTTGATCACAAGAGTTGGCACTACCTTCATCTTGTTTCCATCATACTTGATGACAACAGGATCAAGAATTTTGAATATTGGGGTGACAACATGAACTTCATCCTCGTTACGATTCTGAAGTATCTTAATCATCCCTTGGTCTAACATCTCTTGGATGTCCTTCCTCACCTTGTGGCATCCTCTTTCATTGATAATGCACACCTGACACCTATCATGATCATGCTCATAATGACTGTGTTCACACAACAGCTTATGCATCTCTACGATGGACTGCCTTATGTCATTCACATAAAGGACTTTGTATTTGCTAGGGCACCCCTGAACCATATTGACAGCTTCCTTCCCATGCTCGGGCAATGGGTTCTTCTTGACATTTAGGCCTACATCCTCAAAGAATAATATCCCACTCCTCACAAGGTCTTGCACCTTGGTCTTCAAAGGAAAACAATTCTCCACGTCATGTCCGGGAGCACCAGAATGATACACACAGTGAAGTTCGGGCTTGTACCACCACTGAGGATTGGCTGGCACAGCAGGAGGATCACGTAGAGTTATCAACTTCCTATCAATTAAAGAAGGATAAAGTTCAACATAGGTAATAGGAATCGGTTCAAAGGTCACCCTCTTCCTCTCATAGTTGTTGGTGCTGGTGTTATTATTGTTGCGAGGCTGGTAAGCCTGTTGTTGTTGACGATGTTGTTGTTGTGATTGTTGAGTTTCTCTGGAAGCAGGTGCTATATGAGCCACCTGGTGTTGGTTAACAGTCAGTCGGACTTCTTTCCTCCTCACGGAGGGTCTTCTCTTAATATGGGAAGAAACAACATGAGTCTCCCCTTCTTTCTTCCTGGCAAATCCTCCATATTTCTTTGCCGAATTATCCTCACGGGCCAGACGTCCTTCTCGGACTCCCTCTTCTAGCCTCATCCCCATATTTACCATTTCGGTAAATTCCGAGGGAGCACTAGCAATCATGCGCTCATAGTAGAAAGAGCTCAAAGTATTCAGAAATATCTTTGTCATCTCCTTCTCCTCCAAGGATGGCACTATCTGAGCTGCCAGTTCTCGCCACCTCTGGGCATATTCCTTGAAGGTCTCCTTGTCCTTCTGGGACATCTCCCTCAACTGATCTCTGTCTTGAGCCATGTCCATATTGTATTTATATTGTTTCACAAAAGCCTCTCCAAGATCATTGAAAGTGCGGATGCTTGCACTCTCTAGCCCCATGTACCACCAGAGCGCAACACCTGTTAGGTTGTCCTGAAAGTAGTGAATCAATAGTTGATCATTATCTGTTTGGGTTGACATCTTGCGGGCATACATCACAAGATGGCTAAGTGGACACGTGTTTCCCTTGTACTTCTCAAAGTCAGGCACTTTGAATTTAACTGGAATTTTCATGTTAGGCACCAAGCACAGTTCAGTAGCACTCTTTCCAAACAGATCTTTGCCTCTCAGCGTTTTCAGTTCCTTGCACAACTCAAGGAATTGGTCTTTCATCTCGTCCATCTTTTCATACACGTCCGGGCCCTCAAATGGCTCAGAATGATAGATGGTGTCATCAACACGCGGTAAAGTATGCACAACGGGAGGTGGCACAGACAGGACCGGGCTAGATGCCGGTATAGAAGCAAGAGTGGGAGTGAAACCCTCTGGAATAAAATTAGATGGCATTCCCCAAGGGAATCCAGCAGGCATATTAGGAGCGAAGTGAGTGGTGGCAGCAGGCACTATTGAGGTAACCACTTCAGAGATGACTGTCCTCACGGGAGGAGTTGCAGGAGTTGGAGAAGCTTGACTTTGCGCAGCAAGAACTGACTCCATCATGGCAGTCAACCTGGAAATTTCTTCTTTCAGATCTCTGCTCTCTTGCTCGAGGTGTTCCATGATCTTCTGATGATTTGCTCGGGTGTTGTACTGGTGTGTCAGCTTGTCTTCAAAATAAATGAAAAGCAAAGAGTTAGACCACTGTATCAGGAGCTTGGAACCAAAACCTGCTTATGCATATGATGCATGCAATGCTCGTGCATATGATTTGTTTTTTATCAGAGGAACTTTATAAAGAGCTATTTGCAAATGTTTTGGAAATGTTGAGCTTTTTAAGACATATATGGAATACTCATAGCAATATAATATTTGGAAACTTTTTTAAACCAAATAAGTAGTACAGTCTTGGTAACCAAATACAATACAAGAGAAAAGGAGAATAAACATCCTATGGAGCCCTAGAAGCAATCGTCCAAAGCCTTCGAGATCGAAAGATACGTCGCACGAAGCCTCTTCACCTCTCTCTCATAAGTTGCTTCCATGTCGACTTTCTCCTTGGCGAGCTGATCATCTTCTTCCAAAACCTAGAAGAATGAGGAAGGAGAGAAGTGACCATATCATCATGCTCATAAATGACCTGATGCTCTAGAAACTCTATCACTGCATCCTTATCCTTGAGCTGCTGAAGAAGCTCCTCACGCTCACGAACCCAAGGACGCGAACAATCTTCGTCTCTCAACTTGTACAACAGACGCAGACAACAGACAATGGAATCACCACCCTTTGCATTCCTCATATGCAAAGAGAAATAAGTGTCACCCAACAGAGTCGGAACAGGATTAAGAGCAGAGAAAATCCTAATAGCATTCACATCCACGAAGTTGTCGATGTTGGGAAATAACACTAGCCTATAGATGAGGAACACAAATATGGCTTCAAAAGCTTCCTTACTCATGGCCTTCCTAAACAAGGTAGCTTTGGCAATCAGAAAATCAGATGGGAGACCTTGAATTCCACCTTTGGTAGTCATATTGGCAACAATGTCAGATACATCCACATGAAGCATGTCAGCAATCTCTTGAGAAGACGGAATCTTCTCCAAGCCACTGAACGGCAACTGGTCCAGAATAGGTATACCCACATGATAAGCATACTCCTCTAATGTAGGCAAAAGCTGGAAATCCGGAACAGTGAAGCACCAATACAGAGGATCATAGGACTGCACTAGCACACTCATTAGACCCTCATCCACTTTGGTAGAAAGAATAGACAGAAGCTTCCCATGGCGAGCTTTGAACTCCAAAGGCTCTAGTACATAAGATGCCAAACTCCTTAACTCTTTCAAGTCGGGTTGTCTGAAATTGTACTTCTTCGTATTCCTTCTTTGCTTATCCATGTCTGAAAATTTGCAAATAGACCTCTTAAGTTCCTTGTAAAATCTTTATTGTTGATGACATGAATGCGAATGAATGCATGAATGCATGGATGCAACAAACATACTCAAGGATCAAGCAAGTCACACCACACAAAGGGTCACGGGATGGCTCAAGTCATCATCAATATCAATCATCCATTTTGGTGGATTATGGTTTACACCTTATCAACACCCAAGTTCCATTGATATTGAGGATATACGATAACGGATCGACCGCGAATCACGGGTTTGTTGTAAGTCACGAGCATGGAGTCTCGGTTAAGAACCACCCAATGGGAGTGTACTATGGTTAAACCTGACAATCATGTTCTAAAAAGGTTCCCATAGTTATCATCTCATCTTTCGGATATTATTGGATAAAACAACTACTCGTTCTCCAAAAATATTCTCAAGAGGGACTCTTACGAGTGTAGTATCGTGTAACAATCGCATCAAGTCTTACACTTGAACGACCTTCGCACTACGTCGTAAAATAGGCCAAGATGGGCTAGGTATCTAAGGTCCGTGGCTTCTAGGGTTCCTATTGGAAAGAGTAATGCCTAACCACGACTACTCATGTGACATTGGTGATCCCAATAAAAACCTCCACCAAGTGGATGGACTTGTAAGTTAACTTGTTAAGGAATAACTCCACACAAGTCAACAAGACTATGCTATTCTCCTATCATAAGTGCACTCGAGTTCGGGTATAGAACTCATCTCATAAGAAACCACCAAGCATACAAGCAATTAATATATCAAGTAATTGATACATTACAAACAATATATTCATCCTAAATTTGCACAAAAAATATGCCACATACAACACATATAAGCAAAAAATAGGCTAAACCCATGAGGCATTTGTATGTCCCCAGCAGAGTCGCCACTTTTCTGTAGCGGGGTTTTCGTTACCTTTAGGTTTATTGACTAAACCAAAAGTCAACATACAATTCGAGTCGCCACTGCACTTTTATTTATCCAAAAGAAAGGCTAAAAAGCGAACAAAATCCAAGTAAGAAGTTTTTCAAATCAAAAACTAATAAAAATATCAGAGATCTAGGTAAGGGGGTTGGTTATGAAATGGGAAGATTTTACGCACCCAAAGCATCCTTAGTACTCTAAGGGAACCCTTTTTGCAAATATGTGTTGTAGGTTGGTATTTGTGAAAAGATTTGTACAAAAGACTGGAGGGATGAGAAGAGAATAAATTATATTTACAAATTTGTTGTTTGAATGGATGAACCCATTGCCTACGTACCATCACAAAGTAGGATCAAAAACTCGTAGTTCGGAGTAAAAATCTCAAAGATTGGTGAATTGATTTTAATCAAAAGCCTTAAGGTCTTTTGTTATCAAAGGGAGAAAACTCAACCTAAACCAACAATCCACCATGTGAGTAAGGCTTCAACATGCTAGTGAGGGGTTAACCCTATAATAAGCATGGAAGGCTTATAATCCAACACTAAGAATGAGGTGAGATTTACATCAACCACTATGATAACTCAAACCTATGACTAATGTTTTGAAAAAAGATTTTGAGAAAGTGGCCATTGGAACCACAAAAAACAACTTGAAATGAGTTATATTTACAAGTTAGACTTATTTCTAAAATGAAGTCAAAGTTTGGATTAAAATTTATTCACAATGAGTATTTATGGAAATAGTTTTGAAAAGTCAAAGGCTTAAGGCCTAGGTTTCTAATTTGAAACAAAGTCAAAGTTTTGAAAATGATTTTTGGCTTGGTTAGAGTGGGGAGAAGAAGAGGAGGGCTAGTCCTAAAGCATACAAAGATAAGAGGAGAAAGATAAACCCTTGGAGTTCCTTTTCTTGAAGTCATAGAGATGACTCAAGATGCTCCTTTCCTTTGGACTTAGCACACAAACAAGCAATCAAACAATTGAAATCAAGCTCCTAGGATCTCCACTTGGCTTGGCTCTTAACTTGGCTACTCATGACAATGGTCCTCTTTTCACAATCTTAAGATAGGATTCCTATCACACAAAAGCAAACATCAAAAGGTTCACAACACAATAAAGGGAATAGACAAAGGATAAGTTTGAGTAGAAGTCCTTTGAGGTCAACTTTGAGTTTTAGCATTCTAAAGGCATGAGACCTCGTTTCTCTTCAACAATTTTGAATTCTAAAGGCATGAGGCCTAGTTGCTCTTGAACTCCTTTAAGCATAGGTAAGTCCTAATTCTAAGTCCTTTCTCCTTTTGCATTGGTCCATACAAAACAAACACAAAGCAACACAAAATAGTAATATATATACACAATAATGGGCTCAAATGAGCAAAAGAAAAATGACATAAACATAAAATATATGCTCAAGTGAGCAAAGTGAAAATCAATATGAATAATGAGCAAGAAATAAATGACATTAAAAGTAAATGGCAAGAAATTAAATGCTCAAATTAAAGTTAATAGTTAGTAAGGTTATGTTAGCTTGTCATAAGACAATGTAGCGCTATGTTAAGCAATCGTAAGTAGACTAATGTAGTAGTCACACCTATATGAGGTCGGTCAATAAAAATATAGGCAAAGAACACAAGTTAGAGATCATGACTAGTAAGCCAAGCTCCATAAACTTGCCATGCCAAACAAAAGGGGAATGGCCTTGTATTGACTTTTAGTTATTTGCTTGACCAAGAAGCAACCTATCCTGGACACAATATAACTCGATTGATCATGGATCAAGTTGAGTTTGGTTTGGATCAAAGAAGGTTAAACTTCTCATTTGTCAAGACCAACTTTAAGACTTTAACTCATTGGCCATTGATGGAAAGGGATGAAGATGAAAGGGAGGGGAAAAGAAGATCACAACCAAATCCAATGGATCAAAAGTGAATCAAACCAACATAAATCAACACCAAACAGAAGAGAAATGAAGATAACAAGTCAAAGAGTCAATGGTATTTTTTTGGTATTTTTTGAATTAAAATAAAATGCAAATAAAAAATAAATAAATAAGGTTGAACCTCAAATTCAATTCAAATCAACTTCAACAAGTCCAATTAAATTCTCATAGGTTCAACATGATCAAACAAACTTTGACTAATTTTCTCACCAATTTTTGAAACCAAAAGTATTTAAAATCAATTAAAAACAATTAACAATAGCATACTATGAATTAAAATTTCAAATAATCTCAAATCAAATAAGAAATTGATGACTATTTTCCATTGACTTATCATGATCCATAAATGCTATAAAAATATTTTTGGATTTTTTAAAAGTCAGAAAGTATTTTAAAATGAATTAAAACCATTAAAAATCAAATAATCCATGAAAAATATCAAACGAAGTCACAAAAATAATTAAAAATCATAATATGAAACTAGATTTTTCAAGATTTTTTTTGAAATTGGTCTCATATTTTTCTGACTTCAAATGAATTTTTGAAACTCAAATGAATTAACTGAAAATAAAAAGAAAATGGAAAAAATGGAAAAAAACGCAGCCACATGATGCATTCATTAATTTACATGGCGCTCATGGATGGTCCAGATCATAGGGAACACGGTGTGCTTGAGTCAAACGCGCAACAACATGCATTAAATGAAGTAAACACAATGAATGAACAAGATTAAAACGTGGAAACCAAATCCAAAGGCCAGGAGGATGCACACGTGGTGGTGGTGGTGGAAACCACCATCTTCTCTGGCCAGACAATAAATTTCGGCCACCAGTTGTAGGAAAATAAAACTTAATGGAAATTAAAAACAAGGCCATGGAAATGAAGCTCGTGCGATGGAGTCATCACTGTACCAATGGATCTTCCTCACTCTTCCTATATTGAGAGGAACATGAAGGAGAAAATCATGGTGTTCAAACTGAAAGTTCATGAAATGAGAAATTGAAAGCACCAATGGCTTGCCTCAAGTGTGAGGACTTCAGAAAACCACAGAAACACAAGAATGCTACATTGAATTGAGAGTTCTAGATCCAAAAAGTTTGAGAAATAACCTTTGAATTGATGCACTTCTGGCCACGAATTCCTCAAGTTCCTTGCTCCTCTTTGATCTATGGATGTAGTGGAAGTGAAAGGCTAAGGAATTAGGCTTTAAAACTCAGCTAATGATGCTGAATTTCAACCTCGAAAGTAAGAACAATTTTTGAATAATTCCTTTGGTATGGCTATGGTTTCAACTCTGCAGCAATTCAGATCTCCAAAAGGTTTATCAATGAAGCTCATGGCACCTCTATTTATAACTGAATGTGGCTGAATCCCACGCTTCTTTCATGTGCATGGCAATCTCAATTTGGATGCATGGGCCTGTACAGGCGTGTAGAAGGCCCAATGATGAATGCAAAAGCTTGCTGAGATCAAGTGAAGGGCAAATGGTCGTGTGCATTGGCAAGTTTCATCATAAAATACCAAAATGCACATAATTGGAAATGAATTTGAAACTCACAAATGGTGAATCCCAAAAAGTAATATGAGTAATGGTTGGAAATTCCTTGAAATAAGGAACAAAAGTCATGTTGGAAAAAAATTCATTTGGAATTTGCAAATTGATGAAAACTGGCTTGGAATATTCAAGTACAAAACAGATTCAAGTCACTTTGAAAACGTTTCACAAAACACAAGCTCAATCAAACCCCTCTATCTTCATGATGAAAGCCTCAATTGAAAAAACATCCAACATAAAAGTTATAAATCTTTTCAAGGTGATCAATTTAGACTCAACGTTTGCATCATTTGGCTTTTCTATGACAAATTTATGGGCATTTGAAGTTGGGTACTTTTTTAAATTCAATGAATAGGTCCAAGATGACCTATAATGTTTTGCATTATCACATGTAATTCTTTTAGGATTATGAAATTTTGTCCAACATAACATTTGAAGTAGACATCTCAATATTTATAATGAATTTGGTCGCACCTCAAAATAATACAAATTAAGGCAGTTATGCCCTTGGTAAGTTGACCCGAAATTAGGGTTTCAGTCAAAATGACCTATAATGTTTTGAAATGAATGATGACCTTCCAAGTTTCAAATAGATTTTTGATGAACATGAAAGTTGTTCATATGGTTCTTAAGAACCATATTTCTCTGGGGGTTATCTTCATTTGACAAACACATCAAAATTTATATTTCAAGGAATTTCAGCTTAGTCAGATGACTTTAACTGGTCAACTATTGAAGGCCAAACTTCTAATCTTGAAGAATAAATGATTTAGGGGCCTCAAATAGGCTCATATATGCATAAAATTATGAATGGAAGAACTTCCCTTGATTAAATTTGATCAGAGGTTGAGGTTGCTTCATGGGCAAGGCATAGTCAAAGCATGGTGAAATTAGGGTTTCCTTGGGAAACAATCCTCAAGCCCTTTGGGTTATCTTGATAAAATTGGAAAATTGAGATACTTGGGAGACATATATGGTGATTAGGAAATTTGTAGACCATTGTCATGCTTTTTCTCTTCTTCACCTAGCCATTTCATTGTGCTTAGGAGCCTCCTAGGAGCATTGGGGCACATGATCACTTGAGCTTCAAAACAAAAAGAGTTAGTGACATATTTTTGTGCTTTTGGTTAGTAATCAAAATATGAAAAGCAATGATATACAGTAAAAGCATGCTTGGTGATCTCAAAACACTCAAACAAGTCACAACCCTAGTGTTAAGGAGCCAAACATGCTATGATCCTTGAGGCAATGCACTTGTGCAATAACATGATGCCATGAGGGATCTTAGGGTCAAAATTAGGGTCTTACACCTACATGTTATATTGATCAACTTTTTTTCTAGAGTTTAAGGGTGATTTTCCTTGGAAACCCTAGTTTGACAGGGTATCTTGAGTAACTTCTCCAACAAGCTATCTCACCAATTGATCAAATTTTTTAAGGGACACTTCAAAATTCATCATCTTATGCATATATGATCTACCATGAGCCAAAGAAGTCCAAATAATTGAAGGTTAGCATGTTGGTTGATGGTGGTTGGCCAGATGAATTCATCTGATCAAAATTGGGTACCCCTAGACTCTATCTCCTACAATTTTCACCATATGAAAATGATTCCAAGAGAAAAGTTAATCTAAATTACATTCCAAACAACTTGCATGTTGATACCTAGAGCTAGTTTTTCTTGGAAAATCATTTTCTATGTTGAAACATTATAGGTCATTTTGTCTAAACCCTAATTTGAAAGTCAACTTCCCAAGGTCATAACTTGCTCAATTTTTATGAGATGAAAGATTTCCAAGTTGCACAATCAAATTCAGGATGTCTACTTCAACTTTGATGTTTGGAGTGAGATATAACTCAACTTTTTTGAGCATGTGATATGAGGTTACATTATAGGTCATTTGTGACCTATGCCATTGAGCAAGTGATTTTTCCAAACTTCAAAAAGGCATAACTCTATCATTCCAAATCCAAATGACATGAAATTGGTGACCATTTTGAAGGTATTTAGAAAGAGCTACAACTTTGATGAAGACACTTTTCTCATTTGAAGCTCACATAAAAAGTTAACCAAGGTGGAATATTGAGATATATGGCTTGACACTTAGAAACATTTTCAACATGTTGAAATTTCCAAACTTCCACCTCAAAATTCTCCATGTTCTAAGCTCCAAATGAAAAAGTGTTGAACATGAAAGTTGTTCCCCTTGACCTATCCTTTCTAAAGAGTCCAATTTCATCCATTTTGGATAAGATTTGAATGGGCTGCGCATGGCTTGAACAGGGCATCATCATTTGGCAAAAAACAAACTTCAAGCTTCCATGTACAATTGCCTAGCACTCCAATTTGATTTCAGACTTGTTCACACTCAATTATGGATCGAATGGAATGATCTCATGGGCCTCTACACGCCCATGCACACATGCTTCACTCATTGCCAATTTTGGAAACTCAATTGTAAGGTGCAAATATCATGTGATTCAGCTATAAATAGAGCATCATATGCGCAGAATTGAGGACTCCTTCGCGCCAGCTTTGATCCCAAACACCAAACTCTTCCATTTGAGAGAATAATCCTGAGAATTTCCTTTGGAAATTGAGTTTGAATCTCACTGTTTTGAGATTCAAAACTCCAGGGATCCAAGACCTTTTGTGCATTCTAATCTACTTCTGCAAGCATCCTAAGTAAGATCAAGCACGAGCCAAAGCAAGAACAAGTGAATTCAGACCTGCATTTAAGGTATTTTCCATAAAAATTCATCTCTTCAATTCTCTCTCAATTCTCTTGGATCTTTGGTTGTATGAAGTCCTACCAATGTAGGCAAGAAGATTGAGTTTCTTAGAGGTCAAATCGAAGCAACTCAGTTGACACACCTCAAAATTCAACTCCTCATATCTTTCTATATATGTGGAGTTAGTTGAAATTGAGGTCACATTCGTACTCTACGACATTGTTTCTTTTAGATCATGTCCTCATTTTTCATTTTCTTGATGGTTATGAGTGAACCAGTCCGGCCAGGGTCCCCGGAGAAGATTACCGGCCTTAGGACTCCGGCGATGCGCTGGAAGTGTTCAGAACCATTAATCTGTTTCAAATTATTTTATTCTCACGTGTTGGTTCTGATTACCATCCTTGTGGCACTTTGACTTAAGTCCACGTTTTTTTTTGTTATTTTCTGATTTTCTTTTATTCTTTTTATTTTCATTAATTCATATTAATTTTAATATTGATCCAAAAAATATAGGAGTTTCACCAAAAAATTTCAACTAATTTCCTCTTTCATATTCTGAATTAATATTATTTTTTGGATCATTATTAATATTTTTCATGATTTAATTGTTTTTATGATTATTTTTAATTGTTTAAAAATACTTTTAAGTCTTTAAAAATTCTGAAATTTTTTCTCCAAGGTCCTTTGACCTTGTTTGACCTACGATAAATCTCATGGCAATTTTTTTGGTGTTTTGATGAAGTTTTAGGAATTTGACAAAACATATTTATTTGAAATGCCTTATTTTAGTTTTTTTTAATTTGAATAAATGCCAAATAATTTTGTTGACCAATTGTGATGACTTGTTTGAGTTTGACTCTTGTTGTTGGGCCTTGGTCAAGGTTGGTTTGACTTTGTCAAGTTAATATCATTAGATATAGGGGATTGATGGAATGTACATTCCATCTCCCAAAATGAATGGATGATATTAATTTGTTAAAAGTCCTCCTTTGATCAATTTGAATTTTGATCCATTCCCCTCCCTCTTCATCTCATTCCCCTTCTCTATGTATTCATCTCATTTGGTCTATGATATCTCAAAGTCCTAAAACTAGTTGATTGAAAAATTAACATGAGTATGAATGAGATTAGGCCACCTCTTTTGCATATCTCTTTTTGTGTGTGGTATGTTTCATGAACATAGTCCATTATACTATGTCTCAAACATGCATTAACACCAAAATTCTATTGTCCGGCCTCAAATAGTTGTGACTTCTACACAAGTCCAATTATGATTGTTTAACATAGCGCTAAATTTATGGCACAAAAGGCATAACATTCTAGTTAGTGAGATTGTAAGTCTCCCCTCTTTCAAGGTATTGTGTGAAAACTTGGCTTTTTTCCTTCCTTTGAAAGATGTCTTGGCTCAAGGATCCATGCTTGTGATAAGTGGGTTGAGTGTTCTCCAAAGAATGACTTGAGAAATGAAAAGCAAAAGCAAAACAATACTAACTTCTAATTCATTAACAACTAACTTTTAATTTCAAGCCATTTACTTTAATGTCATTTAATTCTAGCCTTTATTCATTTTCCATTGTTCATATCATTCTAATTGTTTATGTTAATGCAATTTTCACTTTGTCCACTTGGACCATATTGTGTGATATATCTTGTTTGTGTATACTTTTCTTGTTTGTGTGGTCTTTGACCATTAATGTACATCATACAATAAAAACCCTAAAAAACTTATGTGTGGACTGTTGGCTTGATCTTGGACAAATGGACTTAGAACTTAGGCAACATTCCCTTGCTAAAGGACTTGGCCAATGCCAACTTATTGAGAAACCAAGTGCTTGCAATTTGAAACTTTATCTGACACATCATTCAAGATCCCTCTGAGTTCATCTGCAACATGATCATTGTGAAGCTGTTATTTTGAACCTGTGACTTGTGGAATTCATCTGTTACATGTGTTGATTTTGAAGAAGATCATGGAGTGGCTAAAGCTTGGATGTGGCTATCTTTATTTGATGCCTTTTCTCTTCAAGATAATATAATTGTGCATTTGTGTGTTGCTTGATTCTAAATGTCCAAGGGAATTCTGGGTTTCTATTGACATTCTTGTCTATTGGATTGCTACCCATTTGGTCAAATCTTTTCAACTCTAAACTTTTAATTTTGTGCATAGGATTAGTCTCTTCATCTTCTCCCCATTTCTTTAATTTGAAAATCTCTCCCTCCCTTTTCAAAATCTTCTTTGATTGAACTTATTTTGTTCTAAACTTTGACCACTTTTAAAAAGATAGAAACTTTGGCCTTATGCCATTGCATTTTCAAACTTCTTTTCTTAAATCAAATTTGTAAATAAACTTAATTATACGTGACTTAAACGTTCAAAAAGTCAAAAATAATTGACTCATTCAAACCATTTTTAGGTCTTTGTGCCTTTCAAACTTAATTTTTGTTAAAAGCAATACATCCACTTTATAATTTGTACAATGAACTATGAGGTTTTTATCCTTCACTTTTATGTTGGTACGTATGCACAAGTCCGAAGGGCTTGTCAAACACAAAAATATAATTAATGAATTCTTTTCTCATCCCCCCATTCTATTTGTTTGTAAACATCATTTTTGTACCAAATACATATGCACACAAAAAGGCTCCCTAGGAGTACCTAGGACACTTTGGGTGCTAATACTTTCCCTCTGTGTAACCAATCCCCTTATCTGTAATCTCTGACATTTTATTAGTTTTGATTTGAATACTTCTTACTTTTGGGTTTTGTTCGTACTTTTTCCCTTTTCCTTTGGAAATAATAAAAGCGTGGTGGTGACTCTTGTTATTTGATTTCTAGCTTATCCATAGCATGATGATCATAAATTTACCGCTACAGATATCAGTTAGGGAGATTGAACCAATGATTTATCCATATTCGTCCAAACACTGATCTACTTATTCCCCAAGAGATCTTCTTGAGATTTTGACTATAAACTTGAGCGTTTATAAGTTATGAACAAAAACTTTTGATAGATGCAGATCTAAAGATTTTACAATGGCTTATACCCAACCAAAAGAAATCTTTTACCTAGGTTGAGCTAACGAATCGATTAGAGATTTTCCAGACTAATCTCAATAACATAACATAAGTTTTCAGGCTAAGTTCTAAAAATAAACAAAGATTTTAAGGCTGGTTAATCTCAAAAATCAAACTCAATTTTCCAAGAATATAACATTCTTGAGAGTAGTAACAATAAAGGCACAACACCAATACAATTTCTTTCTTCCTCATAGGTAGATTTCACTCACAATACACTAAGGTAACTTTGGTGAAAGAAAAACTATTTAGAGAGAGAAAGAAGAGAGATAAATTCCAAAGAAATAGAGAAATTTGGAATTTTGGCGTGTATTGAAAATGAGAGGTGCCTCCTTTATATACGAGAAGAAATGACTCAAAAAGGAAACGATCCATGAGCCAATTAACTCTTATAATCGATTAGTTCCTAATCATAATCGATTGGATACATCAAATAATTGATTATTTGTGGCCATTTTGGAAAGTCTGAATAGAGAGTCGTTACCAATCATTAAAACACTATCATAATCGATTATATAGTTGATTTTCATTTTTCTAATCAATTAGATTTAGAATCTAATCGATTAGATAGTTCAAAACGTTGTTTTTATGAAGCTGACAATTTCTTAATCTATTTGCTAAGGCGTAAAAACATTTGTACGCGTTTTGTTAGTTAAAGAGAATTTTCAAAAGAGCTTTTAAGTATGAGTGTTAGTTGCCTTAGTATCTTAGGAGTTAACCTCCTACTTTCACATGGCTCTGGTCATCAGATAGACACGACCAAGAAGCTTTCAAGTTCCTTTCCTAGATACACCTATCATATACGCACTTTAATGGAACCTTGAGTCTTGGTCTTGGTGAGTCTTAAAGGTGTCTTCAAGTTGATCACCATTATCAAGGATTTTGAAAGATGTTACCACTGACTTCAAAATTAATTGTATTGTCATCATCAAAATACTTCTGAGGGTTGTTAGCAGAATCATCAACTTTATACCTGCAAGCATATAGATAAAACATTTTACCTCCTTTTGATGATGATAATGCATCTCTCAAGGAGGTGGTAATAGAAAATGAGATAGATAACAATTTTAGTGGTTAAACTCCCCCTCATATGAGTAAAGAGTCTACTATACTACATCTGAGAGTATACTCTACCCCCCTGAGAGTATATGTCTCCTTCTTTGTTATAATCAAAGAGGCATAAAGTAATCTTAACACATATATCACATAATATCACATAGAGAAATGGAATAGGAAAAGTGAGAAAAGACACATAAGCATACTAGTCCATGCATGATTTATTTGGAATTTCTAGTTTAGTTCTTATGAAAAAGAAGATTTCTTTAGGAAGAGGTTTTGTAAAAATATATGTGAGTTAACTAGATGAAGTGACGAATTCAAGTATGCGTTCCCTTATTTCATCATGATCCCTAATAAAATGGTGGCTAACTTCAACATGTTTAGCTTGAGAGTGAAGAATCAGGTTTTTAGTGAAGTTTATGGAACTAGTGTTGTCGCATCTTATCGGGACAAGTCCAATATTAACACCGTAATCACTGAGTTGTTGTTTCATCCAGATAATATGAGAATAATCGTTACACACAATAATATTCTGCCTCAGTTGTGGATATCGTGACACTTGCTTGTTTCTTGCTATGCTAGGAGATAAACGAGTTTTTGAGTAATTGACACGTACCATTAGTACTTTTTCTATCAAATCTACACCCAACAAAGTCATAATTGGTTTAACCAACTAAGTCACAATTTTCTTCCTTTGGGTACCATAAACCCATTTGTTGTCTGCCAATGAGATATCTCATGATGTTTTTGACTATACTCAGATGTGATTCTTTCGGAGACGCTAGAAAGAAAGCACATAGACATACAACAAACATGATATCAGGACGAGATGTCACAAGATAGATAAGAGATCATATCATGCCTCAGTACTTGCTTTCTTCGACTGGTTTCTAATCTTTGTCCTTGTCGAGATTGCATGATATTTACATTGGGGTTTCTATTACTTTGGACTTATCCATTTCAAATCTCTTTAGAAATTATTTACAATATTTGGCTTTATTGGTGAAGGTTCCCTCTTTAATTTAATGTATTTATAGTCTTAGGAAGTTTCAAAGGTCCTAAATCATTAATATTTCAATTTCATTCTGCATCATTTCATAAAATTCCTTGTACAAGGATTCGTTTGTAGCACCGAATATGATATCATAAACATAAAGCTGAACTAATAAGATGTCATGTTCATTTTTCTTGATAAAAAGTATTTTATTGACTTATCCTCTTTGTAACTTGTTTTCAAGCAAGAAATTTCTTAGACAATCATACCAAACTCTAAGAGCTTGTTTTAGTCCATATTACGCTTTCTTAAGCTTAAAAACATGACGGGAAATGTTAAGTTGATAAAACCTCCTCTTAGCTGTAATAATTTAGAAAATCCATTTTTACATTCATTTGAAATAGTTTGAAATTCATGATGCATGAAAAATCTAATAACACTTTATTGCCTCTAATCTATCCACATGAGCATAGGTTTTATCAAAATCTATTCCTTACTATTGATTGTAACATTTCACAACGATTCTGGATTTATTTCTTAAAATATTTCCATCTTCGTCCAATTTGTTGTGAAAGAATCATCGGGTACCAATCACAAGATTAACCGAAGTTTTGGGAACAAGTTCCTGAACGTTGTTTCGTTCAAATTAATTTAAATCTTCTTGCATGGAAAAAGACCAATGTTCATCAATTATAGCTTCATTAATTCCATTTGACTCAATTTGTGAAACAAAATCCACAAAGTTACATACCTTATTGAGAGATCACCTAGTAGTTACTCTCTTATAGATGTCTCCAATAACTTTTTGAATGAGGTGATCTTTTTTCGTTCTCCATTAGGTAGGAAGATCTTCGTGATCCGAAGGAGTATCCATGTTTTGATGTTGGACATGTTCTTCAACTACGACTCGATCGTAACTTTGACCTTGCTCTGTTTCTTGTTTATTTTCCTTCAAATTTGTCTTTTTCAAAATACCTGCACGATCAATCACTTCTACCTCTAATGGTTTAGGGTTAGATTCATCAAAAGTAATATGAACCAATTCTTTTGTTAAATACTCTAAAAGCTTTGCTCGAAGTGGAATATCCTATGAATTAACTTTTGCATCAAATTTTCCGAGGTTATTAAGGATAAAGCTCTTGCATCCAAAAATATATAAGTGAGATATTTGACTTTATAATTGGTAGGCTTAAATGCACTTTTGATCTCTCTATTTTGATGTTTTTTAACTTTTAATTCCCCATATTAAAAACTAATTTTTTGATCCATCAACTCTACATCCCTTAAAAATTTGTTGGACCCCTCCTATTTTGGATTCGTGTAAATGATGATTAGGATACAAATGATATTCAATGTAGTAATATCTGTATGTACAATGATATTCAATGTAGTAATATCATGAGGAACCACACTAATACTTCCGTTAACTTTCTATCAATCCCTTTACCAAATCCAAAATCATATATGCTTAAAAGTGAGCCTTCTTTATCTATTGAAAACAGAATCAACCAGTAGACTGAACATAATTTGTGGTCTTAGTGTGTAATGTTTAATTTATATTTGAATTGCATTAAGAAGTGTGTATCTTGTAGTGTACTCCACCATTACATTTTCATTCAATATTTTGATGTCTTTCGAAATGGTTTGTACCTCAATATAGACATTTAACTTAAGCATGTTCAGGGAAATGCATGGTTATTTAGAAACAAAAGCTTGCTTAAAAACACTAGCTAGTTTAATGCTGTTTGATATTCTGTTTTTGACAGCTAAAATTTGTATGTTCAGGGAAATGCATGGTTATTTATGAATTGAATGTTCAAACATAATTTCCCACATATAACAGTAAGCAAAATACTGCAATAATACTAATGTAAGGCATTGCAAGAACAATCCACTTCATATGTTAACCAGATATTCGTTACTTTCAATTCATAAAATATGATTGTATTCAAAATTCAATTATTTATTGAGATTTCGTAACATCAATGACAGGGAATAGTTTATATGTAAAGTTATTTTGGATACTCTTGACTTTGTTCATTTTTCCTCAAGTCAATATGAAAGATTTTGCTCTCTATGATACTCCCATGGTTTGTTCTGTACGCTATGAAACAAAATGCTATTGATTTTTTTATGCTATGTTTTGTACGCTTTGAAACAAAGTGCTATTCATTGCTTTCACTTCAAAATTTAGCGATTCAACTCCTGCAATTAAATCCCGATATGTTTGTATACCATTCCTGAACTTTTGTTTCTGACCAGAGATGTGTAATTGACTTGATGATAGTTAGCAATAGTAATGTTACTAGAAGAGAATTAGAACTCATTGTGTGCTTCGTGCTCACAATTTCCACTTTCCTAAATAAAATACAACAATGCAATGGTAATGACGACAACCGACAAGGATGGCCCATCGACACCAACTATGATCAGAAATATTATAAAAGATGGTTCAATGAAAATCATCTACGAATAGTTAACAAAATTGGATATATATTTTGGTTTTTGAATTTGTTAAAAATTAGCTATGATTTTGGCTTCTAATTAGCTACGAATTTTTATGGATTCAAGTTTGGTGTTGACCTTAGACATGCGGCATGCCGCGTCAACATCTTTGTCATGTTGGCGCTGTCATGTGTGCGTCTAGTCACCAAAAAACTTCCACATAACATGCAATGGCAGTTTCTGTTAACGGACGTTGATAGGAGAGACCAAAAGTGTGAACGGAAAATATAAGGAGGATCATTCTTTAATTTTTTTTTAATGAATTGAAAGTGAAAATCGCAATATTTACGAGGACAAAAACATATTTAACCCTTTTAAAAAATATAATTATTTATAATATTATTAAATAATATTATGAATATTACATGACAACCACATTGGTTGCCACATATTAAAGGACAACGCCATGTATGTAAAACAAAAGAGGGGACCAATAAAATTCCAAAGGATGTAAAATTGAGGGACTAAAAAATTGGTTTTTAAAATAGGGGACTAAAAATTAAAAAACGTCAAAATAGAGGGATCAAAAAGTGTTTACTATGTCAACTCAAAAATATTTAAGAAAGATAGTCTCATTGAACATCACTCTCACAAGCTCAACTAGAGATCTATTTTTCTTCTCTACTATCCCATTTTGTTGGGTATTTTGTGGAGTGGAAAAGGTATGCCGAATACCATTCTCATTACATAATTTTTCGAATTCCTCATTTTGGAATTCTCTACCGTGATCACTTCTAATGGATGTAATACTTACTCCTTTTTCGTTCTGGTTAACCTTGACTAATTTTTGAAAGAGAACAAATGCATCTCTTTTCTGAGATAAGAATAATGTCTAGGTGTAGAGAGAAAATTTGTCCATAATTACAAGGGCATCAACATATCTACCAAGACTTACAGTTCTGGATGGGCTAAAAAGGTTTATATGAAGCAGTTTAAAGGGTTGATCTGTAGAAACAATATTTTTTCTTTAAAAGAGACTCTTACTTGCTTCTCCGTTTGACACGTATTACATAATTTATTCTTTTCAAAATATAAGCCTGACCGACCGTCTTGAGAAAGAAGTAGGAGAATATGGTTTTGTCACTAGTCATATGCTTTGAACAACCACTCTCAAAATACCATTTAACGTTTGACACTGTAAAACATTCATGCAATAAAAATTTAAGTCTTAAATTTAGGCACCCATATCATCTTGGGTCCTTTAGTTTCTTAATAATTATTTTCATTTGTATTTATAATAAAGACTTTAGTATTTAATGAAGCAGTTATTAATTTTGCTCTTACATTGTTTTTTTTTATAGAATTATGAAGGGGGATTTCCTTCTTTACTCTCATGAATTTTCTTAATAAAAAAGAATATGACATTTTTTTATCACAATAGTTTCATTTTAAGGTTTTGCAACAAGAGACGAATTTAGAAATACAAATATTACTAAAGGTCTTGATATTATTACTGGGTTCATAGCCGAGACCGAATTTATTATAGGAAGCTATTTGATTTCCTAGTAAGAGATTCAATTTGTCTTTTCCTTTGGTGAACTTGACAAGTGTCTTTTGAAGATTACAAATTTCATTTTTTCAAAGTATCACATTCGTTGCACTTGTCAGATTCATCCTCTTCGTTGGAACTAGAAGGGATTTAAACTGGATCATTTTGTCTTTCTCTAAGGATTTCTATTTCTTTCTCAAGGTTTTTATTTTGAGATTCAAGAGAAGAAATAGTATCCTTGGATACAGAGATAATTTGTTCCAATTTTCTTGTTTCTTTTGTTAGCTTCTTACAAACGTGACAAAGATCATGATGAGACAAAAATAAGAGGTTACCTCCTCATCTTAATGATTTTCCATAAGACAAACTTGGATACATCTCACGCACACACGCACGCACGAAAATAAAAACTTTTGCACTACCACACACAGTAAATAAAAACTTTTGCACCACCACACACACGAAAATAAAAACAGATAACACAAGGAAATTATCCTGGTTCGCTTGAAAATTAAAGCTACTCCAGTCCACCAGACCAAGGTGATTTCGCCTTCAATAAGGACTTAATACAATAATATTAAAAGATTACAACAATTGTCTAAGGGCTTAGTGAACTCTTAGCTCTCTCAAGTCTACAAACTTCACAAGTCACTTGAGAAACCACAACAACTATAGAAAATTACAAGTGTATGTTTAGTACTTCTAGACAAGCAGTAAGATAACAATTAAGAGAGAATGATCAATGATCACATAATGAGCAACAACTCTTAGGGGACTATTGAATTTTACAATAGCAAGTGTTTGATATATTATTCAAGGTGTATTATAGAATTCTCGTGTAATTTATTTTTTTGTTTGTATGATGATAGTGATGCCTTTATAATGCTTGGAGAGGATATCGTTGGAGATAATATTGATGATGATATCTGCCAATAATGGTACTTAATGATATTAATTTTCTTGTCTTTTCCATAGCAGTTTTGGAGTGTAGTCAATACTATCCTTATATATAATCATACCATAATTAGAATACTTCTTGATTAAGTTTATGATTTTGCTGAGTCAGATGATCTGATGGGCGTGGATCAAAGTGAGCGGAGTTCAGAGTCTTTAATAAAATCTTGTATTCTTCAAATAGTTGTTTGATAACTAATATTCAGTGTTAGCTTTGATTGATCTTCAGATAGACGGTCGTCAGATATAAAGTTTTCAGAGCCTTCGGGAGTGCAGGTCTTTAGAATCTTTAGGTGTACGGTTTTTCAGAGTCTTTGGATTTACACATCTTCAAGGTCTTCGTATGTGAGATTGAATGACTGATTTTGTAGGTGATTTATTCAGAGGAGTTCTTGTCCTAGTCAGATCTGATCTTTTCAACGCTGGATTAGCAGTTTCGGACTTCACTAGTTGTCAGATATTATTATCATCAGATCTATTTTTCCTTAGAATCCTGCACACTTAAGGAATTTTGTTAGGATACCAAATTGTTTCATTATTTGTTATCATCAAAACTTAGAGATATAATGCAGAATCAAAATCTTGTTCTACCAATCTCCCCCTTTTTGATGATGACAAAAACTTAGAGTTATGATGAAACAATGGTACTTTACACGATAGATTTAAACAATTCACTCAGAGTCAGATATAGTATGACTTCTCCTGAGATTGACAATCTCCCCCTAAGTTTGATTATCTCTTAGATACTGATTCATTTTTCCTTGTTCAAATATATCCTGTAAAGGCACTTAGAGAACATAATAGATTTATAATATTGAAATGTAAGCGGTGTACTCTGAGAGTTAGATATTTTATTTCATCAGAAGGATGTTTATTTATTTCCCCCCTTTTTGTCAGACTAAAAAAAACACATAAAAATTAAGAGAAAAACATATAGAGTAAATCAAAATGTCATTAGATAAGTTCTGAGAAATACATAGAAGAAGAAAGCCTTAGAGGAAAAAACACTTAGAGCACAAAAAAAATAGAAGGCCTAGGGTGCCTAAGGGTTTGGATGTGTTAGTTTCAGAGTTGTGGGGTTCTGAGGGAGTTGGAATGGAAATAGTTGGTTTAGAGGGAGAATATGTAAGGGGTGGTTGAGGTAGGGAAGAAGATATTTTCTTAGACCTAGAAGGTAAAAGAGCTTCAGAAGGAGAAGACTTACTTGGAGCGGAGGAGCTTAGAGGCACATGCTGCTGAGTTGCCGAAGGTTCTCCCAGCTTCAGAGTCTTCTTCTTCTTTGACTTCTCGGAGGACTCTCTCTTCCTCTTCATAAAATTCGGTGGATGTTCTGGTAGCCATTCCACAGAGAACTCAGATATGTCAATAACTTGAGACCCCAGATCTTGAAGGTAATGAGAAATAACTGTAGCGGTAAATTCGTGACCATCAATCTATGGATAAACTTGACGTCAGTAAAACCAGAGTCGCCACTGCGCTTTTATTGTTTCTAAAGGAAAAGCGAAAAGTATGAAAAAACCAAAGATAAGAAGTTTTCAAATCAAAACTAATAAAATGCCAGAGATTATAGGTAAGGGGTTGGTTACGCAGAGGGAAGGTGTTAGCAGCCAAAATGTCCTAGGTACTCCTAGGGAGTCCTTTTTGGTGTGCATATATTTTTGGTGTAAACGATGTTTGATAAAATATAGAGTGGGGAGATGAGAAAAGAATTCATTAATTATATTTTTGTGTTTGACAAGACATTCAGTCTTATGCCTACGTACCAACATGAAAATGAGGGATCAAAACCTCGTAGTTCGTGGTAAATTTTTTAAAGAAGTTAGTGAATTGATTTTAACAAAAGTTTAACAAGAAAAGGTATAAAAGGCCAAAGATTTGAATGGGATTGTTAGTTTTTCTTTGTATTTTGAAATTTAAGTCAATATGGTTAAGTTTATTTACATGTTTGATTTAAGAAAAAAAAGTTTGAAAATTCAATGGCATAAGGCCAAAGTTTCTAATCATTAAAACATGTCTAAATTTGAAATCACAAGCAAAAAAAGTTTTTAAAAAGAGGGAGGAATTTGGAAATTAAAGAAGTTGGAAGAGATGAAGAGACTACCCTAGGCAAAAATTAAAAGTTAAGAGTTGAAAAGATCTGACCAATGAGATGCAATCCAACAGACAAGAATTTCATATAGAAACCCATTTTCCTTTGGACTTTGGCAATCAATAAGCAATATCCAAGCATCATATGAAGATCAAGGAATCAAATAAAGATGACCATAATATTCAAGCAAGCATTCCAATAACTATTAGTCTTCAGTATCTTCCAATGTAGTAGATGAAATACTCCTTGATCAACTCAGAACAAATATCAGACATATGCAATAATAACAATATAACAATTAAGCATAGAGACAGGGTAATAGATGAATCAAAGGGATCCAATATCTTACATAGGATGAAGGCATAACCAAATATAGATCAGTCTCAAATGTTGGCATTAGCCAAGTCCTTTATCACATAGAATGTTGCTTAATTCTTAGTCCAAAAGTTCAGATCAAGTCCAACAGTCCACCAGCATATTTTTTAGAGTTTTTTTTGTGTTTGAATGAGGCATTGAATGAGGCTCTCATGAGGAAGATACTTATAAACAAGTAGCTTCCCTGTGCCATGAACACAATAACCCAACAAATCCACCACATTCCTATGCTGCACACGAGCTAACAACTTTGCCTCATTCATGAACTTCTTCTTTCCTTGATTTGATGTCTGTGATAATTTCTTCACAGCAATTTCTTTACCATCACTCAATTTCCCCTATAATCTCAAAAAAAATATATTAATATATCCAATAAGTGCTTTCAAAGCAACAATAGATAAGAAGCTTTATAAATTCACCTTGTAGACAAGTCCAAAACCTCCTTCACCTAACTTAGAATTAAAATTATTGGTGGTAGAAACAAGGGTTTCATATGAAAATATCTTCTATTCTCGTGAAGCCATTCTTTGTATCTCGGCTTCATTGTTTTGTTCTAATTAAATTAAACACAAAATCCATAAGCAATTAAGAATAAAATATGCTTTTATTTTATGAGACAATTCAATTCATGAACTATAAAAAAATAAACTGAGTGTTGTGGATTATAAGTACCTGTAGTGGAACCGAATTTGAAGTGTTTGAGAAAAATGTGAAGAAAGGTATGGGATTTGTCCATACGGCGGTGGTGGCTGCTGCTCATCTATGGATTGGTTCCCAATTCCAAGAACAACCCATGAAATAGAAACAGACACAAAAGGGTTAGTAGTTTTGTTGTTGAAGGAAAGGTTTGTTATGTGTTTTTTTGTGTGTTAATTTTATGAGGAAGAGAGATTTGAGAAGAAGAAGAAGAAGAAGAAGGTGAATAATGTATGGCTTATGTTGTTTAGTTTGAGAGAGAGAGAGAGAGAGAGAGAGAGATAGAGAGAGAGAGATAGAGAGAGAAAATAAAGAAACATAGACCTATGCTAAAAAAACAAGAATAGAAACGTGTTTGTGTTGACCCACTGACGCCTGCTTGACTAGAAGATCATGACTCATGACTTACATCATTAAGAAGCATCTCAACAATTACGAGTATATATTTTTCTTGGACTACAAGGTTTTTTGGTCACTATTTTTTTTTAATGTTAGGCGTATCAAAATGGATAGAGGTCATCGCCTCACCTACCAACTATGCACGAGTAGTAATTAGGATGTTTAAGAATTACATATTCCCTAGGTTCGGAACACCTCACCTAGTTATAAGCAACAGTGGATCTCATTTTATTTCAAGAATTTTTAAAAAACTTTTGAACAAACATGGCGTGAGACATAGGGTAGCTACACCATATCATCCACAAACCAATGGACAAGTAGAAGTATCGAATCAAGAAATAAAATAAATTATAGAAAAAACGGTCTCACTTTCCAGGAAAGATTGGTCCTCTAGACTTCAAGACACTTTATGAGCTTATATGTCTACCTATAAAACCACTATAGGAACAACACTCTTCAATCAAGTCTATGGGAAGTCGTGTCACTTGCCCTTCGAACTAGAGCATAAATCCTATTGGGCCATTAAGACCCTAAATATGGACTATCTAGAAGCTGGAAAAAAACAACTGTTAGATATCCAAGAATTAGAAGAACTCTGACGCGACACCTGTGAACATGTGTAATCCACAAAGAGCGAACCAAAGCATGGCATGACAAGCGTATCACAAGGAAGGAATTTCAGGTAGGCGACATAGTACTTTTATTCAACTCTAGGTTACGCTTATTTCCTGGTAAACTACGTTCCATATGGACTGGACTGGACAGTTCGAGGTCACGAGAGTCATGCCCTCTGGTGCAGTTGAGATTAAGAGCCAATCAGCTGACCCGTTCATGGTTAATGGACAAAGACTTAAACACTACACCAACGGTGACATGCCTACCTATTATTCTCGCCATGACTTAATTGAACCACCATTTGCAACACAAGCATCCTAATTACACCACTGTTGAGCTACCGACACTAAACAAAGTGTTGCATGGGAGGAAACCCACGATTTCATTTATTTTAGCTTTTGCAGTTTTTTTTTCTTTTCTTTGAATAACGGTGATTTATTTTACTCCTACAAACAATACTAACTTTTAGTTGATTACCTTACAGGCTTAACTCAGACTAATGTTTCACACTAATCATTTAGAGATGAAAGGTACTAATAGCATGCAAGCTATTTTCAGAAATGAGGCTCAAAGAAGACGCTATGAAGTCTTGGCTACACGAACCATTTCGCCAACCAGATGCCCTGACTTCCTTGGCCTAATAGCTTTAGGCCTCTGCGATAGTGTGAAGTTTATGTTCAACCAGCTTAATTGGGACCACTTATCTTTCCATGGGCAGCCAACCTACAAAAACCTAACATTGGAATTCCCGAGCTCCTACTGATACAACCCTAATGTGGGAATATACCGTGTCGAGGGATTTGCTACCTTCTGGCTCTTTGGGAAGGAATACAGACAGACACATAATGAGTTGGCCAGACTTTTAGCCTTCCAGTATGATCCCCAAGCCTACACCGAAGTACCAGTAGGTTATGATATGCAATGTGAACTCGACTTTTTCTGGGGTAGCATTACTGAAGATTACCCGCCTGATTACGAAAGAATGAATCCACCCATAATCTATAACCCTTCCATCTGGTATTTCCAGATGGTTGCAGCTCAAAGTTTCTTTGGTAAGGCTGAAAATATTGGACCTGTCAGTAAATAGGAGGTCTTTCTCATATTCAGTATTTTTCGATCCCGCTCCATACACTCTGCTGCTTTCCTGATGGAAAATTTCGCCAAGATAACCGCCCAAATTGTCGAGAACATTTATGTCGGCGGTATGGTCACCCATATCGCCATAGATTTAGGCCTCCACAGCCAAGTTGTGCACCTCGAACCTTTATGCGATTATAACCTGATTAACATTCAACATTGCCTAAATAGAGGATTAGTGAGGCAAGAAGGACCCAATACCTACAAGATTCTAGTCCTTCAAGATCCAGTACACCAATTCACTATCTCAAACCTAGACAGGATGAACGTGCATAATTGGGACAACTAGCGATACCTTTTAGGAAATCAAGTGGAGTACCAATCATCTGATACTGACGAAGCCCCCCCCCCCCCATCACCCCTGGCTGAACCAATCAATCATGACCCACTTATTGTCGAACGTACTGGCATTAAAACTGATATTTCAACTCTCATTAGCGTTCTACATAACTTCGTGGATTCTATGCAAAAATAGATGAACCACATTTTTCATGAATTCTATTCGATCCATAGATTTTTGGGAATTGAGGATGATGCTTAGTTCTTGTGTGAGGAGGAACTTATTTCACCGCCGTCATAAAGTCTACTTGAAATTTACTTTACTTTTATTCTGCAGCTATTTTACTCATGCACTTTTGGGCTTTTGCTCATTTTTTTCTAATCTTTAATGCATATCTTGATTATTGTATTTCCCGTGTTTTATTTTTCCCTACTTTCTAGATAAATTTATTATTTTAGTCATTGCATGTGTTGTGATATCGAGTCTTTATGCATGTCTTTTTGTCAGTTATTAATTCTTCCATTTCATGAACCATACACTTTTTTTTTATTTAAGTAAACAAGTGTTATTTGTAATTTCATGGCGATTAGACCAGTTATAAATAGGTTATAAAGAGTTGGGAAAACCTATAAAAGATCAGTATCGTCTTAACTTCGTAAGTCTCCTAATTTTGGAGATCAATTTGGATACTTGTTATGTTACGGCCTTGAAATCTCGCCCCTAAATAAATCTTTGAGTAGTTTATCCTAGCAGTCAGCACCATCTAAATCACCATCGAGTAAGCGGACCGATGCAAATAGGTGAATGATCCCACGATAAAAAGAAAGAAAAGAGAAGTAAAAATCTGGAAAAGTAAGAAAAAGAAAGGAATTTTCCTTCTAAGTTAGGTGACCCTCAACCGGTCATTTAGCCCAACGGCTGTGAAACCTTTAAGAATATTGCATATTCATCAGAATTTTTGACAAAATATGAATCATGGTCACGAACAGGTTCGACTTTCGTGTATGAAAAGATAAAAGGCTTAATGTGATTGCACATGAATGAAAAGGGACGAACCATGGGACGAGTAAGTTAGGCACGAGAATAACAACGTAATGCGAATTGGTTTGTATAGAGAGGAGATTTACGACCGCAAAACGCGGAATGTGTCACTACGACACCCTTGGCTTGCGAGTTAGTACCTATCAATATGACCTTGAGTAATTAGAGTATTTATCCTTAAATAGTTACAAAGGCACCATGTGAGAAAATTCTTTACTTTGAATAAATTTTGAATGATAGCAAATTGTGTGATCATCATCCAAATGTTGGTTGTGCATTACCTTACATGATACATTTGTGTTTTTATTGTGTTTTTATCCCATTCTATTGTTGCATGACTGTACATAAAGACCTACATTGATACATCTCTTAAAAGAACTCATAAAATCCATTTTGTGTCAGTATGCATCAACACATAATCCCATGCATCGATACATACAGTATGTTTGTGTCAGTATGCATCAACACATAATCCCATGCATCGATACATACAGTATGTTGTAAATCACAAAATTCTTTTGTTCAGTATGCATCGATGCATACGAATCATGTATCGATACATGGACAGGCAAAATGCTCTATGGATCGACCCATACGTGCCTTGCATCGATGCATGATTAGTTGAAATGCCCTATGTATCAATGCATACGAATTATGCATCGATCCATGTTAGTGGAAATATCATATGCATCAATACATACGAATTATGCATCGATCCATGCTCACTTAAATTCACCAAAAACTCACTTATCTTACAGTATGCATCAATGCATACCCTCATGTATCAATGCATAAGTCTGTTTTATGTTCTAACAGCTTCTGTTTTTGCATATAAAAGAAATGTTATGACAGCAGTGGTCAACACGAATTCTAAGAGGGAAAAACAATTGAACACAAGATCAAAGAAGTGTGTAGCAGCAATTGTTTTTGAGCAGATGGAAACCTGAAAGAGACTTCATCTTCTCCATCTTCTCAATCACTTTTCTTCAAGAACATCAACACATAACCATTCTTGTTCTTTGGATTAAAGGATCAACGAGATAACGTTCAGTGGTACGATCAAGGATCTAGCTGAGGTTTTTCAGTGGAACGATCGAGGATCTAGCTGAGTTGAAGATTGAAGGGGGTTTCGAGGAAAAACCTATTGGTTTGTCCTTCAAGAACTGGAGTGTTCTTGCGGGTTTGTGAGTCACGTTTGCAGAACAGATTCAGCCGCAGCGTTGCGTTTGGAGATCGGGGGATTTCGCAAGCAGGTCGTGGAACCGGTGAATTGTTTGCAATTTTGTGCAGGAAATTCTTGATTGTGCTCAGATCAAGTGGAGGTTTCATACAAGAAGAAGTTCTTGGAATTTAGAACTCTGTCTTAGTATCATAACCTTGTATCAACGAATTCGGCAATAATTGATAATCAAAGTTCTCAATTTCATTTGAAATTGAGAGGGAGACGTACCCACACGCGAGGACGACGTGGGGAACTTCCTTACCAAATCTCTGCGTATCGTATTCTTCCCTTACTCCTCTTTACGTTTCAAACAGTTTTCGCAATTTCAGTTAGTGTGTTGTGATTGTACCTTTTACAGGACAGCAGTGGCAAGAAAACTTCTTTAACTAAACTCCACTGCTGTTCATCATTGATCACATACACACCAACTGTTTGACAAAATTGTTAGCTAGGTTTTATTCATTGGAAATAGACTTTAATGATAAGTGCATTCAATTAGCTAAAACTCTGGTGTTGATAGTTTCTGTCATTCTCATTCAAATCCAGCATTAAACTCGTGTGTCCGGTTTTCTAGTAGCGGTTCAGAATATACGGAAGTCGATTCGGGACTGATATTTTCCGCCAACTTTAAAAACTCTGATAAAACTTTAAATCCGTTAAATTTAAAAGAGGTGATCTATTCACCCCCCTCTCGATCACTAGCCACACCGTCTAACACACCAATGTTTTCTTCTTCATAAGTGTTTGCTTAAGGGCAAGCAAAGGTTCAAGTATGATGGCGTTTGAATAACACCAAATTACATCGTTATTTTGACTCATTTTGTACATCGCTATCATTTTAGCTCTATTTCCAGTGTTATGTGGGTGCTTTGTCTATATTTCAGGTATTTAACCATATCGGGACCATATGCAAAGAAAGGAAACAATTCAGATGCAAAATAATGGAAAAATGGAAATTCCAAACAAGGCGACCTACATGGCGTTCGCTATAAGGAAGACCATATTAGAAATGACGTGTCCCACTCACCAATGGGTGGATTGACCCACTCTTCCACACGTTGGGAAGATGGAGTTCGCCCCCTTAACATGGCGTTCTCCATCCTTTGTGAAAGGAAGTCGGTTAGAAAATGGACCCACTTGGTCTTCCACTCTTTCCATGTTCCCCTATTTTTTCTCCCACGAAATGAGAAAGCTTCACATGCCATTTTAGGTTTTTGGAACATTATAAATAGGCTTCAAACTTCATTTTCCAAACCATTCAAGCTTAGCACAATCTTAAGCACGAAAATCACCAATCAAAGTTATAACTCGTCCTTTCGAGGGGTTATAACACCAATGAGTATTGAGTTTGTACGAAGTTTAGAGCATTTTAATTTCTCACATTTTAAACTTGCCACCATTTACATTCCTTTACCAGTCTTCAGCAAATTTACTTTGTATCACATTTAAGCCTCTGTTTGGAGCAGGTTTTTATCGCATTTTGCATTTTATTACAACTTTATTTATTTACTCGCTCTTTATTTATCTCGCCTCGCAATACTTTTATTTACAAGTCTTATTTATCACACCGTATTGCTTTAAACTATTTTTCTGCAATGTTTACTTCTAAGCTTCAAACTTATACTATCATGTTTGTTATAAGCATATCCAACTAATTCATTAATGATGGGATGTGAGGACCGTCACTTGTCGATACTCTAACTGTTGCTTCTTTAGGATTTAGATTATGGGCTATTTTAATTTTAATTCAATCTTTTTGAACTCAATTTAATCGGTCACTGCAAAAGTAGAGTTGTGAAAACGTCGGGTAATATCAAAAGTCGTCTGACATTAAAGAATAAGATTGGTTTGTTTTTTATAAATGAATATCGCGAAAGCACTTTGTTAATTAACAAGGAAAGTATAATATTTCTAGAAGGAAGTTTTAAAATTATTTGCGGGCGCGTTTGTAGGTTTAGTATCCGGTTACCAGAGCGAAGACCTATAACCCTTTTAAGTTAAATTTTACAATCAAAATTACTTTTTAACTGAGTAAAGAGTCTGATTTCTTAAAAAAAGATTTACTACTTTAACATATTAAGCGCCGGTCACATGTGACAGTGGACGATATAGATTAGAGAGTCAAATCCGGTTCAGAATATGCGGAAGCGACAGTTCCTGTTCAATCACATTTTTTTCAATGTAGAAAATATTGCCCCGTACAATGATCCTATTTAGAAGCAATCAAGAGTACTGTTGTTTGATAAGAGCCACATCCCGATATTATTTTTCTAAATATATTAAAGTTATTTAATTTCATCTCATCTTTGTTTAATTGATTTGCCTTAGATAACCATCGTGACAATTAGAAACGATAGATTGATAGTTAGGTCTCTATGGGATCAATATCTTTTAAAACTACGCGATAGACTGTAGACTTGCAAATAGTTATTTCGATAGACTTAAAATCTAGAGAACAAACATCACCTTCGATAATGTCTCACTGATTTCATCACCTCCGGAATCAGCTACCGACCCAATCCACACAATGGGATTTGAGGCTCACCAACAACTATCCATCTATCCAACAACATAAATGCATGCGACATACAATACATGCAACAACAACATCATGCACAAGGACCCACCTCTATAGTCAATGTACACCTCCAATACTGGCCATCATGTATCAAACACATGTTATACAGTTCAACAATATCAACATACAACATAATAAGAAACAACAATGCATTTAAGGTTATGTCATGCCACCATATAAATAATACAATGCATATCAATATCATCACTCAGAAAAATATTCAACTTCAGGTACTAAAACTAATTTTAAATGATAGTACATACTCTCAGTTTTCTGACGCTTCAAACCATGCGTCAAACAGAGTTATGGAGCTCAAGTTACATCATTTTCAATTTCCCAATTCTTCACGTAACAGTGGTAAGCGGTTACGCTCAAATCGGTAACCGGTTACAAGCTCATAAACAGCCCAGAAACCTATTTTTTCAAGTGGTAACCGGTTATACTCAGATCGGTAACCGGTTATAGGTTCGAAGAAGAACCTAAAAACTTATTTTTAGCCGTTGAAGGTCTTTTAGACCTTCGATTGCGATTCCATAAAAACCTCCGATCTCCGAATTCGACATACTATAATTATTCAATTATTAAAATAGAAAATTCACAATAAATCACATATTAGCATAAGAAACCATTCATTCTCATCAATTCATATGTACCCCAGACCTTCCAACAACAACAGTTGCAACAATTCATCATTCCAACTCTGACCCGAAACCATATTAATTCTCACAACTTTTACAACACATAATCCAATCAAATTTCAGGGGTTTAACAACAACATTTTCATCATTCACATAATTCAACATTCATCATTCCCACAATTCAACAAAGAGAAGAAAACACAAAATCTACATGGCATAATCTACCTACCATCATAATGTTAACCCTTAGATAATCAGAACCCCACCCTTATCTTAGAGTTCCTATCATTAGATTCTTTAACCTTCAATGGTGAATCTCCCATTGAGCCCTATCCTCTTCTTTTCTCTTTCTTGCTTCTCCTCTTTTCTCCCAAAAGTTATGTTATTGAGTTTCTATCCCAAATCTCATTTTCTATTATTTTTATTGTAATTCCTATTATTTTATTAACTTATTATATTATCACTATTTTTTAATAATAATAATAGTAATAATCCACTCAAATTAAATAATTAAATTAATATTTATATAATATTAATTAATTAAATAAATAATAACTAATATGAATAATTAATTTTACTCATTACACCACCCTTTCTACCTCAAGGGCAACACAACACATCAAAATATCAATCAACACAACACAACCACAAGTATCACATAATTAAATTATGAAAAATAATTTAAATAAAATTGGGACGTTACAATTTACACATAGAGATGAGTTCATTGTTTTTACCTCTGATGACGCTTGCTTGAAGGCATTCAAAGACACTTTTATGTGAGAGATGCAGTTCACTCCCTGCTTTGGTTAGGTGTTCAGAAATTGAGAGAATTGTAATTGGTTAGGCCATGGTAACTTTGTTTCTTCCAATCATAATAGGAAAAAAAATTAGTTGCTACTCCTCGTCAGTGGAATTGTCTTCAATATGGTATTTTGGGTAGGATATTGAATTTGTTGGCTATTCCAGTAGGAATTAAACATAAACAAGTTGTCAATAAAATCGTTAAAAAGGTGATTGTTATTTCACTTGTATAATTTCACTTTGATTGAAAACTCATATGTGCTAACTCATCTGTGTGTATTAACTATTATTCGTGATGGATAGGTTCTATTGTTTTGTGGATACTTACAGCCAAGGTGTGACCAAGACATCTTTCTGAAATTCTTGTTGTAGAAGCCCTTCAAAAGATGCTGCTTGGTTGGTAGTGTTATAGATATTCACTCAACTTTTCAAGTTTCTGCTATGTATATTTACCTTTTAAACACATGGCTGATATATGCCCACAGAGAAATTTAGGCATCTACTTGTGGTGGAGAATGAAGAAGTTTTGGCTTTACTTGATACCACAAAGTGTTGTTGAGAAAGGTAAATGTCATCTTCATGCTTAGCTCTTTGATTTCTAATGTCAGCATCCCTAAAAATTATAGATGTTGCAATGCCTATAGTTTCAAATAACTCAATTATATCAAGCTAATTTGGTCTTTTTGCAGACTCTAATTTTATGGACATTGTTGCTGGTGTTTGGTGTGATACAAAATCTGTTGTTACTAGTCCAATAACGGTAGATACATTGTTGACGCGTCTGGGGAAAAAGCCTATGTTGAGTCGGTTACACGTTGCAAGCATGAGGTGACATGTAATTGAGGTATGCGTCTGGTGGAGATGCCTGCATAAGAACCGGGAGAGCAACCTCGGCCATGCTTGACAAAATTGAGGTATGCTTGCAACCGCATTGTTAGCCTGTTACTCTTTTAATATGCTTCTACTGCAAAAATGCATATTGTATTGAAGTGGTTTTAATTTTTTGTTCCATAATTAGATCAATTAGACTTATGTGTAGTGATTTCTAACTACATGTAGCTTTCGAAACTTTAAAACTAAGGTTTATCACGTCTAAATTTCTGGTTAATAAAGTTCACTAGATAATTAACAATTTGTGAGATCTAATATATCTATTAACCAAATCTAACACTTCATTTACCAATTCTGATGACAATTTAGTTCGCATGTTTGATCATCTAAAACTAAACGGTCACGGGGTTGGGTCTCCCTAATAAAATTGGCTTTGCATGTATGACTCTAGGAATTCCATTTTGGAGTGGTATGTCCTTCTGATTCATAATTCAAACCGCAGGTAATGCTTAGTTTGAAGTGACCTATTAAGATTGATTTGTTTTGTCTGATCTTAAAAATTTGGCAGTGGGTCAATGGAGTTTGTTATTCCACAAGCAAATTCATCAGCATTAATTCCCATTTCAGTTCATTTTGCAGCAACTGAGACATTTAGTGACCCGAAGGTTTGTGTTTTCCTTTATGGTATTCAATTTTATTAGGGGCAGTGGATGTAGTGTAATTTGGAACAATGTGTCAAAATGGCATAGTTAAAATTTGAAACTGACAAACAGTTGATCACAGAAAACTACCAAGTTGGGTGATTGATTTCCTCTTGATTTGTTAACATTCCATTTGACATTTTCCTAGATTACAAGTTAACATCTTGTACAATGTTTCTTGTAGGCTATTAGTTACATGGTTGAACGTGTTGTAGGAACTGTATCATTTGAAATTGTTTTTCAGGTATGGTAATACTAGATTATTCGTAATTGTTGTCGTCTCCACCTATTTGTTTTTGCCACATGCTGAATTTTTTTCTCTTAGGAAAAATGCTTGGAAACTGGAGACACAGTGTCCATTAGTGTAATCTATGGTCATACCACTGTTGTTGAAGAACATCATTCGATCCATCAAGTTATGGCTACATCTCTTGAAGAAACCCTAACCCTAAACCTATTGGTGCAAAGGTAGAATAAATGATGGACGAAAATATTCTATTAAGAGAATGACGGCTACAAAACATGATAAAAGTTACAATGATTGTCACCCTATTTATAAGTTAAAACTAGGGTTACTAGAATATGATAAAATACTAAAATACCCTCTAACAAACTTAGGGGCTAAGAAAATAGTACAATTAATAAATATGAATTACTTCTAATACCATCCCTTAATTCATATTCCATCAAAACTTGTAACACCAATTCCATCCCTTAATCTGAGAAATTGATCAGTCTTGATAGCTTTCGTCAGACCATCTGCCAACTGTTTCTGAGTGCTGCAGTGTACAACTTCTAACACTCCCCTCTGAACTTGATGTCTCAGAAAATGATATTTGGTCTCAATGTGCTTGCTTCTCCCATGCAACACTGGGTTTCTGGCAAGATTGATTGCAGACTTATTGTCAATCATCAACTTCAGAGGTTGATTTACTTTAATCTTCAGATCCTGCAATAGATTCAGAATCCACACAGCTTGGCATGCAGTAACAGCACCTGCAATGTATTCAGCTTCACAAGTTGACAACGCCACAACAGGTTGCTTCTTGGAACACCAAGAAATGGGACCTCCCAGAAATTTGAATAAGTACCCAGACGTACTTCTTTTGTCAACTCTGTCTCCACACCAATCAGAATCTGAATAACTCTGAAGTTCTGACTCATCCTTTCTTCCAGAAGGAAATAATACTCCATACTTCAGAGTTCCCTTGATATACCTCAGAATCCTGACAGCAGCTTCGTAATGGGACCACTTAGGTTTACTCATGAACCTACTAACCATCCCAACTGAATAGCAAATATCAGGTCTGGTATTGCACAAATACCTCAGAGAACCAACCAACTGTTTGAAGGTTGTAGCGTCCACATCCTTTCCATCAGAGTCAGAATCCAGTTTCTGATTTGTATCAGAAGGTGTGACAGCAATCTTACAATTCTTCAGATTAAATCTCTTCAGAATTTCTAATTCATACTTGAGCTGATGCAAAATAATACCTTTCTCAGAGTATCTGAATTCCATCCCTAGAAAGTATGTCATTTTGCCTAGATCAGTCATTTCGAATTCATTCATAAGAACTTTCTTGAACTTGGCTATCTCCTGTTCAGAACTTCCATTCAGCAGTATATCATCAACATATAAACATACCAGAGTCATATTTCCTTCAAAAGTATGCTGAACATAGACACCGTACTCCATCTCACATTTCTGAAAGCCTTGCTTCTTGAAAAATGAATCAATCTTCTGATTCCAAGCTCTGGGCGCTTGTTTCAATCCATATAGAGCTTTGTATAATCTGTACACCATCCCTTCCTGATTCTTTTTCACAAATCCAGGAGGTTGTGACACGTAAACTTCTTCTTCTAATGGACCGTTCAGAAATGCAGATTTTACATCTAAATGCATCAGAGGCCAATTCCTGTTAGCAGTTATTGCAATCACCATTCTGATTGTTTCATGTCTTGCTACAGGTGCAAACACTTCAGAGTAATCCAGCCCAGGTTTCTGTAGAAATCCTCTGACTACCAACCTTGCTTTATGTTTGCCAATTGAACCATCTGGCTTTAACTTCTGCTTGAAAACCCATCTGACGCTGATGGCTTTCTTGTCTTTTGGAAGTTCTGTCAGCTTCCAAGTCTTGTTTCTCTCTATAGCATCAAGTTCTTCTTTCATGACCTTCAGCCAGAGCTTCTTCTTAAGAGTCTCTTCTGTACTTATGGGTTCAGAGTCTACTAACATGGCACACTGAATAACTTCTCATTCAGATTCTACTTCAGTGTCTTTCAGCATGTCAAATTCTGCATATCTTCTGGGGATGTTTCTTATTCTTTGTGGTATCTGAACTTGTTCAGAGTCTTGAGCTTCAGAGTTTCTAGCTTCAAATGGTTGACTTCCTCCAGAGCTTTGACTATCTTCAGGAGTTGGCATATTTCCAGAGTCTGAATTGCCACCAGAATCTGGATTACCATCAGAGTCTGGGTCATCAGAGTCTGGATCATCAGAGTCACCTTCATCTTCTGAGTCTTCTCCAGAGTCAGAATCACTATCAGAATCAGAATCAACGTCAGAGTTTACTCCAACTTCAGAAATTCTTAACTCTGACCTTTCTTCAGAAGTTCTAACATCAGAAACAGATTGAGACTTATCCCAATTCCAAACTTCTGATTCCTTCACAATCACATCTCTGCTGAATTCAATTTTGTTGGTTTCTGGACAATAGAGCTTGTATGCACCTGTACTGTGGTACCCTATCAGAATCATCACTTTGCTTCTATCATCCAGCTTCTGTCTTCTGGCTTCTGGAACATGTTTATAGCAAACAGAACCAAACACCTTCAGATGACTAACACTTTGATTATCTCCAGTCCACTTCTGTATTGGAACTATTTCCTTCAACTTCTTCGTAGGACATCGGTTGAGTACATATGTTGCAGTGGCAACAGCTTCTCCCAAGAGCTTCTGAGGAAGTTTCTTCTCCTTTAGCATGCTTCTCACCATATCAAGCAAAGTGCGGTTTCTTCTTTCAGCAAGACCATTGTGTTGAGGGGTATAGGGAGCAGTGACCTCATGCTCAATTCCATTCTCCTCACAGAACTTCTGGAACTCTTTGGAGTTATACTCACCTCCACCATCAGTTCTAAGAATCTTCAACTTCTGACCACTCTGATTCTCAGCCTTCATTCTAAACTTCTTGAATTCATCAAACACCTCATGTTTAAACTTAATAAGGGATACCCATGTCATTCTTGTGAATTCATCAACAAATAACACAAAGTATTTATTCCCTCCAATCGATGCTACTGGAAATGGACCACACACATCAGAATGTACAACTCCAAAGGCATGTTTTGCTCTTGTAGCAGTTTCTGACGCAAATGGCAATCGTGGTTGTTTTCCTTCCATGCAAACTTTGCATGATTTTTCAGGCTTCTTAATTGCAGGAATTCCATGTACCAACTTCTTTGAATTCAGATGTTTTAAGCTTCTGAAATTCAAATGACCAAATCTTCTGTGCCACAACTCACTCTCCTTCTCAGCACTTGTTGCACTAAGACATTCTGAGTCTGTAGTTCTGACATTCACCTTGAATGTTCTATTCCTTCACTGTTCTGACTCCATAATCAACTTCTGATTGCAGTCATACAGCTTCAGAAGATTGTCCTTCATGGTAACTGAAAAACCTTTCTCAATTAATTGTCCCACACTCATCAGATTGCTTCTGATGCCAGGTACATACCACACGTTCTGAATCAATGTTGTTTTCCCATTGTTCAGAATCACTCTGACATTTCCCATACCTCTGTATTAAGATATTTGTCATCAGTACATCTGATCTTTGTCCTCTTTTCAGAGTCAAAGTCAACCAGCCATTTCTTGTTTCCAGTAAGATGATTTGAACAGCCAATGTCCATATACCACCAGTCTATCAGATCCATATCATCAGATTCAGAGGCCATCAATAGCACAGATTCGTCATCAGAACTTCTGGCTATATTTGCTTCTTCTGATTTTCTCTCCTTGTTTGACCAACAGTCTCTAGCAAAGTGACCAAACTTCTTACAACAGTAACATTGGATCTTCTTCTTGTCATACTTCTCTTTTCCCTTTTGAGCATTCTTTTGTCTATCAGAGGTTGAGCTTTCTGACTTCTGACCACCATCAGATCTTCTCCTAGCTTCTGACTGCTTCTGATACCTCCTATCAGAAGTTGCTTTCAGAGCCTGTTGCTCTACTTCCCTTTCAGAAGTTCTCTCAGTCAAACGCAACTCTTGCGCTTCTAGACTGCTCTGCAGCTCTTCAATTCTCATGGTGCTCAGATCTTTGGAATGTTCTATTGCTACCACAATGTAATCAAATTGAAAGGTAAGGGATCTCAATACTTTCTCCATGATTGTTTCTTCAGAAAGAGTTTCTCCACACGCTTTCATCTCATTAGTGATCAGAATCACTCTGGAGATGTATTCAGAAACTTTCTCATTATTCTTCATGTTGAGCTTCTCATATTTCTTTCTCAAGGACTGAAGCTCCACCTTCTTCACTGATGCGTCACCACCATAACATCTAACCAGTGTGTCCCACGCAGCCTTTGCTGTCGTTGAATCTGCAATCTTCTCAAACACATTTACATCAACACATTGATGAATGAAGAACAATGCTTTCTGATCCTTCTTCCTTACTTCCTTCTGCGCGTTTTTCTGTTCATCTGTCGCATCTGCTGCTACCGGAACATAACCATCAGTGACAAGATCTAGAACATCTTGAGCACCGAACAGTACACGAATTTGGATCATCCAACGATTCCAGTTTTTACCATCAAATACTGGAAGTTTGGTGTTCATGTTGCCGTTTCCGTTCATCTTTCTACCTTGCACAGTACACTCAGATTTCTCACAGTGTTTCCCAACCCACAGAATTAAAATTCTGATCAGATTTTGTTCAAGATTCAACACGAATCTAAGAATCAAAATCAAACACACAAGACCTCACGTTCACTCGTGTTTCCCGTGTTTCCCAATGAATCCGAACTGGGCTCTAGATACCAATTGTTGGTGCAAAGGTAGAATAAATGATGGACGGAAATATTCTATTAAGAGAATGACGGCTACAAAACATGATAAAAGTTACAATGATTGTCACCCTATTTATAAGTTAAAACTAGGGTTACTAGAATATGATAAAATACTAAAATACCCTCTAACAAACTTAGGGGCTAAGAAAATAATACAATTAATAAATATGAATTACTTCTAATAAAACCTACATCAACCCCAACTTGATCCTGTGTAATTGACACGTTGCATTGGTGGCTCGATTCTTAGTGCTTTTAACATCGACGGATCCAGGAACGTGTTTGGGTTCGATTTCGCTCTATCGAGTATAAGCTAAAAACTAAGGTTTGATTATGTTATGATCCTTCTACGGGTAAACCTTTTTTAGGCTGAATATTTGTGATATTTTTGATCATGTTTGTTAGAATAAGGAAAACCTGTGTAATAAAGGATCAAAAGTAAACAATTGTGGTACCTAAAGATAGACATGGACTCCATGCAATTGATTTTTTAGATCCTAGTATGGTATGTGTGGTTTGAACTGAATTTTTGTGTGAACTTCATTGCTGATAAAAGTTATTTGTTGTAACTATGTATTTATTTTGTGATTCGCTCAAATGAAAGTGAGATTATATATTATTTTCATGACATGATAGTTCAAATGCTAAAATGCGGGAATCAAGAGGGGAAGTTACTTTTTGGCTTTGGATATGATTTTCGACAAAGGAATAGGTAGCTAACTAATCCTAAACTGGAACAAGAACATGAGCGATTTAATGATAGTGATTTGATCAAACTTTAAAAATGAGTTCGTTCACTTCTTATTACTTACCCAAATTAATTTATGATGTTTATTCATTTCGGCTTTGTGCAAAATATAAATAGATTCTATCTCAATTTTGATAATAGATTTTGACCCTATTTACATAAATAATTAAATTTGTAGCTACTTCAAAGAAGTGTTATATATTGGTGTTAAAACTCATATTCGACACTTTTTTTCTCTTTCAAAGAAGTGTAAACACTTATAAATTGTACCTAGTTTTTCCAAAAATCAGTGTTAATTAATAATTCAATATTAATTCTTATAAAACGCCATCTTTTATCGAATTCACAATTTCTTTCTCTTTAAATTGATGTTGCTCTTCAACTATTTGAAAAAAGAATTGAGCCCCAAGTTGTCGAATATTATCAATAACGTCATTGTCATATGATGATGGACTATCATATATCTACAAATTTAAACAATAAAATAAATTAAATGAGGACATGTTAAAACATGAAGTGACGTGATTTACATATTAAACATTAAATATATTTGTTATTGTCGCACCTCGAAAAATGCGATCCCTCGCGATGGACGCGGAAAAATAGTTCGAACAGAGTCGCCACCGAAATTTATTCATTCCAATGAAGGAATAGAAAAATATCGATAAAACCTTTAAGAAAATAGAATAATGATCGTCGCAACCATATTCGGGTTCGGGAGTCGATTACGCAAGGGGAAGGTATTAGCACCCCTCACGTCCATTGTACTCAACGGGAACCTCTTAGTCTAATTTGCTATTTGAATGTTAGTTGAATGTTGTTCGCTTTCTTCGAGTAATTTAAAATATTGAATAGATATGGATGGGGACATCGGAAGGGGGAAAAAGGAGGCTTTTTATTAGTGTGCTTGTGAAGATACAACAATCTCCTGCCTACGTATCCTTATGGTGTAATAAGGAAATCAGAGCATTCGTAGTTCGGGGAACTACGATTTGTTGGTGTTTTTTAATGAACGATTGTGTAGATCGCGTTCTAAAGGCTAAACGTTGGCTTATCTACTCTCGGCGGAGGCTTAAGCACTAGTTTGTTGTGCACATTAGAAAGGATTAAACAATGTTCTTTTTTAAAAGAGTTTTGGTCACGTGGGGGTGACAAGTTGAATTAATGTTTTTGATGTTTTGTTTGATTGATTTCGATCACAGGGGGGCGAGAAGTTAAGTTTAGTGTGTTTAATATGTTTTTGAAGAAAGACGAAATATTGAGCAATATGGTGCACACCAATCGTTCAATTCTTTCTAGGAATAATAAGGTGATCGCTTTCTACTCCTTTTTTCGTTCGAATTATTTTTGAAAGTTTGTTTGCGGATGTCGAATATGCACGGTAGTGAGGCCTGCGCCTCCCACTTGCTTATTCAAGGAATAATAAGGCGTGCGCCATCATTCCTTTATCCAAGTTTTAATTAACGTGTTTTGATCGGAAGTCGATAATTTGAGCAATATGGCGAGCACTAATCACTCTATTATTAAAGAGATGGTGAGGCGAACGCTTCCCATTCTTCTTCAACCGAGGTTTGAATTATAAAATTGTTTATATTGATTTGGAAGAATAATTTCGAATTTGGACGGTAGCGGTTTTAATCGGAAATCGATAACTTGAGCAATATGGTGTGCGCCAATCATTCAATTATTCGAGATGGTGAGGCGAACGCCTCCCATCTTTTTATTATCCGATTTTTAGAATTGAAAAGGTTTAGAAGTTGTGTTAATTTGAAACAAATGACTTGAATAATGTGGTTGAAGCTTTAATCGGGTGACAAGATATCGAGCGATGTGGCGTACGCCAATCGTTCGAACACTTGAGAAATAATGAAGCGAACGCTTCCTATATCCTTTACATCCCAAGTTTACGGTAAGAGAGAAAATTCTTTAGAAGTTAAAATATTTAGAAGAAAAAAAGATTTGAATTTGCGTAGTTATGACTTAATCGGTTTTGAAGTGAATTACTTGGCGTTGGACCAAGATTTCCGCTTATGTGTGAGATTAAATGGGTTTTGGTTTAGAAATGATGTGAAATGGTGATAGTGAAAGAAATCGATCAATGTTTAATTACCAAAATTGATTGATTAAAATTTGGTTATATCAATTAATTAAGTTAATTAAGATTAATTATCATAATTATTTATATGAATCAAATAACTGAGTTAATTAACATTAATTAAAATTAACTAATTAATCAAAATTTAATTAATTAACCGATTTAATTAACGGTTGTAGAAATAAATATTAATGCTTGATTTAGCGAACTCAATTAAATCGTTGTGCTCAAAACCGGTTCATACATAACGACAACGGAGTCGGAACGTCGTATGTGGGTTGAAACGCGGTGAAATGCTCCATTGATATATCGAAATTTGGAATAACGACATCAAATTACCGATTCCGTGGATTAAACTTTGATTAAAAATGCAACGTATTAAACAGAATAATGGCTACTTATACAATTACTAATAATGATAAGCCAGTTTACAAAGATCGCATTATAATAAGAGGTGCAAAATAAAACAAAAGTACATATGGGTTTGAGTAAAAATATTGGGCCCAACAGTAAGCCACTCTCATACCAACCTTTAAAACACAAAAACAAAAGTTCAACAACCTTATTGACCTGTAAAAAAAAGGAACAGTTACAATAACAACATGCTTTGCCAAGTGCTCTAACAGAAACAACTGGTTCCCCACGGCATGAAAAAGACGCGATCAAATTGAAAGAAAAAACGTCATTTAGCAAGCAATAACGCATACTTACTATGAACAAATTTGAGGCTATGCATTGAAGATTAAAACATAAGCAATACCTAGAATGAAAGAAACAACAGATGCACAACCAACATCAACCGGCGGACACTCATTATAGTCAATATTAACCCCATAATAAAGCCAGTGTACAAACGCAAACGCCATAAAATGAAATCAAAACCAGAATTTATTCACCGCAAGGTCGTGTGCTGAACCAAAACTTAAACCGAAAATTATCGTGTAGAGGATGTCGTGAGCAAAGATAACAACTTTTTGTCGGAAAGTGGTAGTGGAGAGCGGATCATTGAATTGATTGAGGTTACCGTTTGAAATGGTTGAGTCGTGAATGTGGACTGCAAAAGTTGTGAAACGGAGTTTCGAATGTACACTTGGGATCGGAGCTCCAGATTTTTTGTCATCGGAGATAACAAAGAGCGTTGTCTTGGTTGTAGCGGCAAGGCCGGTGGTTTGTGCGGCGTTGCAGTTGTCGGGTTGTGGTGAAGAAGAAGATGATTGGGTTTGTTGTCAGTGGTTAAACGCGGCGGAACAGAGTGAAGGTCGTGTGGTGATGGTGAATGAACGGAGGGTTGAAGAAGAAACTGGTGTTGAAAGGGAGTGATGCGTCGGTTAACGAAAGCGGAAAGAAGGTGACGAAGAAGATCCACCGTCTTCTTCCACTTTTTCCTTTTTTTTTTATTTCGTTCTTTCTTTTTGTTCTGTTTTTTTAGAGTGAGTTGAAAAAATGAGAGGGTATTTGGTGCCAATAAAGGGAAAAATCCATCAATCCTCTACCGTCCCTTTTTTAAAGAGAAACCCATCTAATTCTCCTTCCCCTTTTCACGTTTTCTTTTTCCTTTGGTCTTCTAGCAGAAAGAGAGTGTGTAGTGCGAATATTGGTGTGGGGCAGGTCACGTGGTGAGAGAGAGGACCGTTGGGAATGGGGTCAGATAGGTTTTTGTGGTGGTGCCGAAAAGATTTTGGAAAAGATCCTCTCTACTTACAATTGGCTACCTTATCCCTTAAATGAGGACGCGTGGCCATGATGGAGGAAAGAGATATTTGCTTACTTCTCATTACTAATATTCACTAAATTTAAATCTTGTTTGGACAACAAAATGCACATGGAATGCAAAGTTAAACCTTTGATTAAATTAAAACAATGATCAAGATTGAATCGAAGAAATACAAATAATTTAGAATACCTATAATGCCCATTCTATATGATTTAATTGACTTAAATGAGACTAAATCAATTAACTCAAATAAAAATCACAACTTTCTAAATAAACATGATAAAATTAAAATAAGAGCATGGAAAATTTTATTTATTTAATTTGAATATTTTGACAAAAGAATAAAAATAAAACGACCAAAAATGAATAAAAGTCGGGCGAAAATTTGTTTGAAAAATTATATCGGATGCACTAAACTGATCAGCATGAAATATACTTATTGAAAAAATACAGCGTTTCTTTTAATTTTGAAATAAATTTTCATCGGTTAAACGGCTCAAACGGATTAAAAAGCAGCCGAAACAGTGGCTGAAAAATATAACGGGCACACCAGGTTAAACTACGTGAACCGTAGATTAATAATACTGGCGTCTGCAATTTTAATTTTGAAACTTTTTGCCCGTTGCTTTTGCACGTTTTTGAGAAGTGAATCAACTGATTTGTCTGTATTTTCAATAATTTATTCCGACTGATATTTTAGGTATTATTTATGACGAAATGCATGTCATGTTGTGCATATGATGCAAATTAAAATGAAATCAAATTTACGGAAAAATAAAAATGTCTGGACAAAATTGGGGTATGACTGTTATTACCTCACGTAATTCTTAAAATATACTCGTCTCGATAATGTCAAACAAAGTTTTCATTACATAACAACCACAAGCCCAACTATTATCGTGTTGATAGGTCTACAAATTAACTAAATAAATAAAAAACACACATACATACATACATACATATATATATATATATATATATATATATATATATATATATATATATATATATATATATATATATATATATATATATATATATATATATATAAAATTCATATGAAATATCAATAAATTTAAGACAATTAACTTACCTTTATAGATATAAAATTAGGCTTTTTATAACTTCTCATAGCCTTAATAAAAAAAATATTTAACAAAAATCTAATTGTATTTAGTAAAAATATAAAGTTAAACAAATAGAGAAATTTCAACATAATTTTAAAAGAGACCTTTTATCTTAGAAATGTGTCCCACACCAATACATTGTTATCAACACATTTATATCAACATGTTTGTATTTTTAACGCCTATTATTTTCTATAATATTTGTTTTAGAAAATAAAATATTTAATAGTATTTAATTCTTATTATTATCAATATTGTTTTGGTTTCTATTTAATTTCTTTTTCAATGATGCAATATTTAAGATTAAATATGTGTGATTAATTAAAATATGAAATTGGTCATTGATATATTAAATAGTGTGTAAGTCTAATGTTTCACCCTCCTATATTTTTGTTTGGAGATAGAGTCCACAACTATATCTAAAATAAATGTGAAAAAATAATTAATTATTGAATAAAACAATTAAATTTTATTCACCAAACCTCACAGTTTTTATTTAAATTCTTTTTATTTGTTTAATTGATTTATTTGTGAATTTTTATTTATTATATAAAATTTTATTTTATTAAGGATTATATCAACTCAAAATTTTGTATAGAGAATTTGAAATTAAAAAAAAAAGTTGAACTTTTAATTAAACCATAAAAAATAATTTATATTTTGAAACTCTTCGGATTCTCTATGATCCTATAGCCTTTCATGTGTTGGTTTTTATATTATCTATGTCTTGCAACTAGATAGAGGTTTCTTAAATCTATTCTTTTACCATGGTGAGGCTACTGTAAATTGTTGCTGGTGCACCTGGATGTACCAATTCTACCTTTTTAAATGGAATGCCATTTGTGAAAGGATGAGAGCAAACCTTTTTTATTTCCTAATGGACCGTGCACCAGATGGTACAGATCATTCTTAATTTGTGTTCTGACTTCAATTATTAGTGCAATCAATCCCTTTTACATGGACTTGTCATAGTCATCCTACATTTCTCTTGTTATATATATTATCTTTGATATATGTTGGGATCTCAATACATATTTGAGGCTGATGAATTTATCCTTCAATTATATCATATAGTTAGGAATTCAATAATTGGATTCCAAAGAAATATCATTATTTATTAGAAAATATGAAATGATACGAGAGTTGCACTCTAGTCACAAATTATGATTATTAACTTTACATTCGTATTCATATATATATATATATAAAATGACTCTTAAACCAAAGTCATAAAAATAATACTTTTAAATATATATATATATATATATATATATATATATATAGCAAAATAGTAATGCAATGATATAATACATAAGAAATAAATATGAAATAGTTTTTGCCGCCATTACTTATAGTAATGCAATGATATATCTCGAGAGCAAAATAGTAATGCAATGATATAATCATTTGACATTAATGGCTCGATTTGTATTTTTCATGTATTCTATGATGGAGTGTTCCTCAGTTATAATATTTTTCTTATTCCCTTTACACATGATTACAACCTTAGCCAACCAACTAACAAACTTTTCATATCGCAGAAATTATATTGGCCGGACAAAATGAAACTAATGATCCAATTATAAATTATATGATGATTTAATAAAACTTTAATAAATTGTACTTGTTTATGTCGTAGAAATTATATAAAATGGAAAAAATAAAATTACTTATCCAAATATGTTAAATCAATAAAATTTTAATAAATTTTATTTTCTCATATCGTAGAAATTATATGAAAAAATGAAACTACTTATTCAAATATGTAATTAATCAATAAAATATTAATAAATTATATTTTTTCAAATCGTAGAAAGTATATGAAACGGTAAAAATGAAACTCCTGATCCAATTATGAATTACGTAGTGAGTCAACAAAATTTTAATAAATTTTTCTTGCTCATATTATAAAATTATATGAAAAGGAAAAAATGAAACTATTGATCCAAATATGTAGTGAGTCAATAATATTTTAATAAATTTTATTTTTTCGATAACGTTTAAAAGTATATGAAATGGAAAAAATAAAACTACTGATCCAAATATGTAATAAGTCAATAAAATTTTGATAAATTATATTTTCTCAAATCGTGAAAATTATATGAATCGAGAAAAATGAAACTATTGATCCAATTATGAATTATGTAGTGAGTCAATAAAATTTTAATAGATTTTACATTCTCATATTGTAGAAATTATATGAAAGGGGAAAAATGAAATTACTGATCCAAATATGTAGTGAGTCAATAAAATTTTAATGAATTTTTATTTTTTATATCATGAAAATTATATGAAATGGAAAAAATTAAACTACTCATCCTAATATGTAGTTAATAAATAAAATTTGTTTTTTCATATCGTGGAAATTGTATGAAACGGGAAAAGTAAAACAATTTATCCACTTATGTAGTGTGTCAATAAAATTTTTAAAAAAATTATTTCGCATATAGTCAAAATTATATGAAACGGAAAAAATTAAACTATTTATCCAAATATTGATTAATAGAAATCTATCAACCATTTTTTTCATATATGTAAAAAAGATTAAAGGAGTTTATTAAAAAATATTGAGTAGATATTATAAAATTGTATTAGCTTTTATAAAATAATTGTCTTATTTGTAAAAAATTAAAATTTTGATTTATCTAATACAAGTTTTAATAATTTTTATCTTTAATCATATTATTCATAATATTCTTATTTTTAATTTTGATTTAACTAAAATGTTGGTGTTTATTGATATTGTTGTTTTATTTTGGGATGCTCAATTTTATTTTACTCTCAGAAACTATAATGGGCTTTTTTGGTGTTCTTGTAAAATTTGTTGAAATACGCAAAAACATTCAAGGATGTTATATTCAATCATTTAGGTTGTGATCGAATTATTCAAAATTACACGAAATGGGTATGACATAGTGAAGTGACCAAAAAATACCTATGTCACATAGAGTTGAAGATGATGAATTTATGAATAATAATCTAGAAGATATGATTCGTGATATTGGAGTATATGCTTTTAAGAAAGCTCATCTGGAAGATACTTTTGAAAGAGACCTCGAAGAATCGTTATATCAGGGATGAATTTTTTTACAAGATTGTCAGTTCTGTTAAGACTATTTAATCTTAAGGCATGATGTGAGTGGACGGATAAAAGCTTAACTGAATTGCTTAAACTGTTACAAGAAATGCTTCTAGAAGGTAACACGTTATCAAAGTGTAGTTATGAGGTCAAGAAGATATTGTGTCTAATGGGTTTGGACTATGTCAAAATACATGCATGTTGTAATGATTTCATATTATATAGGAAATAATATGAAAACTTGAAGGAGTGTCTGAGGAGTGGGGAGTTATGCTACAAGAAGAGGGACAATGATAATGAAGATGATGATTGTGTAACTAGAAATGGTGTTCCTTCCAAGGTGATATGGTACCTACCGATAATTTAAAGTTTTAAGAGACTATATGCTAATGTAAATAACGCAAAGAATACTAGATGTCATCCATATGAAAGATTATTTGATGGAAATTTCACTATGTAGTTGATTCATTGTAATGGAAGAAAGTTGATTAGTTGTTTCCAGTTTTTGCCCTTGAGCCAAGGAACCTTAGGCTTGGACTTGCCACCGACGAAATGAACACGTTCGGTAATTTGAGTACTAACCATACTTCATGGTCCGTTCTTCTCATGATTTACAACCTATCTCATTGGTTGTGCATGAAGCGCAAATATATGATGTTATCAATGATGATTTCGGGTCCAAAATAATCAGGGAACAACATAGATGTTTATTTAACACCATTGATTAAAGATTTAAGAATTTTGTGGGAGGAATGTGTTGATGTTAATGATGTGTATAAAGGTGATAACTTTAAGATGAGTGTCATGTTGTTTTGCGCAATCAATGACTTTCCTACATACGGTCATTTGTCTATGTACAACATCAAGGAACATAAAGCGTGTCGAATATGTGAAAATGATACATGCTTCCACCAATTAAAAAATGGAGAAAAAAACTATTTACCTTGGGAATCAAAAACTTCTAAGACTTAATCATAAATATCGTAGATTACATAAGGCTTTTAATGGAAATTTAAGATTATCGTGTCGCTCCAAAGCCCTTAACCGGGAAGGAAGTTTATAAAAGACAACAAAGAAACAAAAAAGGGCCCGTGGAGAAAAATATTTGGAAAAAGAGGTCAGTGTTCTTTGATCTTCCATATTGGTCTAGCCTCTATGTAAGACATTATCTTAATGTGATGCATGTGGATAAAAATGTATGTAATAGTTTGATTGGAACACTTATAAACATTAAAGTCAAGTAAAAAGATACTAAGAAATCCCGTGAAGATATGGTGGTGATGGGTATACGACAAAATTTAGGTAAAACAGATATAGGAAATAGAACATATTTGACCCTATCATATCACACTCTGTCTAAAATAGAAAATAAAAAGTTTTTGCAATCGTTTGTAGGGTATCAAAGTTCCCCAAGGGTACTCATCAAATATGAAAAAACTTATGTCAATGAATGATCTCAAATTACTTGGCTTAAAATCTCATGATTGTTATGTCTTGATGCAACAACTTCTACCAATGGCAATCTGTGACATTCTACCAAAAAATATAAGTGTAACTATAACCAGATTATGCTTATTCTTCAAATTTTATATGTAGTAAAGTCGTTGAATCTAGAAATTTAGATGAGTTGGAACATGAGACTGGAATTATCTTGTGTCAATTACAAGTTTTTTCCTCTATCATTTTTTGACATTATGGTTCACTTTATTATTCATCTAGTAAGGGAGATTGAAATTTATGGTCCGATTTATTTATGATGGTTATATATGATAAAGTGATACATGAAGATCTTTAAAAGGGTATACAAAGAATTATCACCGTCAAAAAGTTTTGATCATTAAACGGTACATCACATAAGTAGCTACTTTGTTTTATACAAACTATTTGTCAGAAACGAACTCTATAGGAGTTCTCGAGTCTTGTCATGATGGAAGATATGATGGTAGAGGTATTAAAGGTTTAAATGTCAAGACATTTGATCAAGATGTAGTTCTTCAAACACATTTGTATATATTGAATAACGTTAGTAAAATTCAACCTTACTTGACCATTCACAAAAGTTTTATCAAGGAAAAATTTCCTCGAATGATTGAAAAAATATTGTTGAGAAAGCATAACAAAACTTTCATAACATGGTTTAATGAAAGAGTTTCTAAAGAGAGTAGTGCATTAGAGACAATTAAATGGATGTCACATATGTCTAAATTTAATGTAATAACTTGGAGTGCATACGAAATTACTAAATATTCATTCTATACATAATCAAAGGATGGTCGTAGTACTATGCAAAATAGTGGGGTTATGGTTGAAGTTGAATCCATGTACTTCTCAAGTTCAAAAGATAAGAAGCTTGTATTGACATCTAGAGCGTACTTTGTAGCCATTGAGGAGATTATGAAGATTGATTATGTTACTTTTAAAATTCCTTTCTTTAAGTGCAAGTGGATTGATAGTAACATTGATATAGAAACCGATGAATTAGGATTCACACAGGTTGATCTTCGAAAGGCGAATTATATGAACGAGTCATTCATCATGGCATCCCAAGTCAAACAAGTTTTTTATGTTATTGATCCTTCTAACATAAGATGGTCAATTGTTCTACAAGGAAAATATATTCCTGATAGTGATGAAAATCAAGATTTAAATTTTGATACCCTCTCTTTCGTAACACATGTACGTCTCTCATCTGAAGAAAATAATTTCGATGATGATGTGCATGCTATTCGTCATGGTCATCAAGAGGAGATACGAGAAAAATAGTAAGTAAATGTTTTATGTCGCTTAGTGATACATATTTACTCATTTATCTTTTTATATATTTTACTAAAGATTTAACATTTTTTGTTATTTATGATCTTAATTGGTTTCAAATATGATTCAAATTGTAGGTGTTTAACGAGCGGTGACAAATCACAAAAGAGAATTTTTGGGCGATCTAAAAGACTTTGCATTTTGGTTATTGCTTTTGTTAGTTAATCATTTGTTTTAGTTTTAATTTGTTGTAAATTTATAAGGCGTGCATGTGCCATTTTGGCTTTGCAAATGGTATAAACAACGAATATTTATGTACAATGTGTCTGTTTGAGAAATTGGCAAAATGTACGATGTTTCTTTTTATAGAAATTGCTAAAATATGATTCTATAATACATGTTCAAACCAAAACATAGAAGAAAAAAAAATTAAATAACAATGTTTTCCCCTCGATTATTATTATAAATCGAGGTAATAATTGTTCTCTATTACCTTGCCTTCTCAAATAATGGAGAGAAAATATGTGATGCACCATCCAGTTTTAAAAATAATAAAAATGCAGAAGTTGGGGGCTCTGTAGTCGAGGTTAAACCCCCTTCGTAACCGATGTTAAATGTGTTTTTTTGGTATAATGCTATACAAGTTTGATTAACATGGCTATGAATACAAATCACTCTCATATTCTTCAATGGTCAAATTCATGATTGAAGAATTTCTACAGTTGACATTGTTACTTGCAAAGTGTATGCATGATCCTTTGTAGTGATTTAGAAGGGAGATGTTTAGGTGGATATGAGCTCAGCTAAGACTAGAAGGATATTAGTAGTATTACTCTGTCTCTTGACCGAGTGACTATGATTTCAGGAAGGTAAAGGAGAACTAAATTCATAATAAATCTTCATTATGGTATGATCTGACTTGAAAATAGGCAAAATGATTATTGAGGTCTAGGAGATGATGATCAATGCATATTGCATGACTCAACACTTTGTTTCAATGCTGATGTTTCAGCCTTTTCTCCCCTATGACTTGAATTTTCTTATACTAGCTATTAATTTTTTTTCATTATGAAATCATGAAAAAATTTATATAAATGAATTTTGTTGCGGATTGCCAATCTGCATTTACATCATATTTTAAATTCAAAGTTGTTACGGATTGTAAATCCGCATCATAACTTAGATAGTTTCCGATTTCATTTCCAGAGTTGGGATTCTGTTTGTAAATGATTGATCAACTTGACAAACAGTTAAAGTCTACTCTATTTTCCATGAGTGGAACTATCTATTTTGGGAGCAATTGATTGTAACTAAACCTTGGTAAGCACAATTTTATTTTCACAGGGAAATCATAGTCATTTAAAGACATATTACATTAGCTCTACTTAGTCTAAATCAAATTTAAGAGAGACATGTTTGTTATTTATGACAAGTGGCTTTCACATCTCTCTTTAATATCTATAATAAAAATATATAGATTTTAGCATTGAGATCGCTTTTAACTGCTTTTTCATCAAAAGATATCTTCAGATATTTGTCGCAACCTGAAAAATATAGTGCGAAAAAAAATAATCGGCGAAAGAAAAAGACAGAAGAGTCGCCACCGTGCGTTATTCATCCCAAAGGAGGGAAAGGAAACGCTCGAAGTAAACCTGAAAAAGGAAAGGACAAGACAGGGTCTCGCAACCAAATCTTGGGTTCGGGAGTCGGTTATGCGAAGGGAAGGTATTAGCACCCCTACGCATCCGTAGTACTCTACGGGATCCACTTTTGTAGTTCTTGTCTAAAGGGTGTGGGTTTATCTTGTGCTGTTTGCCACAAAAAAAAAGGGTTAAATGAAAATGACTCGCGCGGATGTCGCATCCACTGCATACGTATCTCATCTGAATATGAGAATCAGAGTCTTCGTTGCTCGGATGACCTATGGGTTGGGGGGATGTGTGCTCGCTAAGACATCGCGTCTTATGCCTACGTATCTCATCTGGCCTGAGAATCAGAGCAAAACGTATTTCGGCTAACTACGGGGTTATGGATTGGGTTTTGGGCGAACGACGTCACTACGCAATCTACCGGATGCTCGACCTTTGGAGACTTACTCGCCTGTAGTAGAAGGAGTTAACGTGTTGCTTTGGGTTTTAGGGTTTGGGATGCTCGAGGGCAAAAGGCAGTCCTTGACGAAAGAACCGCGCTACCTGCAGGGATATGAATACAAAACACAAAACATGTATCTCAAAGTAAAATGCCACCAAGGGGCTCAAACGTTGCCTCCTATCGAGGTCTTCCAGCTAGGAAAGCAGTAAAATGCGGGAAAAATGTAAAAGTACCACGCGGATAAAGATCCGAAGTAACAGCAATTAGAGGAATGGGAAACCCTGAGATCCTTCCAAGCTAATGCCATCAAAGAAAAGTGAGTCAGTACAGGTAATCGGAATGAACCTCCAGGGGTTATCCCATAAATAAAGTGGGAAACCACGCAAGTTATCCCTGCAAAAGTCATGTGAGCCCTCACAAAAATTCAACAAAAGGGTTAGTGAAACACCATAAGCATTTTTTCATGATCAACAGTATGGTTTCAAAAAACTCAAACCCTGTGGCATACATTTCAGAAATTAAACGGTTAAACATTCAAGGCATTGTTTATACATTCATATACATATTAAACCCATGGGCAAAGGTAATGGGAATAATGGCAAACCTGATTGGAGAACTTGATTGAAATTGAGTTGCACCCATGAGGTTTACAAAACAATCTTCAGGGTTTATGTGAGGCAGAGGTGATTCTGTGTAGTTGAGTTCCCTTCGGGGTTTGGAGGCTGCTCTGAACTCCGTTAGGTCTTCTCTCACTATCTTTTTCCTCAGGGTTTTGTTCCAAGGAAACCTCAGAGTATTTTGCTTCTCTTCCTTCTTCTCCTCTTCTGTGTGGCTTTTGTTTCAATGAAACTCTAGTATTTATAGGCTAATATTGGTAGCTTAGTGGGCTTTTGAGAAAGGTCCAAGTCCAAGATTTTTTTATTATTTATTTATTTATTTAATTATTTATTTAATTAATTAATTAAATATTTTTTTTTTTTATTATTATTATTATTTTTTTGGATCTAATTCTGATTGACATGATGAAATGCAATATGAAATGCTAAATGAATGCATGAATGAGGAGGGCAAATTTTGGGGTGTTACAATATTAACAACCCTTTTGGTGATGAGATAGTTTCAAAGTATAGAATCTTTTTATTCCAATGTCACATTTTTTATTTTTAATCTTCAAAATATCACAATTTAACAAATAATACCCAAAATTCCACACTTCAAAAAAAAATTGTGAAGGTTCGCCTATTGAATGGGTCCGACAAAATTTAAGTGGTTTTAATTTTCAATCATCAAAAAAATATTCTTTGATCAAAGAAAAAAATTGAAAGAAAATTTCGGTGTCCAGTCTAGTCACACGGACGACTCATACTTGGTCAATGACGGTTTGGACTTGGACACAGACGGTCCGGACTGTAAAATCGCCTAAATGAGACCAAATTTGACATTTGCACTCTATTTGTTGGGAGAGAGATCTATGCCAAAAATATCATCTCAAAATAATTCGCGTAAGCCAAGGTTTCTGTTGTATCCGACTTTTGAACACCAGACCCCCAAAAATTCAAAATAGACCAAGAAACCGCCCGAATGAGACCAAAATTGGCATCTGCGCTCTATTTATTAGGGGAGATCCATGCAAAAATCAGCTCAAAATGATATGCGTAGGTCAAGGTTTCCGTTGTATCTGCCTCTTGACTGCTCAACCCCTGAAAAATCGATATAGACTAAGGAATCGCCTGAATGAGGCCAAACTTGGCATTTGTGCTCTATTTGTTTGGAGAGAGGTCCATGCAAAAAACAACTTAAAATGATACACCTAGGCAAGGCATTCCGCGGATGCCTCTATTTTCTTTGACTTTTTAGGGGCCAGGTGTTCAAGAGACAAACACATGCGAAACCTCCGCACGCACATCCCATTTTGAGATGATTTTTTTCATGGACTTCTATCACAACACATGGATATGATATGTGAAGTTTAGCTTAATTCTGTCGATTCCTCGGTTATTTTGACATTTTGGTTTTCAAGTGTTCAATAGGCGGATACAACGGAGACATCAGCCTATGCATCGAGTTTTTAACCGATATTTTGTGGGGACTTCTCTCATAACACGTAGTGGTTAGAAAATTTTTAATTGCAAATAGAGGGGTAAAAGAGACCAAATTCAATATAGCAATGCATGATTAGTCTCGTGGCTCACACAACCAACATCTATCCTGGTACACCCTACCAAGGTCTCAATTTTCAACCAACCATGAGATGAAAGAGCTCACTGGATGCCAACATCCACCCTTCATAATACCTATCAAAAGGAAATTGGTATGAGGTTTCGATATGTGACACCCAGGAAGATGTGCCTTCAACCTAATGGCATCGGGCGCAACTTACGCTCAAACACTCGATTGTTCACTGGATTCTGCAATTCACACCAAGTATCATATTTCGCTGCATTCTTCATTGATGAAAGAGATTATATATGTGTTGTCAAGAATCATTATATATCAAGTGTCCAAACACAACCCTCAAAGAAATACAACTGATATCCAAAATAATATTACATGATAAAAAATACAACGAAACAAAACAAATGAAACATATGTATCATCCAGCTCGGGTCATCTTTCCTTTTCCCTTTTCCTTCCTCAAACTACCTGAAATCTACAACATGAGTGAGGTGAGACATTAATATCAGTGAGTTCTAGACTATACCATCGAGTCCTTCGGCTCTACAGGTTTCATTATTCTCCTTCGAATGGTGTAATCGACTATTCTAATCTGTATATTGTATGGTCAAATAGGTAGCGATTTTGAGATCTGAAAGTATAGAATGTAATCTAAGAGGGGGTGAATAAGATTTATCCGATTTTTCTCGTTTTTAAAAGATGATTATTATGTTCTGGTTTTTCAAGAAATATTTCAATGAACGTATGAAGTAAAATGCAGAATTTTAAATGCAAAAAGTAAATAACACTATGTCGCATTACGCGAAAAACCGGCGGGAAAAGACACAGAGTCGCCACCGTGCGTTATTTATCCCAAAGGAGGGAAAGGAAAGGCTCGAAGTAAACCTGGAAAGGAATGGTCTCACGACTAGAGATGTAAGGATCGAGAGTCGGTTATGCGAAGGGAAGGTATTAGCACCCCTACGCATCCGTCGTACTCGACGGGATCCATGCTCAGAAAGAATAGAATAAGGTTGCTAAAAAGACTGCTCAAAAACTGCACAAAACTAGAAGGAAACACAGATGAAAGACGGAGAAAGCGGACTCGGCAGGATGTCGCATCCTGGGCTTACGTAGTTTGTCAGACACAAACATCAGAGTCGACGTAGTTCGGGGATAGGGGAAACGTGCTCGCTAGGATATCACATCCTATGCATACGTATCTTCTCTAACCAGAGGAAGAATCAGAGCACTCGTAGCTCGGCTAACGCACGCTGAAACAAAACACTGAAACAGAGACGCTGAGACGTCAAACGAAACACACAACTGGAAACGGAATGCCAATCGCTGGGCTTACATCCATCTCCATAAAAAAAAGCAAACGCACAGGAAACCGAATGCCAATCGCTGGACTTACATCAGACTCCAAACAAACACACAACACGGGAAACCGACTGCCCATCGCTGGACTTACGCCAGACTCCAAACATGCAAACACACACAGGAAATCGACTGCCAATCGCTGGACTTACGTCAGACTCCAAACAAGCAAACACACAAAGGAAACCGACTGCCAATTGTAACACCCTTCTAAAATACCCCAAAAGTTTAATTAAAATAACAACATATATCAATCAGAGTAAATATGCAATTAAGGGTGTCACACAATTACTTCACACCATTCACCATGATAACTGTCATGCTCTTTTATTAATTCAAAACATAAAGCATTTGCACAATACGCAGCGGATAAAGATTAAATCAATCATGCAAAACATGTAGCATATTACATGTAAACTGGTTCACAACCAACAATAAAACATTTAAAACATCCCATCCCGATGTTACATCTACCAGAGCATGACCCACTAAGGAACTACACTAGACTTCAAGCACTAGCTCCTACTCAATCACTGCTCGTTACCTGAAAAATAGTTGTAAGGGTGAGTTCCTCAATCGATATAATAAGCATTATAAAATATCATGCAATGTTAAGTAATTTAACACATTTCATCACCCTAATCATAACACACATTCAGTAACGGCACATCAACTCAAACATCATACTCAACACCAACATAAAGCACACGTATAATTTCAATTCATACTCAACACCAACACAAAACACACGTATAATATTGGAATACATCCATTCATATTATACGCCATACATACACTATGCAATGAGACTCCATGCATGCGGTACCAACTATTCGTGAACATATAGTTCAACCTCACCGATCAAATCCAGATACGGCTACCAAGCTCACTAGTCTCACTCATTTGAGACCTAGTGACTCACTCACTAATTCCTCACCATGGGAATTAGCTACCACCCCAAGGGCTATGCTATGCACGCTAATCACCTAGCATGCAAATATCAACAACAATCCACAATGATTTACTCACTAATTCCTCACCATGGGAATTAGCTACCACCATAAAGGCCACAATATGCAAGCTAAATCACTTAGTCATGCAAACATCAACAACAATCCACAATGGACATATGCTCACACTCTAAGCCATAAAACAGTCCATCCACAATTACATACATAATATATACATTCACAACATTATGCATATTTTCACACATCATCAGCATATTTATCACATAATCATATCATGTCATGTCAAATAAGTCAATCACAGTATTAGCACCCTCTACTAATACCTATACTACTCAAAACAACGGGAAATGATCCCTACTATATCACACACCGATATAGGCCAACCATCAAATATGCACACAACATTTAAATACCAATTTTCCCACTTTTCAATAGTGTTAACCGGTTAACGCCCTGGGTTAACCGGTTAACGCAAACCAAAACACGCTTCCTGGCAAAACTTAACAGTGTTAACTGGTTAACGCCCTGGGTTAACCGGTTAACGCAAGCAAAACAACAATATTTCATAATTCACAACAGTGTTAACCGGTTAACACCCTGGGTTAACCGGTTAACACAAGACAGAAAGCTGTTCCTGCGCTAACACAAAGCAGAATGCAGAATTCTCCGCATTTTCCGCCGTTGGAGGACTTCCGGACCTCCGATTCCAATTCCGTAAAAAGCTACGTTTTCGAAAAATCACTACCCATCCAATTACAGATTCAATTTCAGTTTTAACACAACTTATCCATCACAATTTTTCAGCATTCAACATCCCAATTAGGGTCAAATCAATGGTTCATCACTACCCATTACATGTTAACCCATAATACCCATTAAACGACGATAAACCCCCCTTACCTGAGTTAATCCGGCGAATCTTTAAGCTTCAAGCTTTTCTCTTCTCCAACCTTCTTCCTCTTGCTCTGTCTCTTTGCCCTTTTCCTCTTTTCAGCCGCTTCTCTGCTTTTCACGTGAAACCCTTTTTTTTTACCAAATGGGACTCTTTTTCTTATTTTCAACTTATATATATTTTCCAATAATTATTATTCCAATAATAATAATAATAATAATCCAATAATTCCAATTATTTAATTAAATTAATAAATATAATATTAACTTAAATTAAATAATTATCTTATTTTTTATCGGGGTGTTACAACTCTCGCCCACTAAAAGAGTTTTCGTCCTCGAAAACATACCTCAAGCGAATAACTCCGGATAAGACTCCTTCATCTGACTCTCAAGTTCCCAAGTCACATTGCCACCTGCTGGTCCTCCCCAAGCTACCTTTACCAAAGCAATCTCTTTACCCCGCAACTGCTTCAACTCTCGATCCTCGATCCTCATAGGTGATGTTTCAACAGTCAGGTTATCTCTCACCTGTACATCATCTACTTGGACCACATGCGACGGATCAGGAATGTACCTCCTCAACTGAGACACATGAAAAACCTCATGCAAATTCGCAAGTGACGGCGGTAAAGCGATACGATAGGCTACTTCCCCTATCCTCTCCAAAATCTGATAAGGACCAATAAATCGAGGTGTCAACTTCTTCGACTTCAAAGCTCGACCAACCCCAGTTATCGGAGTAACACGAAGAAACACATGATCTCCCTCTTGAAACTCAAGTGACTTCCTCCTCTTGTCGTGATAACTCTTCTGACGACTCTGAGCAATCCTCATCTTCTCCTGAATCATCTTAATCTTTTCCGTAGTTTGTTGAACAATCTCCGGTCCAACCACAGCACTCTCACCGGACTCATACCAACATAAAGGTGTCCGACATCTCCTACCATACAAAGCTTCAAACGGTGCCATACCAATGCTCGAATGAAAACTATTGTTGTAGGTAAACTCAATCAAAGGTAAATAACAATCCCAAGCACCTCCCTTTTCCAAAACACAAGCCCTCAAAAGATCCTCCAGTGACTGTATCGTCCTCTCAGTCTGACCATCAGTCTGCGGATGATATGCAGAACTCAATCTCAGCTTAGTTCCCAAAGCCCTCTGCAAACCTTCCCAGAACTTCAATGTAAATCTAGGATCTCTGTCCGAAACAATACTCGACGGAATACCATGCAAACTTACAATTTTCTCAATATACAACTCAGCTAATCTCTCTAACGGATAATCCATTCTGATCGGAATGAAATGAGCCGATTTTGTCAACCTGTCGACAATCACCCAAATAGCTTCACAATTTTTAATTGTCCTCAGTAAACCAGAAACAAAATCCATACTGATACTATCCCACTTCCACTCTGGAATAACCAACGGTTGCATTAGCCCAGACGGCTTCTGATGCTCAATCTTTGACTTCTGACAAGTCAAACAAGAATAAACAAAACTCGCAATTTCTCTTTTCATTCCCGGCCACCAAAATAACTTTTTCAAATCATGATACATCTTCGTAGCCCCAGGATGAATACTCAAGCCACTACGATGTCCTTCCTCAAGAATACTCTTCTTAAGCTCGGTAACATCCGGAATACACACCCGATTACCAAATTTCAAAACACCATTCTCATCAACTCTGAATTCACCACCTTGACCTTGATTCATTAGGGTCAACTTATCAACCAAAAGCACATCGGATTTCTGACCCTCTCTAATCTCATCCAGAATACCACTCGTTAACTTCAACATTCCCAATTTAACACTATTGTGAGTACTCTCACACACCAAACTCAAGTCTCTAAACTGCTCAATTAAATCTAATTCCTTAACCATTAACATAGACATATGCAATGACTTCCGACTCAATGCATCAGCCACTACGTTTGCTTTACCCGGATGGTAATTCAAACCAAAGTCATAATCTTTCAGAAACTCTAACCATCTCCTCTGTCTCATATTCAGCTCTTTCTGATCAAACAAATACTTTAAACTTTTATGGTCACTGAAAACCTCAAATCTTGACCCGTACAAGTAATGCCTCCATAACTTCAGAACAAATACCACTGCTGCCAACTCTAAATCGTGTGTCGGATAGTTCCTCTCATGAACCTTCAGTTGTCTCGAAGCATAAGCTACAACCTGCTTATCCTGCATCAAAACACCACCCAAACCCAACAATGAAGCATCACAGTAAACCTCAAATGGTTCTGACGGACTCGGTAATATCAGAACAGGAGCAGTAGTTAACCTTCTCTTTAACTCTTGGAAACCTTCTTCACATTTTGAGTCCCAAACAAAAGCTTGCCCCTTTCTAGTCAACATCGTCAACGGTAATGCCAACTTAGAAAATCCCTAAATGAATTTCCTATAATAACCTGCAAGTCCAAGAAAACTCCTTATCTCAGAAACTGACTTCGGAGCTTCCCACTTAGATACCGCTTCTATCTTAGAAGGATCAACAGCAACACCACCTCTTGAAACCACATGACCAAGAAAACTAACCTCTTCTAACCAAAATTCACACTTGGACAGTTTAGCAAATAACTTCTTTTCTCGTAGAACTCCTAAAACCACTCTCAAATGTTCAGCATGCTCTTCTTCAGATTTCGAATATACCAAAATATCGTCAATAAACACCACAACAAACTTGTCTAGGTACGGATGGAAAATCCTATTCATATACTCCATAAATACCCCAGGCGCATTAGTCACACCAAAAGGCATTACAGAATACTCATAATGTCCATACCTTGTTCTGAAAGCAGTCTTCTGAATATCCTCAGTTTTCACACGTATCTGATGATACCCCGATCTCAAATCTATTTTGCTGAACACACTCGCACCAACCAACTGATCCATCAAATCATCAATCCTCGGCAAAGGATACCGATTCTTGATCGTCACTTTATTCAGTTGCCTGTAGTCCACACACAACCTCATAGTACCTTCTTTCTTCTTAACCAATAACACTCGTGCACCCCACGGTGACACACTCGGGCGAATAAATTTCTTATCCAACAGATCTTCCAACTGACTCTTCAATTCAGTTAACTCAACAGCAGACATACGGTACGGAGCCATCGATATCGGCCTAGTACCAGGTACCAAATCAATCGAGAACTCAACTTCACGCTCTGGCGGTAATTCATTCACTTCTTCAGGAAACACATCAGGAAAATCACACACCACGGCTAGATCGCAAATCACCAGTTTATCTTTAGCCTCCAAAGTCGCTAACAGCATAAACAACTCTGCCCCATCTGCTACTGCCTCATTCACCTGCCTTGCTGATAGAAACAAACTTTTTCCTTCCTCAATCTCAGGAAAGATCACAGTCTTATCAAAACAGTTGATATAAACTCGGTTAGACACCAACCAGTTCATACCCAGAATAACATCAATCTGCACTAGTGGAAGACACACTAGGTCCATCCCAAAGTCTCTACCAAAAATACTCAAAGGACAATTTAAACAAACTGAAGTAGTAGTCACTGAACCCTTCGCAGGAGTATCAATCACCATACTACCATGCATCTCAGATATCTCTAATTTAAGTTTCACAGCACAATCCAAAGATATAAAGGAATGAGTAGCACCGGTGTCAATAATAGCTACAAGAGGAAAGCCATTAATATAACACGTACCTCGGATCAAACGATCATCTGCAAAAGTCTCAGAACCCGATAAAGCAAAGACCTTGCCTCCCGACTGGTTCTCTTTCTTCGGCTTAGGACACTGTGGACTGATATGACCCACCTCTCCACAGTTGAAACAAGTCACAGTCTTCAACCGGCACTCTGCAGCCAAGTGACCACCTTTGCCACACTTAAAACACTTCTTCTCATTACTGGTACACTCATGGATACGATGTCCAGCTTGACCACATCTGAAACACTTAGCAGGGGCACTGGAGTCTCCCCCACTAGGCCTCTTTATCCCACTCTGTCTCTGGAAACTTTTGCCAGCTGCATACGGTTTCCCACGATCATTCTGATTCTTGCCTTTCCTATCAACCCTCTGCTGATAGCTCTCCGCTCTGGCTTTGGTATCTTGTTCGAAAATCCTGCAACAGTCAACCAAATCAGAAAACACTCTAATCCGTTGATACCCAATAGCCTGCTTAATCTCGGGACGTAACCCGTTCTCAAACTTCACACATTTTGAAAATTCTCCAGTAGCCTCATCATAGGGAGTGTAATACTTCGACAGCTCTGTGAACTTAGCAGCATACTCAGTAACAGACCGATTGCCCTGCTTCAATTCTAAGAACTCTATCTCTTTCTTTCCTCTGACATCCTCTGGAAAGTACTTCCTCAGGAATCTCTCTCTGAACACCGCCCAAGTGATCTCAGCATTCCCAGCAGCTTCCAACTCAGTGCGGGTAGCAACCCACCAATCATCTGCTTCCTCTGACAGCATATGCGTACCGAACCTGACCTTCTGGTTATCGGCACACTCAGTCACTCGGAAGATTCTCTCGATCTCCTTCAACCACTTCTGAGCACCATCTGGATCGTATGCTCCCTTGAACATTGGAGGATTGTTCTTCTGGAACTCACTCAGTTGACGAGCAGCTCCCATTCCCACAACATTCGGATTCCCTCCAAGTACTCCAGCTAGCATACCCAGAGCCTCAGCAATCGCAGCATCGTCTCTACCTCTTCCAGCCATCTCTATTCTGAAAACCCAACAAGCTAAAACAATAAGTACTGATAGGGTTGCACAACACCTATCACGTACAGGGAAACAGAATAATTACGACTCGACTCGACCGACTATGCTCTGATACCACTAATGTAACACCCTTCTAAAATACCCCAAAAGTTTAATTAAAATAACAATATATATGAATCAGAGTAAATATGCAATTAAGGGTGTCACACAATTACTTCACACCATTCACCATGATAACTGTCATGCTCTTTTATTAATTCAAAACATAAAGCATTTGCACAATACGCAGCGGATAGAGATTAAATCAATCATGCAAAACATGTAGCATATTACATGTAAACTGGTCCACAACCAACAATAAAACATTTAAAACATCCCATCCCGATGTTACATCTACCAGAGCATGACCCACTAAGGAACTACACTAGACTTCAAGCACTAACTCCTACTCAATCACTGCTCGTTACCTGAAAAATAGTCGTAAGGGTGAGTTCCTCAATCGATATAATAAGCATTATAAAATATCATGCAATGTTAAGTAATTTAACACATTTCATCACCCTAATCATAACACAAATTCAGTAACGGCACACCAACTCAAACATCATACTCAACACCAACATAAAGCACACGTATAATTTCAATTCATACTCAACACCAACACAAAACACACGTATAATATTGGAATACATCCATTCATATTATACGCCATACATACACTATGCAATGAGACTTCATGCATGCGGTACCAACTATTCGAGAACATATAGTTCAACCTCACCGATCAAATCCAGATACGGCTACCAAGCTCACTAGTCTCACTCATTTGAGACCTAGTGACTCACTCACTAATTCCTCACCATGGGAATTAGCTACCACCCCAAGGGCTATGCTATGCACGCTAATCACCTAGCATGCAAATATCAACAACAATCCACAATGATTTACTCACTAATTCCTCACCATGGGAATTAGCTACCACCATAAAGGCCACAATATGCAAGCTAAATCACTTAGTCATGCAAACATCAACAACAATCCACAATGGACATATGCTCACACTCTAAGCCATAAAACAGTCCATCCACAATTACATACATAATATATACATTCACAACATTATGCATATTTTCACACATCATCAGCATATTTATCACATAATCATATCATGTCATGTCAAATAAGTCAATCACAGTATTAGCACCCTCTACTAATACCTATACTACTCAAAACAACGGGAAATGATCCCTACTATATCACACATCGATATAGGCCAACCATCAAATATGCACACAACATTTAAATACCAATTTTCCCACTTTTCAACAGTGTTAACCGGTTAACGCCCTGGGTTAACCGGTTAACGCAGACCAAAACACGCTTCCTGGCAAAACTTAACAGTGTTAACCGGTTAACGCCCTGGGTTAACCGGTTAACGCAAGCAAAACAGCAATATTTCATAATTCACAACAGTGTTAACCGGTTAACACCCTGGGTTAACCGGTTAACGCAAGACAGAAAGCTGTTCCTGCGCTAACACAAAGCAGAATGCAGAATTCTCCGCATTTTCCGCCGTTGGAGGACTTCCGGACCTCCGATTCCAATTCCGTAAAAAGCTACGTTTTCGGAAAATCACTACCCATCCAATTACAGATTCAATTTCAGTTTTAACACAACTTATCCATCACAATTTTTCAGCATTCAACATCCCAATTAGGGTCAAATCAATGGTTCATCACTACCCATTACATGTTAACCCATAATACCCATTAAACGACGATAAACCCCCCTTACCTGAGTTAATCCGGCGAATCTTTAAGTTTCAAGCTTTTCTCTTCTCCAACCTTCTTCCTCTTGCTCTGTCTCTTTGCCCTTTTCCTCTTTTCAGCCGCTTCTCTGCTTTTCACGTGAAACCCTTTTTTTTTACCAAATGGGACTCTTTTTCTTATTTTCAACTTATATATATTTTCCAATAATTATTATTCCAATAATAATAATAATAATAATCCAATAATTCCAATTATTTAATTAAATTAATAAATATAATATTAACTTAAATTAAATAATTATCTTATTTTTTATCGGGGTGTTACACCAATCGCTGGACTTACGTCAGACTCCAAACACACACACGCAAATAGGATACGGAATGCCAATCGCTGGTCTTACATCCATCTCCTAACAAACACAACACAAAAGGGGTGAAAAGGAAAAGGGCGCCCGGAGAGATCAGCTCATCTCCTGCCTACGTACCTCATCTGGTATGAGGATCAGGGTGACGTAGTTCCCCTTAACAGGGAAAAAGCTTCTACCCTAACCAGAGACTAGGGAGATAACAGACTACTAGGGAGACTACGACTCGAGCCTAGAAGTTGTCATGCAAACGAACCCTATGTTGAGGTCTCTAATCAGATCCTAACTTGCACAGGAAGCAAGCTAGCCTAAACAGTAAGTAAGCAATCAAAGGCACAGGTGAACAGGTATCACACGTTATATGCAAACAAATGGCTCAAACAAGGCTGGGCTTTAGCCAAGGGGTCATATCAACCTCGACAAACAAGCCAACTGGAAGGGTATATGAGGCTCTTAACCACTGACATTGACCGTCAAGGTGAGCAGATGAAATGGGAGATGAGGGTAAGACCTCATAGCTCTTAACCCGGGCCTGGGTGAGCTTCAAATCAATGAAAGTGTGAGAGTCCAGAATGCGGGACTCTACTCCACTTGACTGACTCTATATACAAGGATCTTGGGTGTTTATTCAAAATACATCAGCACGTAGTGCGAGCAAAATGAATGACTCAATTGAATAGCAGGGGATGGATTGCACATCCCTTCTATCTGCCAATTGCCTTTTCTCTTAGGAGGACTTGAATTACAAGGCACAAAGATAAACAAGCACAAACATTGCCTCTTAAGGAGGGCTTCAGACAGGTGCCTGCCAAAGATAGCAGGTCTTCTAGACTACATGAAGAATAGGATGGTTACCTAGGTGGTATGCCAACCACAAGCAAAGCCAAGCGACTCAAGCAATAAGTTAAAGCTACTAAAGTACCTGTGTAACCAACCAAACAATCAGTATAGTATTCAGACAAATCAAACAGAAAGTCCAACAGTGAGACAACCAATCATCAGACAACATCAATGCAAGGCATAAGATGCAAGCAAACTAAATTGATTCATCATCCACAAGACCTACAAAACAGCAAGGTTAGTCAACCAAAATAACTTGTATCTCAATTGATGAGATCATATCAACCAATGTGGCTAATTGCTTGAAACCTGAAATACAAAGTCCAAAACAGTGAGTACAAACCACTAGCTCAAAGGCTAGGGTCAAAGGTGGGGAAAAAAGTCAAAACAGAAGCTAAAACTCAACATGAATCACATTTAATCAAGTAAGAACAAGTCCTAAAAAGGACCAAATCAAAATCATCAAGCAAAGTCACGTGGTGAACAAAATATGGCAAAGACACACAACATGATCATCAATTGGACATACAAGTGAGAAAATGCACATTAAATCAGAAACACATCCAGTGATCATGAAACCTTATACACTAGCTCAACATATTGAACACAAGCATGATGCAAAAAATTAGAACCAGAAGAGCTCATTTGGCAAGGCAATGAAAATGAATAAGATCAACATCCAAATGTGTGACACACATTGTCACACCTAAAGTCCATGTGTCTAAAACAGGGAAGAAAATAGCAAAAAATGCCAAATAAAATCTCACAAATCATGCATCATGTTGTGAATCTTCATGTAAAATTTTAGGGCAATTGGTCAAGTATTGAGCATTTCACACCAATTTGAATGAGGCAAGGCATAATTGTATACATGTCCAATCAATTCAACACAATTAAAAATCCAGACATGGTAAAATCATAAAATCAACCTACAAAAATACTAGACATCCATGTGATCATGTGAAAAAAAATTGGGAATGATTTGGATCCATATACTATTAGTTATGATTTTTTGAATATCATGAAATAAAATGAAATAAACATTGCAAAACATGAAGAAATAATGAAATGAATTGGAAAAATTGAAAGTGCAACAGCCAGGATTCGAAGTGAGTATGCACGCCAGGATGAAACGACGTCGTTTCAAGGCCATGTAATTAAAATGAAAAAAAAACACATAAACACGCTCAGCTGGAATTGAAGGGGGAAACATGGATCAATCAGCGCCTGCAGAGTGTTCTTCAATCATGAACCCTAACGCAGGACTCACGGTGGTGCACGGTGGAAACCACCGTCTACTTCATGAAGACGGTGGTGAACAGTAACATCATGTAATTTTTTTTCTAGATTTTGAATCTAAGCACATCAATGGAAAGCTCATAACATGTACATCTCAAATCTATAACTATTTTGGCCTAATTCCTCCTAAATCAAGAGAATCGAAGAAGAACATGTTATGGATCCAAGCCTTCAAATCATCATATCTCCATGAATACACGTCCATTTTTCAAGATTTTTATATCAGTAAAATCAGCAAGCAATGATCTACAAGACTATGGCCATAAAATGGAGAAAAATGAAAGTCGAAACTCACCTTGTTTGAAGAGAAGTTGGCTAAAACAGTGTATCCAAGGCTTGGCAATGTCCAGTTTCACTTGCTTTGAGCTCCAAGGAAGTTTGATGCAAGAAATGGCTTGTGAGAAGACTTGAATCCAGCTCAATTTGGAGTTTCCATTAATGCAATCAAGCTTGTGGTATGCACGAATTTGAGATAAAATCCACCAAATACACGTTGAATCTTGCTCAACAACACTCCATGTTCATGATTATGCAAGAAAAATCCAGGTTTATGTGTATAATTTTGGAAAATCAATGAAGAGAAAATTGAGAGTGAAAAGGGATTTTTAGATCTGAAACTTTGTGTAATGACCAAGACAGTTGCAATTAAGCTTTTATATGCTCTCCTAATCACTCTAAAATTATCATTAGGCCAAGGTTAATGGAGATTAGGAAGATATAAGGTGTATGCACAAATTACCATTTCACCTCATGCATGGAAATCCTACGTGAACAGTGCACAATGAGGGCCCAAATTCATTCAAAATCAGCCCATGCACACATTGGAATTGGAATTATATTCATGTGATCAACCAATTTTGACTTTGGCAATTTCCCTTCAAAAATAGCATGCATGAGCAAATGGTTGTGTGAATGAATTTCATGTCATGTAATGAATGATTTGGAAAATATATGTCATGAGGAGCATAATGCAAAAAGAGGCACTCCATTTGGAGCTTTGGTTCAAAAGATATGGCATTTTGAAGTTTCAAGCACACTTGGCAATGATTTGATCATAACTCCTTAACCATTCATCATAAATTCATGATCTTGGACTTTTTGGAAATAGGAGAGAAAGATATTCAACTTTAATGTTGGACAAAAGTTCATTTGGAGCTTCTTTGATGTTGGCAAGTTGAGTTGAAGTTGGTCCAAAACTTGCCATTTTTGGAAACTTGAAATTACAGGTCATTTTCCATTTTTGGAAACTTTTGATCTGGCTTCAAATCCTTCAAGATAAGTGTTTGACATGATGAATAAACCTCTTTTGTACATGATTGAAGTGTCCCAAACCATTTCTCCACCTCCTAGCCCTCAGTTGACTTGTAGTTGACTTTTATGGGCCCCAGATGACTTGGACATGTACTGATGACCTTGAGCCTCTAACACTTGGTTAAGTTGCTTCAAAATGATCCTTGGTTCATTGTAAGCTCTCTAGAATACTCATGTGGCCTCCAACTCAAAGAAATGCTTGGTCTCTTGCACAGGTGAATCTCCTTGATGCCAGTCTTGACTGATAAGATGCAATGTACTATGCAATGTTAAAGTAATGTCAATGACCTAAAATGAAATGAATGAATGAATGGGGGGTGCAAATGTGAGGTGCTACAGCTGCCCCTATTCAATCCACTGGGAACCTGAACGGATGAGAGCAACGGCTGTCAGACATTCAAGGTAAACAGGGATTGAATACCAAAAGAACCGGAAAATTTGCACTCTGCGGGGGATGAATCAAAGAAATGTGAGGCCATTTACCGATGGCGGCTGCATAATAAAAATACCTCAGGAAAGAGAGGCCATTTACCGATGGCGGCTTTACTGGAAACTTGATATTTACCGATATCAACGTCAGCGAGGCCATTTACCGATGGCGGCTGGGAAACAACATCCAAAGGAAGCGGGACCATTTACCGATGGTGGCTTCAACTGGGAATCTGATATTAAAAAGGAAGCAAGACCATTTACCGATGGTGGCTTCAAAACAACCTTTGATATTTACCGATATCAACGTCAGCGAGGCCATTTACCGATGGCAATTGGAAAACATATGTCACAGAAAGCGAGGCCATTTACCGATGGCAACTAAACTGGGCATTCGATATTTACCGATATCGAAGAAAGCAAGGCCATTTACCGATGGCGGCTTGGAACAGTCTACATGATATACACTGATACCAAGGAAGCGGGGCCATTTACCGATGGCAGCTCCAACTGGGGAGGAAAAAAATATTTACAACTGGAACCAGACAAGACGTTTACCGACGACTCTACTGGGGATTTGATATTTATTGACGAATAGATACATGACCAGACATTTACCGATGACTGGGAAAACTCGATGTTTACCGACATCGAAAGATGATGTTTACCGACATCAAAAAAAGGACGACCAGACATTTACCGATGACTGGGAAAAAGACGCGATGTTTACCGACATCGAAAGATGATGTTTACCGACATCAAAAAAAAGGACGACCAGACATTTACCGATGACTGGGAAAAGGATACACAACCAGACATTTACCGATGACTGGGAAAAACTCGACGTTTACCGACATCGAAAGATGATGTTTACCGACATCAAAAAAGGAACACGCACGGGTGTTGTCATGACACTTACCGGTATCACAAGGATGACATCTCCATGTGTCAAGACAAGGTCAGACACTTGCCGGGGACTACACTAGGGAGTCAATCAAGCTTTCCTTTCACGGACGGGTGAGGAAATAAACCTCTCTGGGGGTTATCAGTCCTGAATGCTGCCAAGAACAACTGTTGCAAATGTGCCATACAGATGTTGAAATATGATCCGCCTCTGCTGGGGATATGATCCAATCTGGTGTAACACATGTATGCATATGTTTGAGTTTTTTCATGGCGTAATGCTCCATATTGAATGGAAATGCTATGCGATTTGAGGATGCAAATGCAAATGATAATTACTACATGCAAGATGCAAAGGGAGGAAACTTCTGCGGGGAAAGCTCATGATTGCTTTCGCTGAGCACACGACTCTGATTTGATCCTCCCACTCTGTGGGGACAGCATAACAATTCTGCTGCGGAAACTTGCTGATCTGACATTCTCGGAACGGTAGAGAAACCAACTCAACCGGGGAGTCACCTGTTGGGAAAACAACAACCTCTCAATCATGCTGGGGAATAGCACTGCTGCTGGGGAACAGATGATCCTCACTGGGGATGACTTCTACTGAACCCGATCCGCTTGGGGATTCCGTTGGGGAAATAAACAAACAATTCCCACCTCCGCTGGGGATACAAACACTGCAAACCTCCGCTGGGGAAACTGCAAACTCAACCCTGCTAGGGATTACAACACTTCAAACCTGGCTGCTGAGGAACAAACTATCCACAGACACCTCCGCTGGGGAAACAACAATCTTCCTGCTCACTGGGGAACTAACAATCCTCAGACCTGCTGGGGAATGGGCAACCTTCAAAACTAGTCGGGGAAAAAACAACAACCTCAACCCTGCTGGGGATTGCAATCAACCTCAGGCCTGACTGCTGAGGCAACACTGATCTTGGCCTCGCCGGGGAGACAAACCCTGAACTTGCTTTGGACAACCCAACCTCTCACACTACTGGATAGTGTTAAACACTTTGAACAAACTATGGCTCACCTGCTTTAGCCAGCAATCAAAAGATAGTGACCTGCAAAACAGCAAGACATACATGCCCCAGGGGATTGTACGGACAAAATACACCCAAGTGTAACCAACATTCAAAATGATTTTCAAATGTTTATCTTTCTGCACATTATTTTCTAGCCTTCATGTTTTTTATATGCAATGTTTATCAAAAAATTCGGACGTTTTTGCAAACAAAACAGTAAAATAAAAACAAGAGAGCAATTTGACTGAATAACGACTTTTATTGATTGAAAATGGCCTATAAAGGCAAATACATCAGGAAGCAATTCCTAGGAAGAGGTAATTGCGCCAAAAGAGAAAATAAACTATCCTATTGGCAATGTGAACACGGCATCCACTATTTTCCAATTCTGTTATGACTCACAGATCCTCAATTTCCCCCAAATTCCTTGCTTTCTGAGAAGAATGATTGGACCAATCATATCCTTCGAGATGGTAGACACTGAAGCGCGATGAAGTATAGATAACTCAGACTGTAGTCTTCGCTTTAATCCCTCTTTTGCCTGGATCGCCTTTTCAGGTTTTCAATCCATCGGGATACCCATTTTTGCCTAAGCCGCCCTTGCGGGTTTTCGACTTGCCGGGTGTACATATTCTTTTTATTCTTTATCCCTAACTTTTGCCCGAACCTTTTTCTTTTTTTTTTGGTTCGCCGGGATGCCCTTTTTTGCCTGGACTCTTTTATTCTTTTCGTCCAGCGGGTCAATTTATGCGAAGTATTTTTTGACTACATCTGAGTTCACAGGGGACGGAAAATCTTCACCATCCATAGTTGTAAGCATCAAGGCTCCACCAGAGAAAACCTTCTTAACAACATATGGACCTTCGTAATTCGGAGTCCACTTGCCCCTGTTATCTGTACCGGGAGGAAGGATCCTCTTCAAAACCAAATCACCTGTCTGATAGCTTCGAGGACGCACTTTCTGATCAAAGGCCTTCTTCATCCTTCTCTGATACAGTTGCCCATGGCACACAGCTGCTAACCGCTTCTCCTCAATAAGGCTCAACTTGTTAAACCTTGTCCGAATCCACTCAGCTTCGTCCAGCTTGACGTCCAGCAGGACTCTTAGAGAAGGAATCTCCACTTCAATTGGTAGGACTGCTTCCATACCATACACAAGGGAGTAAGGGGTTGCCCCGGTCGACGTACGTACTGAGGTACGGTACCCATGCAAAGCGAAAGGAAACATCTCATGCCAATCCTTGTACGTCACGACCATCTTCTGCACAATCTTCTTAATGTTCTTGTTTGCCGCCTCTACAACACCATTCATCTTTGGTCTGTAAGGAGAATAATTGTGGTGTTCGATCTTAAAATCTTTACAAAGCTCCTTCATCATCTTGTTATTGAGATTCGAACCATTATCAGTGATGATTCTCTCAGGAACCCCATAACGACAGATAATCTCCTTCTTAATGAATCGGGCAACCACTTGCTTGGTAACATTGGCATAGGAAGCTGGTTCCACCCACTTGGTGAAGTAATCAATCGCAACCAGGATGAAGCGATGTCCATTAGAAGCAGTAGGTTCAATCTTCCCAATCATATCGATGCCCCACATCGCGAATGGCCAAGGAGAATTCATGACATTCAAAGGGCTTGGTGGTACATGCACCTTATGTGCGTAAATCTGACATTTATGGCACTTCCGAGCGTACTTGAAACAATCGGATTCCATAGTCATCCAGTAATAACCGGCTCTCAACAACTTCTTGGCCATTGCATGACACCAACATGGGTACCGAAAGATCCCTCGTGTACTTCCTGCATCAACATGTCTGCTTCGTGTCTATCCACGCATCTGAGCAGAACCATGTCAAAGTTCCTCTTGTACAACACATCATCCTGATTCAAATAAAAGCTTCCAGCTAGCCTTCTCAGGGTCTTCTTGTCATTCTTTGACGCTCCTTCAGGATACTCCTGACTCTTGAGGAAATTCTTAATATCAAAGTACCACGGCTTCTCAGCAACAACAGACTCGGCTGAAAACACATACGCAGGCCTCTCAAGTCGATTCACAGCAACATGTGGCACATGATTCCACCAATGAACTTTGATCATAGAAGACAAAGTAGCCAAGGCGTCAGCCATCTGATTTTCGTCTCGGGGTACATGATACAACTTCACTGTCTTGAAGAAAGTCAGGATCCTTCTGGTGTAATCTCGATAAGGAATCAAATGCGGCTGGTGAGTATTCCAATCTCCATTGACCTGGTTAATTACTAGAGCGGAATCTCCATAGATGTCCAGAGTTTTAATCCTTCGATCGATTGCTTCTTCAATCCCCATGATACAAGCCTCATACTCAGCCTCATTGTTGGTTACTTCAAAAGTCAATCTGGCAGAAAAAGGTATATGAGCACCTTTAGGATTAATGAGTACTGCCCCAACACCGTTTCCATTTATGTTCACAGCCCCATCAAACATCAGTGTCCACTTGTCATCAGGATCCGGTCCTTCCTCGACAAGAGGCTCTTCACAATTATTCATCTTTAGATACATGATGTCTTCATCGGGGAATTCAAACATCATCGGCTGATAGTCATCAATCGGTTGCTCGGCAAGGTAATCAGACAGAACACTACCTTTGATGGCCTTCTGCGACATGTACTGGATATCATACTTAGTTAAAATCATCTGCCAACGAGCAACACGCCCGGTGAGAGCCGGCTTCTCAAAGATATACTTTACTGGATCCATCTTAGAAATCAACAAGGTAGTATGGTTCAACATATACTGCCTCAGTCGGCGAGTAGCCCATGCCAAAGCACAACAAGTTTTCTCGAGCAGTGAATATCTTGTTTCACAGTCGATAAACTTTTTGCTAAGGTAGTATATAACATGCTCTTTTCGACCAGACTCGTCATGCTGTCCCAATACACACCCCATCGGATTCTCAGTCACTGATAGGTACATTATCAGAGGCCTCCCAGGAACTGGAGGTATAAGGATTGGAGGTTTATGCAAATATTCTTTTATTTTATCAAAAGCTTTTTGACAGTCACTGTTCCACCTGATTGCTTGATCTTTTCTTAGCAATTTGAATATCGGTTCGCACGTGGCGGTTAAGTGAGATATGAACCGTGCAATGTAGTTCAGTCTCCCTAAAAACCCACGGACCTGCTTTTCCGTTTTTGGTTCAGGCATTTCTTGAATAGCTTTGACTTTCGCTGGATCAACCTCAATCCCTTTCTCACTGACAATGAAGCCTAACAGCTTACCGGATCTCACCCCAAACGTACACTTGTTTGGATTCATCCTCAGTTTGAATTTTCTCAGTCTTTCAAACAACTTCTGCAAATTTACCAAGTGCTCCTCTTCTGTCTGAGACTTTGCAATCATATCATCCACGTACACTTCAATTTCTTTGTGCATCACGTCATGAAAGAGAGTCGTCATAGCCCTCTGATAGGTAGCACCGACATTCTTCAGCCCAAATGGCATCACCTTATAGCAGAACGTGCCCCAAGGTGTAATGAATGTCGTCTTTTCCATGTCTTCTGGCGCCATCTTGATCTGATTATAGCCAGAAAATCCATCCATGAAAGAGAAAACCGAGGACTGAGCAGTGTTACCAACCAATACATCAATGTGAGGTAATGGGAAGTCATCTTTCGGACTGGCTCTGTTTAAATCTCAGTAATCGACACACATCCTGACTTTACCATCCTTCTTCGGCACGGGAACGATGTTGGCCACCCAAGGGGGATAACTAGTAACTTCCAGAAAACCCGCATCCCACTGCTTCTGAACCTCTTCTTTGATCTTGACAGCCATATCAGGACTAGTTCTGCAAAGCTTCTGCTTTACCGAAGGACAATCTTCTCTGAGAGGTAGCCTGTGCACCACAATATCTGTATCCAACCCAGGCATATCTTGATACGACCATGCGAATATCTCCACATATTCTCTCAACATTTCAATCAGCCCTCTCTTGACAGATTCCTCTAAAGCAGCCCCAATCTTGATCTCTCTCCTGGCGTCCTCAGTACCAAGGTTAACGACTTCCACCTCCTCCTGATGCGGTTGGATGACCCTCTCCTCCTGTTTCAATAATCTGACCAGTTCTTTGGGGAGTTCACAATCTTCCTCACTCTCCTCTTCAGCTTGGTAAATGGGATTATCGAAATCATACTGAGCCATAACAGAATTGTTTTTAATGGAGTCCGCGAGATCAATTCTGCACGAACGATGTTCAATGCTTTATTTTAGAAAAGAGTTCAAGAAAGTCACAAAAACAAAAAACATTGCCATTTTATTGTTTTGAAAGTGAAAATAAAAACAGAAAGACAGTGATCACAAATTTGATTGCAAAACATCCTTTATTAATGATAATCATTGAAAATTCAAACATGATGTGGCCCTACAATGAACCACTACGCCTCGGGCAGAGCGCATGGTTTTTATGCAGAATGAAAAAAACAAAAGAAAATTACTCTGTCTGAAGAGTAACTTGGACTATTTCTTCGGCTGTCCAATTATTCACCATCTCCCCTAGAGCACACAGGCGCACCCAGTTGTCCACATCATAATCACTGTCACCATCTTCACTACCGGTTGCAAAGACGTCTCCATGATTCATCAACCCAGCGCTGGTGAAGGTACTCGGCCCTTTCTGAACACCCTGCTCTGACTGAAGAAGTTGATAACCAATACCGAATTTGTCTTCCTTCACGGGCATGTCAACCATCTTGCCCCAACCCTCTGCATTACCGGAATTAACGACCTCCACAGCTTGCTTGTAGGACGCATTAAGGCACCTGGTTTCTTCTGCTCCACAAAAGCCACCTTCTCAATAGCAACGGTCTCAAACGCTTGGCACAAAGTTTCATGGATCTCGCCATCCACCTCCACATACTTGAAAGAGGATAAATAACTCACAAGAATGTCCTCCTCGCCGCACACGGTTACAATCTGACCATTCCATACGTACTTCAGCTTTTGATGGAGAGTTGACGAAACTGCCCCAGCCCCATGTATCCAGGGACGCCCCAATAAACAACTATATGCTGGTTGGATATCCATCACATAGAAGATAATGTTAAATACCTCCGGGCCTATCTTTACTGGCAACGTGACTTCACCAAAAACTGATCGCTTGGATCCATCAAAAGCACGGACAATGAGATCACTCGGCGCGAGAACAACCCCTTCAACATCAATCTTGCTCAAAATCTTCTTGGGCAACACATTCAAAGACGAGCCAGTATCCACTAACACATGTGACAACACTGCGCCTTTGCACTCCATGGTGATATGCAAAGCTTTGTTGTGATTACGACCTTCAGGTGTCAAATCCAGGTCTGTGAACCCCAAACCATGTCTCGTGCTCACATTTGCAATAACACCCTCCAACTGGTTGACAGAAATCTCTTGAGGCACGTAAGCCAGATTCAACATCTTTAGCAAGGCGTTACGGTGTGCCTCAGAACACAACAACAAAGAAAGGATAGAGATTTTAGACGGAGTTTGGTTCAACTGGTCCACAATCTTATAATCACTTTTCTTAATGATCTTCATGAACTTCTCCATATCTTTTTCAAATGAACCCTCAGGCGCTTCCTTCTGCACAGGTCATTCTTCGACCACAGCTTGTTTACCTTTTGCCTTAGCAAGAGCCTCGACATCATTGTCCCTCAGAGTCTGTGGTGCGAACAGACGACCACTCCTTGTAAACCCTCTAGGTCCTCCCACATTGTCCACAGCCGGACCAACAGTTACAGGAGTTTTACTTGACACACCAATTGTTACCGGAGCCTGATTCACCGGTCTAGTCTAACTTTCTGACCTTCTGTTGTTACGGAAAGAGTTGTCGTACTTCCAAGGAACTGCTCTACTATTCTCAACAGGTCTTCTACCAGAAGCAACAATAGTAGTAGGAGTACCAACCGTCACTAATGCAGATACGGTCACCAGAGTACCAACAGTTACGGGTGCATTAACATTTCTTGGCATACGTCCAGGACCCTCAGACGGTTTGAAGTAAATGGTGACAGTTGACACCACCCCACGATCTCTCACAGCCTGAGCAAACTGTAGGCAACCCTCATCCATAAGACCCTGGATACCTCTTCTCAGCTTTTCACAACCATTCTCTTGGTCACCACAATCTGAACAACTTTCATCACAGCCCGGGAACACTCCCCCTTTCAGCAGACGTTCTTTTACCACCAACAGCGAGGTTTGAACATCATCAACACTGACTGCCAAGTCCAAAGCCTCCTCATCTTCCACATTGTTCACTCTATGCCCACCATGCTAAGGCATGGGATTATTCACAACATTCGGAACAGGAGCAAAGTTGATTGTCTTAGCATCAATCAAATCCTGGACCTTATGATGAAAAGCCCTACAATTCTCAATATGATGTCCTGGTGCACCGGAGTGAAAGTCACAATGGACATTGGCATCATACCCAGCAGGTATCTTCGTCAACGGAGCCATAGTGCGTAATTCAACAAACCCCAACCTGAGCAGTTCAGGAAGCAATTCAACGTATGTCATCGGCAACGGTCGAAACGGCGATCCGACATTCTCTGTCTCGGCTGAAATGGACGTTGCTGTTGTTGTTGTTGTGGTGGTGGTGGTGGTGGTCCTCTTTGTTGTTGCTGTTGTCGTGGTTGAGGTGCTGGGATAGTTACAACGGTAACCTGACGATACTGTCCTCTGTTCATGCTTCTCCTATGATGCACAACATTAGTCTCACCCTCCCTTCTTCTGGGTGCCCCAGCAAATGGCTTCTTAGAACTGGAAGATGAAGAACTAGAATCTTGAATCTTCCCTGCTTTGATAAGACTTTCAGTCCTCTCTCCACAGATTACCATGTCAGAAAAGCTACCGAACGGGCAACTCCCCATACGGTCCATGAACACCCCCTGTAGGGTCCCAATAAACATATCCGTCAACTCTCTCTCCAACATAGGAGGTTGCACCCTTGTAGCTAACTCACGCCACCTCTGGGCGTACTCCTTGAAACTTTCACCAGATTTCTGGAACAGACTCTGCAGTGTGGTTCTGCTCGAAGCCATATCCATATTATGCTTATACTGCCTCAAGAAAGCTTCACCCAAATCCCTCCAGCTTCTAACAGATTCTCTCTTCAACTCCATGTACCAGTCCAAGGAAGCTCCAGACAAGCTGTCCTGGAAAAAGTACATCCACATCTTCTCATCGTCAGTATATGCGGAGATCTTTCTGAAATAAGCCTGCACATGAGTGCGAGGGCAAGAAGTGCCATTGTATTTGTCAAAGTATGGTGCTTTGAATTTGTAAGGGATCCTCAGTCCGTCCACCAAACCCATATTCGTAACATCAAACCGCAAAGAGTTATGACATTCCATAGCACAGATTTTCTCAGCTAGGGCATCGACCTTCCTATCCCTTTCTTCAATCCTTCCAACCTCGTCATCATCACTCAGGAGAGTGAACATATCCTCTTGTCTGTCGACCAACGGAGCAGGCTGGTGAGCTGGAGCACGGGTCACTCTAGCATTAGCAGTCTCTGGAGCAATAGGTTGTCCGTTGATTCTGATACCCCTCAACTCATCACCCACGGCATAGTTGTTGATGGGAACAACAGTAGTAACAGTGTCATTGATTGGGCCTCCCTCTGGCAAAGTATGGTTGACAGGTGGAATCGCAGCTTCCTGTCTCTGGACCAGGGCTCGAAGTTCCTCTTGCCCTTGCGCAACCCCTTGCATCATATTCATAAACTGGGCCATGTTAGCCCTCATCTCTGCCAACTCAGCTTGAACTTGATCCATACTTCTCTGTTGATTCAGTCTTGTAGCGTAGCGGTGCGGACGACGATCAGCAATCCTGCCTGAAACAGGAACCAGAATGAGAAGTCTTCTTCAAGAATACCTGTAATGCAAGAATGATATGTGTATGATGCGCATGATGCGTATGATGCATATGATATGTTTTATCATTTCTCAAGCATTCAAGAGCCTTATTCACTTTTGAAAAATGGCAACCTGCAACAAAAACATCAAAGAAACAACCTACACAGGATAAGGAGCAAAAGTGAAACATCAACAATCTCATCTATAGCCATGAGCAAAAAGATCATACAAACAGTTCAATCACAAATTTAAATCATCAGAAAACAAGGAATCCCATCCAACAATCCTGGAGGTGATTCTCAAAATAAACAACAAGACTAAAAAGGTCGTCCTCCAGGAATAAGAGTCTTCAGGTACTGGCACTGATCAATCAACCTGTCGCACTCTGAACAATCAGGTAAAGGGGTTATCTTCTCCTTCAATTGCACTTTGAGTTCTACAACTTCTTCTCTGAGCTGACTCTCTGATGCAAGCCTCAGGTCTACCTCCTTCTTTAACTGAGTATCCTTGTCTTTAAGCTGCCTTTCCAAGTCTCGTATCTTCTTCTGGTAATTGGTTTCTTCTCTTTGCAACCTCAAACGCTCACGGTGTTCTCCATCCAACATTGCTTCTATCTCCTCATAGGATCTCCTTTTGCTTCCCAATCTACTAGCACTTTCGCCTTGCACTCCTTTGAGTTTATGGGCCAAGCTCAACTTATCCGCTTTGGCTTTGTAAAGGTCCATCTGGATCTCTTGTTCCTTCTCTTTCAACTGGCGATTCTCCATCAAGGCTTGTTTGTAATACTCAGTAGACACATTCTCAGAAAGGATCAAAGGCGGTTGCTCCTGCAATGGTAACATCCTATCATAGGGTAACAACAAGGTTCCAACTCTATCCTTGACCCACTCAATGTAGGCAGGCATAACAACTGCAAACTTCTTCCCCAAAACTGATCCATCCTTGACACCAATATTCTCCCAAGCTCTTCCCACCTGCTCCAATCTGGCTGGATCACTCCGCTTCTCAAAGTACACACTCTCAGCTATCTCAGCATCTAACGGTCTTCCATTCATGACAAACCCCAACTGACGAAGAGAAATAACCGGATTGTAATTGATGCAATCCTTGGTTCCTATGAGTGGAACATTATGAAACCCTCCACAACTCATAATGACATTGCGCACATTCATCCTGTAAGCTTGCCACTTGATATCATAGGATGTGAGTGACATAATCCTCTGAGTCCACTTATGAGTGTTCTGAGTATCCACAAAAGGTCCACTGGTTGGTAGGAAGGACAAGAACCATCTGAGTAGCAATGGGAGACAACACCTGATAGCTCCACCCTTACCATGCCTGCTGTGGATAGCATAATAAGTGTCAGCTAACAAGGTAGGAACCGGGTTTCCTCCAATGAAAATAGTGATTGCTGCCAGGTCCACAAAATTAGGCATACTCGGGAATAAGACAACTCCATAGATCATGACAGCTAACTGGGTGTTGAAAGCTTCCCAATTCCCCTTCTTCGCTTCTTCCTTAGCCATTCTCACCAAGAACTTCAAGGACAAACCCACAACATCACCACTTGGTTTCCAATTATCACTCACTTCTTTAATATTCAAATAAAGAGCTTTAGCAACAACCCTGAAATCAACCTCCTTTGGCACATCCAGGAAGGGCACCTGGTACTTGATCGGGGCATTCATCAGGATAGAATACTCTTCAAGAGTGGGCGTCAACTGATAATCCTGAAAAGTGAAGCAACGGAGCTCTGGATCATAGAACTGCAGGAGAGTTTGCATTATTTTTTTTGAAAATAAACATGCTATGATGCAAATGATGCAATTATGACTGGTTGGCTGTGTATCACGGAGCACAGGATCAGAACTTCAGCATCGGAACCGGAAATCACAAATCAAAGTCATCTAAAACCCATACTTCTGAACCAAGTCACCAACAGAACCAAACAGAAGTCACCAACAGATCAAGTCACCAACAGAATACAGTCACCAACAGATCAAGTCACCAACAGTACCTGTAATGATTCATTCCCTCCCCACTCACGGGTGTCATCTAGGCTAGGGTAAGGTCAAGAGAAACGCAGGATAAACAACCCTTTCAAGAATATCATCATATGCACACCAGATGTATGCAACGATAATACCCCATCAGAATCTGAACTGCTCGTGATATCATGTTCCGCTAAGTGGCGCCATACCACCCGCTTCCCATGAATCACTCTATTCCTAAGTGTCCTAAAGTTCACTCATAGCCTGGGTATTGGGCCTTTTACCTCTTGTAACTCCCACCCCACAGAGAGACAGATACACAGCCAGCACAATGAAAGTATGATGCATGCAAACATAGATGCAAACATATATGCAAACACAATATAATAAACATAAATGCAATAAATAAAACAGTAAAAGCAACCAAAACCTATCCTAAAGAGCGCTAGGATTGACTCGCTTAGGGAAGATGGACCAGCAATAGGTCAACTTCTCTATTGTCCCCAGCAGAGTCGCCAGTTGTCGCATTACACGAAAAACCGGCGGGAAAAGACACAGAGCCGCCACCGTGCGTTATTTATCCCAAAGGAGGGAAAGGAAACGCTCGAAGTAAACTTGGAAAGGAATGGTCTCATGACCAGAGATGCAAGGATCGGGAGTCGGTTATGCGAAGGGAAGGTATTAGCACCCCTACGCATCCGTCGTACTCGACGGGATCCACGCTCAGAAAGAATAGAATAAGGTTGCTAAAAAGACTGCTCAAAAACTGCACAAAACTGGAAGGAAACACAGATGAAAGACGGAGAAAGCGGATTCGGCAAGATGTCGCATCCTGGGCCTACGTAGTTTGTCAGACACAAACATCAGAGTCGACGTAGTTCGGGGATAGGGGAAACATGCTCGCTAGGATATCGCATCCTATGCATACGTATCTTCTCTAACCAGAGGAAGAATCAGAGCACTCGAAGCTCGGCTAGCACACGCTGAAACAAAACATTGAAACAGAGACGTTGAGACGTCAAACGAAACACACAACTGGAAACAGAATGCCAATCGTTGGGCTTACATCCATCTCCACACAAAAAAAAACGCACAGGAAACCGAATGCCAATCGCTGGACTTACATCAGACTCCAAACAAACACACAACACGGGAAACCGACTGCCCATCGCTGGACTTACGTCAGACTCCAAACAAGCAAACACACACAGGAAACCGACTGCTAATTGCTGGACTTACGTCAGACTCCAAACAAGCAAACACACAAAGGAAACCGACTGCCAATCGCTGGACTTACGTCAGACTCCACACACACACACGCAAATAGGATACGGAATGCCAATCGCTGGTCTTACATCCATCTCCTAACAAACACAACACAAAAGGGGTGAAAAGGAAAAAGGCGCCCGGAGAGATCAACTCATCTCCTGCCTACGTACCTCATCTGGTATGAGGATCAGTGCGACGTAGTTCCCCTTAACAGGGAAAAAGCTTCTATCCTAATCAGAGACTAGGGAGATAACAGACTACTAGGGAGACTACGACTCGAGACTAGAAGTTGTCATGCAAACGAACCCTATGTTGAGGTCTCTAATCAGATCCTAACTTGCACAGGAAGCAAGCTAGCCTAAATACTAAGTAAGCAATCAAAGGCACAGGCGAACAGGTATCACACGCTATATGCAAACAAATGGCTCAAACAAGGTTGGGCTTTAGTCAAGGGGTCCTATCAACCTCGACAAACAAGCCAACTGGAAGGGTATCTGAGGCTCTTAACCACTGACATTGACCGTCAGGGTGAGCAGATGAAATGGGAGATGAGGGTAAGACCTCATAGCTCTTAACCTGGGCCTGGGTGAGCTTCAAATCAATGAAAGTGTGGGAGTCCAGAATGCGGGACTCTACTCCACTTGACTGACTCTATATACAAGGATCTTGGGTGTTTATTCAAAATGCATCAGCACGTAGTGCGAGCAAAATGAATGACTCGACTGAATAGCAGGGGATAGATTGCACATCCCTTCTATCTACCAATTTCCTCTTCGCTTAGGAGGACTTAAATTACAAGGCACAAAGATAAACAAGCACAAACATTGCCTCTTAAGGAGGGCTTCAGACAGGTGCCTGCCAAAGATAGCAGGTCTTCCAGACTACATGAAGAATAGGATGGTTACCTAGGTGGTATGCCAACCACAAGCAAAGCCAAGCGACTCAAGCAATGAGTTAAAGCTACTAAAGTACCTGTGTAAACAACCAAACAATCAGTATAGTATTCAGACAAATCAAACAGAAAGTCCAACAGTGAGACAACCAATCATCAGACAACATCAATGCAAGGCATAAGATGCAAGCAAACTAAATTGATTCATCATCCACAAGACCTACAAAACAGTAAGGTTAGTCAACCAAAATAACTTGTATCTCAATTGATGAGATCATATCAACCAATGTGGCTAATTGCTTGAAACCTAAAATACAAAGTCCAAAACAGTGAGTACAAACCACTAGCTCAAAGGCTAGGGTCAAAGGTGGGGCAAAAAGTCAAAACAGAAGCTAAAACTCAACATGAATCACATTTAATCAAGTAAGAACAAGTCCTAAAAAGGACCAAATCAAAATCATCAAGCAAAGTCATGTGGTGAACAAAATATGGCAAAGACACACAACATGATCATCAATTGGACATACAAGTGAGAAAATGCACATTAAATCAGAAACACATCCAGTGATCATGAAATTTTATACACAAGCTCAACATATTGAACACAAGCATGGTGCAAAAAATTAGAACCAGAAGAGCTCATTTGGCAAGGCATTGAAAATGAATAAGATCAACATCCAAATGTGTGACACACATTGTCACACCTAAAGTCCATGTGTCTAAAACAGGGAAGGATATAGCAAAAAATGCCAAATAAAGTCTCACAAATCACGCATCATGTTGTGAATCATCATGTAAAATTTCAGGGCAATTGGTCAAGTATTGAGCATTTCACACCAATTTGAATGAGGCAAGGCATAATTGTATACATGTCCAATTAATTCAACACAATTAAAAATCCAGACATGGTAAAATCATAAAATCAACCTACAAAAATACTAGACATCCATGTGATCATGTGAAAAAAATTGGGAATGATTTGGATCCATATACTATTAGTTATGATTTTTTGAATATCATGAAATAAAATGAAATAAACATTGCAAAACATGAAGAAATAATGAAATGAATTGGAAAAATTGAAAGGGCAACAACCAGGATTCGAAGTGAGTATGCGCGCTAGGATGAAACGACGTCGTTTCAAGGCCATGTAATTAAAATGAAAAAAAACACATAAACGCGCTCAGCTGAAATCGAAGGGGGAAACATGGATCAATCAGCGCCTGCAGAGTGTTCTTCAATCATGAACCCTAACGCAGGACTCACGGTGGCGCACGGTGGAAACCACCGTCTTCTTCATGAAGACGGTGGTGAACAGTAACATCGTGTAATTTTTTTTCTAGATTTTGAATCTAAGCACATCAATGGAAAGCTCATAACATGTACATCTCAAATCTAAAACTATTTTGGCCTAATTCCTCCTAAATCAAGAGAATCGAAGAAGAACATGTTATGGATCCAAGCCTTCAAATCATCATATCTCCATGAATACACGTCCATTTTTCAAGATTTTTATATCAGTAAAATCAGCAAGCAATGATCTACAAGACTATGGCCATAAAATGGAGAAAAATGAAAGTCGAAACTCACCTTGTTTGAAGAGAAGTTGGCTAAAACAGTGTATCCAAGGCTTGGCAATGTCCAGTTTCACTTGCTTTGAGCTCCAAGGAAGTTTGATGCAAGAAATGGCTTGTGAGAAGACTTGAATCCAGCTCAATTTGGAGTTTCCATTAATGCACTCAAGCTTGTGGTATGCACAAATTTGAGATAAAATCCACCAAATACACGTTGAATCTTGCTCAACAACACTCCATGTTCATGATTATGCAAGAAAAATCCAAGTTTATGTGTATAATTTTGGAAAATCAATGAAGAGAAAATTGAGAGTGAAGAGGGATTTTTAGATCTAAAACTTTGTGTAATGACCAAGACAGTTGCAATTAAGCTTTTATATGCTCTCCTAATCACTCTAAAATTATCATTAGGCCAAGGTTAATGGAGATTAGGAAGATATAAGGTGTATGCACAAATTACCATTTCACCTCATGCATGGAAATCCTATGTGAACAGTGCACAATGAGGGCCCAAATTCATTCAAAATCAGCCCATGCACACATTGGAATTGGAATTATATTCATGTGATCAACCAATTTTGACTTTGGCAATTTCCCTTCAAAAATAGCATGCATAAGCAAATGGTTGTGTGAATGAATTTCATGTCATGTAATGAATGATTTGGAAAATATATGTCATGAGGAGCATAATGCAAAAAGAGGCACTCCATTTGGAGCTTTGGTTCAAAAGATATGGCATTTTGACGTTTCAAGCACATTTGGCAATGATTTGATCATAACTCCTTAACCATTCATCATAAATTCATGATCTTGGACTTTTTGGAAATAGGAGAGAAAGATCTTCAACTTTCATGTTGGACAAAATTTCATTTGAAGCTTCTTTGATGTTGGAAAGTTGAGTTGAAGTTGGTCCAAAACTTGCCATTTTTGGAAACTTGAAATTACAGGTCATTTTCCATTTTTGGAAACTTTTGATCTGGCTTCAAATCCTTCAAGATAAGTGTTTGACATGATGAATAAACCTCTTTTGGACATGATTGAAGTGTCCCAAACCATTTCTCCACCTCCTAGCCCTCAGTTGACTTGCAGTTGACTTTTATGGGGCCCAGATGACTTGGACATGTACTGATGACCTTGAGCCTCTAACACTTGGTTAAGTTGCTTCAAAATGATCCTTGGTTTATTATAAGCTCTCTAGAATACTAATGTGGCCTCCTACTCAAAGAAATGCTTGGTCTCTTGCACAAGTGAATCTCCTTGATGCCAGTCTTGACTGATAAGATGCAATGTACTATGCAATGTTAAAGTAATGTCAATGACCTAAAATGAAATGAATGAATGAATGGGGGGGTGCAAATTTGAGGTGCTACACACTAGGATATATACTTCAAGTGTTGCGCCTCCCTCTCTCTTCCATTTACTTCTCTACTTCAATTTTCTCTGAATTTAGAAAGAGAATGGCTACGAGGAAATGAAGGATTTTGGCTTCAAGTAGTTTTAAGTAATGGTTCTTCAAAAAGAATGTATTTCCTTTACCTTGAAATTTTATCTACTAAACATATCATTCTTGTTTAATCAAAGACACTAAGCTTTCCAACCGTCCTTTAATTATACTAACACTAAGATTTACAATGTTTAGTGTTAGAAAGATACGACATTAAAATTATAAGGTTCAATGGACTTCTCATAACCTCATGGGCAGTGAATCGACCATGTCGATGCAATCCAAACAGTTCACCGGACCATTCAACCAGTATGAGAGTCAGGTGGTGTGTGCAAAGGGAACATATGTCGTTAACACGAGCTGATGAATCACGCTTACTAGAAGTTCTTCGTTCAAGACCAATAATTACAATGATTTATCCCCATTACAATGAAATTTCAAAGATCATTTGTGCATGTTGGCCAAGGTTATATACTCATTGAATACATCAATGTAGCGCACGCAACCCAATTCACACCAAATATCGCATTTCTCTACGTTCTTCACCAATGCCAAAGCCTAGACATTTCTTGTCGAAATTCATCATATATCATGTGTCAAAACATAACACACACGGAAACTCATGGAGGGTTACCCCATAAGGTTAATGAGCATTGTGGGACACTTTGAAATGCATTTCCTATTGAGCATTGGGTAGAATCCTTTGTATACAACTTAAATATACTATGAGGTATTTTAAATGGAAGACTAGCCTTGCTTCCATAATCCACTAAGATTCAACATTATTGCTTTGATTCGTCCCTCCCAACTCACGTTTAGCCTGCATTCCATACACAATGTCGTGAGGGTGAGTCTGGAAAAAATTTACTTGGGAAATTTTCAAAATGACGAAGTGGTCGTGACGCCTCCTCGCTCCCAACAATTAGCCATTGTTCTTGGTTGAAAAGCCAGTAGAGCGAAGATATCGTGTATTAGATTATGACTGAACACCTCTAAGTCAGAATCTGGGCTAGAAGTGATGTGTGTGCCCATCGTTCCCATGTCGACCAGTAGTAAGAGGCATTGTCCTCCCCCCATAAAATACAATCAAATTTCAAAATATTGATTGTCTAATCAAATATTCTTTGATCAAAAATAAAAATTAGAATGAATTTTATGGTGCTCGGCCTGTCCAACAGACGATCCAAAGGGGGAAATCAGATGTGAGATCAAGGAAGACTCATAAAATCCAACAAATTTTTAATTTCCAATCGTCGAATAAATACTTTTTAGCGAAGATCAAAATTTGGAAGAATTTTGTAATGCTCATCTTGGCCACGCGGGCGGTTTGGTCCTGATTCACGACGGTCTAGACATTGAAATCGGACGTGATTTTTTCCTATAATTTGGAAAGAATTACCACGCGTGTGAGTAAGACTTGAATTTACACTTAGAATTATAATTTTACGAGGACAAAGCTATACATGTAGGTTAAGGCTTCTGGTTATCCACCTACGCATTACATTTTGTCCTTGTGACGTATGCATAGGTGTCACATATCAAAGCCTTCTACCAAATTCCTTTTGACAGGCATTATGCAGGGTGGATGTTAGCCTCCCATGATCTCTTTACTCTTATGTTTGGTTGAAAATTGAAACCTTGGCAGGGCTTGTTATGGTAAATGGTGATTGTGTGTCCCACAAGGGTGTACTATGATATCAATAAGTACGAGAAAATTAATTAACAAAGATTCCCTTAGTAACGACAAGCAAACCGACATAAGCCCACCATGAGAATCAATCATCCCCGATGTTCAAATTCTAGTCTGGAGAAATGTCCTCAGCGGCAGATCAGGCCTAAGTCCCTTAGAAGGGGGCACAGGAAAGGATAAGAGTTTATGTACGCTTAAACTTTGTCACCCCATGAGGCACTATTGGTGTTGTCATGCCCTAATTTCGCCCTAACCCATTTTATTTTATCTATATTATGGATACATTTATATGCATACACGAGTCTCTTATTAATTGTTTATTTAGGTGAATTGGTCATTCATGTCATCTGCATCATACACCATTTTTAGGTCAAAGGTTCCTGGTATGAATTCAACTGGTTGTTTTGATCTTAATATGTGGGTTATTCTCAGTACTTAGTGACCAAGTGTTCTTCATGGGAATTATGGTTTTGCTCTTTATAATATGGTTACTTGTGGTTCAAGTAATTGATGAATGGATTAGTGCTTTGTAAAGAAAAATGGTAAGGATACAAGACAAGAAGCTTTGATGTTGAAAAGGGAATTTCATTAACACACGAATATTACAAGAGGTTTTTTTAATGCAAAGTATGTTCAAGTTGTCATTACATTCAAGTAGAAGCTATTACAAGATTGCAAGACCACTATAAAATGGGCTACACGAAGAAAACTACAAAAAAAAGGGACAATTGACTTTTTGGTCAATAACGTTGACCCCGTTGACTAGACCCTGGACCAGTTGACCAAATTCCTTCAAATTATTTCCCAAGTCTACATGCATCTCCATTTCTTTCCAAATCCCTTATTCATTCTCAAACCAATGTGAAGCTTGCAAAAGTTCCTTCTTATTCGAACTCTAGGCATGCTCAGCCCAATGGCAGTGACCACTTTATTTTCCAATCTTCCATGTATCAGATTCACATGAGCACAAGAATGCATAAATATAACAATTATGTCAAGCCACTTCATTTTATTTCCATACAAGATATGCAGACACCACTCAGTCCATGATGCACATTCAAACTTAAATATGATTCAAGCAAGCATTGCAAATTAAGTTCACAATCAATGTCAGGCCATTTGCATTATCACAACTACATCTCATACAAGTACTAAGCTACTCAATACAAGGATTATGGCAATTCTGAACAAAAGCAATACAAGTTTACAAGTCAACAAATAATTCAATGTAGTGCAACAAACAATTCAAATTAAATTTAAAAGCAATTTAAAAAGAAAAATAGAAGAAGTGAGAGGAATCAATTCAAGCAAAGGGAATTCAATTCAAGTACTGAACCTAACTATTTAACTTCAACCAATTAATCTCCAACTATTTTCAGTTAACTACCTAACTGTTTAACCTCAACTCAGTTAATAAACCAATCTCTAAACCTGCCCTAGTTGCTCTAAGCTTCCAACAACCTGCCCTAAGTCAAACCAAAATTCCCTCCAAAACTCACTTGAAACACACTTCAATTCACTCTTAAACAAACACAAAAGCTAACCAATCCTCACTCTAGAAACACAAACTCCAACTAACAGATTGAGATTCAATCCTAACCTCTCCTGAATCCCTCACACGGATTGCAATCCAAGGGTATATATTAAGTCAAACCTAACTTCTTGTAATAGTTTTACCTCCATTTTTTCCTATGAAAACCCACCATTTTCAATCATCATCATGAACATTATTCATCATAAACTCACTCTGTAGAATTTTTCCATCACTGACCCTCACAAAAGCTTTTCATATAAACTCATCAGAGCTTCACATTGAAGCTCTAGGAGAGTCAAGCTGAACCACTCCTTCAATCTATGTCTTTGTACTTATCCCTCAATCTCACACCACTCTTGATCTCAATTCAACAGAAAAAATAACAATACTTAACATAAATGATCAACAATAGCAATCATGCAAGAAAAGGAAGAAAGGAAAATAAAAGAAAATACCCGAAGATCATGAATTCCTCTGGATTTCTTGTTTCTCATCGTTAGTGTCAGAAATACAACACTGACCGGAGGAAATCTTCCCTCTATTTGTAAGCCTTGAAATCCGTTCTTCCAATAAATTCTTGTGACTACTTGTTTTCTTGATGTAGTCCTTAGAATCCTTGTCCTTTCCCCTTTTCATTTGAGTTATGTTTAGATCTAGGGTTCCGGTATTGAGCTGGATTTCATTGACCTTTGTGAAATATGAGGATGAAAACATGATCAGTGAGATGAGTTGAAGGTTTTTTATGGGTTAATTTATGGTTTGGTTAAGAACCTCCGCTTCCGCCGCCGCGAGGCGATTTCTGGCGCAGAGGAATCTAGGGTTTGTTTATGTAGATGAGAGAGACGAAAGGAGAAAAAACTGAAACGGTATGAGAGAAATGAGGATGAATTTATGTCTTTTCCCCTTTTCAGTTTGCTTCGTTTGGGCTTGGATTACTAAGCCCAACATTTTTCCACTTCATACATGCCATGTCCGTACTAGTACACCTCTCTCTCTCTCTCTCTTTCTCTCTCTCTCTCTTCTTGGCTGATGGAATAAAGAGACGGGTCTGAACCCCTAGCCCATCATGCTTCTGGATGCTCTACTCACACCCTTTCTCTTTTTTATACCTCCTGGAGGTGCAATTCGATCAACATTAGGCCTCTAGGGCCCGTGCTGCCTTATTTCAGATTTAACTCCCTTTAGGATCTTCTTTTAGGAAATTAATTCGTATTTCTAAATTTATTTTTTAGGAGATTGAACTTGGTGTTTGCTTTTTAATTAGTAAATCAATTTTGCATTAGGAAATTTAATTACTTGGGTAATTTTTTTAATCAGGTCCTTATGTTTAAATTTATTCTTTCTTTATTTCATGATTGTTAAATTATGAATTAATTGTTGATTGGAGAATAATAAATCTTGCAAGATATGATAATTTCCCCTCTCTTGTTTAGTTAAGTGATTAATTCATTTAATTAGTTAGATGATTTTATGTGAACCCTAGCAAGTAATCATGGATATACACTTAGAATGTAATCATAAATACCCAAAAAGCCCCTTTTGGTGTTATGTAAGGAAAGCTTGCGATTATCTTGATTATTCGCCCATAAAATGGAAAGTTCACTTTATTTTATTTTTATGTCCTAAATAAAAATCCTTTCACAAAAATGGAATGAAAAAGGATTGAGTGCGTGTAGACCTTTTCCTTTCCCCGAGTATTTGGACACTGCTGTAGAGCTCCATGTTCAAACCCTCGTCTTCTGTATTAAAACACAATAATCTATTGAATTAATTAGTTCTCTAGTAATGAACCTCAACTTAATTTACATACACTTTTCACAATAACTTATAAGAAAAAGGATTGAGTGGGTGTAGACCTTCTTCGAATGTTTAGACATTGTTGTAGAGCTCTCTGTCTGAACACTCGTCTTCAAATTAAAAACAATCTCAACACATCAAACTCTATTCTCTCCTTAGGGTAAATGTCAATAAAAAATGTTTCACAAATGAACATGTTATATATGTTCTATCACAATACAAAGAACGTTTAAGTATCCCATGCACGAGCAAACAAACAACTTTTAACTGCTAAAATGCGACCTTAACATCATTCAATTAAATCAACCAACAAACACTTATTTTCTACCACAAACTATAGAGCTTTGATTTTCTCATTGCATCATGAGAATACCTAGGCACAAGATTTTAAAATCTTGGCAAGCACATTAATTAAAGACTTAATTTTCCCCTAAATTAAAACCTTTATAAAATCAGATAATAAATCAGTAATCGCAAGTAGCTTTTAGTTAACACCCATATACGCAAAATGATCAAAACAGTTCTCGTTGAGTACAACATATGTGAGGGGTGATAATACCTTCCCCTTACATAAACGACTCTAGAATCCTCTCTTGGTTGTGATGATCATACCTTTTCCCTTTCCTTCATGAGTTTTATCTATATTTTCCCTTTCTTTTGGAATAAATAAAGTTTGGTGGAGACTGTGTTGTATTTCGAGCGTGCGATACGCTCGAGAATTTTTTGCGGCACGACAGCTGGAGATCTTACTAGGGATTTTTTTCCTTGTGTTTTTTGGGAATGCAGCCTCAATAGGGAAGTAAATTTCATCCAAGGCTAAATACTGGTGAGAGACTGATAACGAACAAGTACCACAAGGGAAAGTTGAAAATGACTTTTAAAAAGAGTCAAAGAGTGGTTGAAATTGTCGAGAGGGAAGCGGATGGGGGCTGACGATGTGTCTCATTTAGATGTAGAACGACTCTTACATATTGAATGGTTTGGTGAAGTGTTCGGATTGCAGCAATGTGGGCAGTCCACTAAACCTTATCTTTTAGAGGAAGGATAAGTCGTAACAAGGTTTCTGTAGATGAACCTATGGAAGGAAATTTTTTGATGCCTTGCCTACAATCCAACATGAGAACTAGTTTGAACACATATGGTTGGATTTCAATGGGTAGCCAAATACCTCTCCATCTAATTAGTGATGCGCATAAATGGATTAACAAGATTCCTATTGTCCTTGTTTACTATCCAATGAAACCACGACCAAGGAAATGGGCTTGGCAAAATCAATGAAGAAATAAGACCCAGTTGAGCTTGACTCTAGTCCGACTTTGTGAAATGACTTGAGAGGTGTAGGATAAGTGGGACCTAGTGTAACACCTCAAAATTTGCTCTCCTATTCTTGAGACTAGTTTGACATATTGCATTTCATGCTCAGAGCATTAGGCATTGCATTTTGCATATCATTTGGAAATAAGAAGATCATCCTCCAAAGTCTTTTCAAAAGATGAAGAAGTTAGGTGATTCAAGCCTGAGGGTCTCTATGAATTGATCATCAACCATCTGAGGGTATGAGCTTAAATTAGGGTTTCTTGATTCTTCAAAGGTTTTGAGCATCATCTCATCTTGGTTGCAAGGATATATTACCATCATCATGGTTCTATCATCATCAAGGGTTTCATAGTTCATTCTCAAGTTCCTTTGGATTAGGGTTGTGACCTCTGGTCAACCCTAATCAATGCCATTCTTCCAACTAGGGTTTCTCAAAGAGATGAGGTATTTTTTGGGATGAAGATCACATGATTGTTATGAAGAGCTTACATGGGCTAGGGTTTCATTTTTGAGCAATTTCCCCAAGTGGTAGAGGCTCAAGTGGATCAAGGCATTTCAAGGTCATATGAGGACCAAAAAGTCAACTGTGCAGTCAACTGAGGGCTATGAGGTGGGGAAATAAGTTGAGACACCTCAATCATGTTCAAAAGAGATCCATTCATCATTCTAAACATCCATCTTGAAGATTCAAAGGTCATGGCAAAAGTTACTAAAAATGGAAAGTGACCTGTAATTCAAAGTTTCCAAATTTGGCAAGTTTTTGGTCCACATTCAACTTGACTTTTCAATATCAAGGATGTTTCAAATAGATTTTTTGTGAACATGAAAGTTGTAGATCTTTGTCTCCCCTTTCTAAAAATCCCTAATTTATGTCCATATGATGATTGGTTGAGCAGTTATGGTCATTTGATCACAAGGTGTGCATGGAAATTCAAAATGGCCTAACTTTTCATCTAAAGCTCCAATTTGGTCCACTCTTTTTGTAAAATGTTTCTCTTGATCAAGACATCTCAAAATAGCCTTTGCCATGCATGGGAAAAGTGTGTATGCTCATCATTTTTCATGTGATCATTTTGGAGGGAATTTCCACAATTCAAATTTGGCTTATGATACAAGTAAAATAATCATTCAATCATGACCATTGGCTAATTTGGAGTGGATTAGAAGCTTAACATGGGAGCATGCACGTGCATTATGGGCATGGGAGTGCAATTTTCATTTTTTGCAAGTTGCTTCATAATTCACTAATCATGATTAGTGAAGGGCTTAAGTGATTAGCAGCATCATTAGCATGAGATATAAAAGGCAAAACCCTAATTGTAACTGCCATAACAAACTTTTGAGATCAAAAATCAAGAAATTCTCCAAAACTCTCTCTCTTCGAATCTTCAATTTCTCCACACAAACACCAAATATTTTTGTAGATTCTTGATCCTCATGCAATTCTGAGCAAGAATCAACCATTGTTTTAAGCAATTGAGCCAGAATTCAAGTTGTTCGTGTGCACTCTCATGTTGATGGAAGTTTGAAATTGAGGTAGATCCAAGCGGTTTCAAGTGTTCCTGTTTGCATAAAGCTTCAAGGCAAAAGTAGTGGAAGAGATCTGGAGCTGTAGAGCGCTTGAGGACACGATTTCAGAAGCTTCCATTTCAAGGTGACCAAATTTTCGTCCTCTCTTTTTGTTGTTTTATGTACATAGATGTATAGATCTTGCTTTGTGGAGTATGTGCATATGTTTAGATTTGAATTTGGCTTAGAATTGAGCATGTAGTGATGAATATAAGTTTTGATTTCATAAATGTTTTGCTTCGATCTGGAAAACTTGTTGAGAATTAGGATGATTTGATATGATATTTGGATTCTATGTGAGAGGACGGTTCGAATGGTACCGGTCTTGTTGATTTCTACAAAAATGCATGGCGGAGCCACCGCGTGTGTTACCGGAGAAGACGACCGGAGCTTAGCTCCGGCGTCTCTGTAATTTCCTAGGGTTTGACTGTGTGATGCCATGTGTATGTTGATGTGTTGCCTCGCGTGTGTGTTTGATTGGCTGTGGAGTATTTGACTGATCCACGCGTGCTTTGAATTGCTGATTAAGCATGCCAACACATTAAGTGAAACGATGCATTTTTCTTTTTAAATATGGAGCGTTGGATCTTGGCGCGCGCTGAGATCGTGTGGCTGTGAATATTTCTGAGTTTATTTGAATAATTCCTTTCCCTCCCATTTTCCATGTATTTCCATTTATTTTGCTCATCTTTGAAAAATCATACAAAATAGGAAAATGATCCAAATGAACTCCAATTTTTTTTTCTTAGTTTTGTTTTGATGTCTAGTTTTTCATGGCATTAATTTCATGATTTGTTGATGCCTGGTTTGTGATTTGTGAATTTTTGAATGAACATTGTGCTAAATTGATATGTTGTGTTCAATGCCTTGTGAAATTCTCCATGTTGAGCTTCTTGATCCAATTTTTTTGTGTGCATAATGATCATACATGATGTGAATTTTTGAGCACTGGTTTGGATTTTTCTTATATGCTATCATTGTTTTTGACACATAGAGAAAAGTGTGACAATTTGTGTCACATTTTTGACATTGAATTTGTGCATTTTTGATCACATATCATTTGAACCTTTTTGGATTTGATCTTTTGCATATTGTTTGTTCATAACATGTTGAACTTGCATAAAAAATCTCAAGGTCATTGCATGCATTTCTGTTTTGATTTGAATTTTCTAAATTGGAAGTTCACTTTGTGCACATTCTGTGATCATTGCATAGCATAGGCCATTTGAGATATTTGCTTATTGAATTGATGCTGGTCCTTTTGAGGACATTAAATGGAATGTTTGAATGTGCATTATGTGGAAGATTGAGTTCTGTTTTGATCATTTGACTTAGTTTTGAATCTAGTCTTTGCACTAGTGTTTTGTGCATAAACTAACTGTGCTTTGTGTTTCAGGTTTGGACATTTAGCATTGATGGTTGATTTGTTCTCACTTTGTGAGATGCAAATGATTTGAATTCTAACTTTTGATTGTTTTGTAGGATTTTAAGTGATGTGCTTGAGCTCGTGAGTTCATTTGAGTGCTTGAGCATTATCCATTGAGTTGTGTAACTGTGAATGGTTTCACTGTTTGTCTGTTGGTTTTCTGACTGAAATACTAACTGTTTAGTCTTTGTACAGGTACCTTAGTTGCTTGCTTGCTTTTGCTTTTGCTTAAGCCTTAGATTATGGTTGATACACCACTCAGGTAGTTAGCCTCTTACTTCATGTAGTCTGGAAGTCCTGTCACCTTTTTGGCAGGCATTTTGCTGGCAAGTCCTCCTTCAGAGGCTCTGTTTGTGTTTGTTTAAAGATTGTGCCCAAAGGCCTCCAAGATGAGAGGCAATTGACGGATAAAAGGGATTAGTAGTAAATCCCCCATTATTCAGTGAGTCGTTCTTTATGCTCGCACTACGTGCTGATGCTTCTGAACATGTACCCAAGATCTTTGTCCTGAGTCTGTCAAGTGGAATAGGATCCCACTTTCTGGATCCCCACGCTTTCTTTGTCATGAGCTCACCCTGGCCAGGGTTAAGAGCTATGAGGTCTCATCCTCATTACCATTTTGATTTGCTGACCCTGACGTTCAATGTCAGTGGTTAAGAGCCCAGTTGATTGCCCTTACAGTTTGGCTTGTTTGCCGAGGTTGATATGACCCCTCTTGACTAAAGCCCACACATTGTTTGAGCCTCTTGTATGGATAGTGTGTGATGTTTGTTCACTTGTAGGGGTGATTATTTGCTTTTGAGTTGACTCATCTCCAGGATGAGTTAAGTTTTTGTTAGAGACCTCAACTTAAGGATATTGATTGCATGACAACTATTACTCTTGAGTCAGTCTCCCTATTAGTTTGTTGCTTCCCTGGTCCCTGGTTAGGAGAGTGCGAGTACCCCTGTTAAGGGGAACTACGTCGCCTTAATTCTCATACCAGATGAGATACGTAGGCAAGAGGTTGTGAGTAATCTCTCCGGGCACCCTTTTTCTTTTTCACCCTTTTGTTTTTTTTTTTTGTGTTCATCACCCTTATTCCCGACTTAGGGATATTGTTTGCATGACAACTATTAGGCTCGAGTATCAGTATCCCCATTAGTTTGTTGCCTCCCTGGTCTCTGGTTAGGAGAGTGTTGTACCCCTGTTAAGGGGAACTACGTCACCCTGATTCTCATACCAGATGAGATACGTAGGCAGGAGGTTGTGAGCAATCTCTCCGGGCACCTTTTTTCTTTTTCACCCTTTTTCTTTTTGCTGTGTTGTTTGCGTGTGTTCACCCTCTTCTTTGTTTTGGTGTGAGTACTTGTTTGTCCAGCGTGGGCGTGTGTGGTATGTTTATACCTTATGGGGTTCATCTTTGAGGTTCATTTGGGGTTCATCTTCGGGGTTCATTTATGACGGTTGTCATTCATTTGGGGTTCATATTGGGGTTCATTTGTGATGGTTGTTATTACTTGGGATTCATCTTGGGGTTCATTTGTGACGATTGTTATTCATTCGGGGTTCATTTGTGTTGATGGTTATCATCTTTGGGGTTCATTTGTGACGGTTGTCACTCACTTGGGGTTCATTTGTGACGTTTGTGGTGATTATTCACTTGGGGTTCATCTTTGGATATTTGGTTACTTTGTTGGGGTTCATTCTGATAACCTTTTTCTTTGGTGTTCACTGGTTAGCATTGGTTATTGTTAGGAGTCGGATATAAGTCCATGTATTGGCATTCTGTTTCCTGTTTGTTTGTTATTGTTAGGAGTCGGATATAAGTCCATGTATTGGCATTCTGTTTCCTTTTGTTTGTCATTGTTAGGAGTCAGGCGTAAGTCCATGTATTGGCATTCTGTTTCCTTTTGAGTGTTTCTTTTAACGTCTCAGCGTCCCTTTTTAGTGTCTTGTTTCGGCGTGCGTTAGCCGAGCTACGAGTGCTCTGATTCTCCTCTGGATAGAGAAGATACGTAGGCATAGGACGCGATGTCCTAGAGAGCATGTCTCCCTTTCCCGAACTACGTTGACTCTGATGTTTGTTTCTGACAAACTACGTAGGCCCAGGAGGCAACATCCTGCCGAGTCCACTTCCTCCATCTTCTTTTTTCTTTCACCTATTTTATTATTCCAGTTTGTGCAGTTTCTTCGAGCAGTTTATTAGCAACCCTTTTCTTACTCTTTGAGCTATCTTTTGAGCGTGGATCCCGTCTAGTACGACGGACGTGAGGGGTGCTAATACCTTCCCCTTGCGTAACCGACTCCCGTACCTTGTAATCTCTGGTCGTAAGACCGTTCCTTTCCCTTTCTTAGGTTAGTCCTGTGCTCCCTTTCCGTCATAGGATGAATAGCGTCGGTGGCGGCTCTGTATTTTCCCGCCGGTTGTTTTTCGCGTTGCGCCACCTAGAAACAACGAAATTGAAATACCACTAATTTTAATTTTTTTTCACTTATTATGTGATTTGGAGGTGGCGCTCTACCTTTCTTTTTGGATTCAAGGCTGACTTTGGTTGGTCGATCAGGGCGGAAGACATTGTCATGTGGGGAGTTTGGCTGGGACGACACATCTGTTAAATGATAATGCATTTGTCCTAAGATGAGCTCAATGAGAACAAATATAGTGTATGGAACAAAAGGGTAAAATATTATTTAATTTGAATTTCCAATGTGAATATGAACCATGAAAACGCGACATATAGATCCTTTAGAACTTCAAAATTTCACTAAATGTTGGATTGTTCACCCACCAACAGGGAATGTGAGTTAGGTTTAGACCACCGTGAGACAAATTAGTTTTACCTTACTGATGGCAGTTACATAATAGTAATTCAACCTATAACATAAAGAACTATTGATTCCCACAATTGGTCATCACGCTTGGTTGAAAATCTAGTGGTGTAATGATATCTTGCGTTGGTATATGACGGACGCCTCTAAGTCATAATACGTTCATTTTTCGACCAATTGTATGGGGCCTTAGCCCCCGAAGAGGCATGTGTCATTGGTGTACCCCATATGGTGAATGAGCCTTGTGAGATACTTTGAAATACATTTCTATTGACAAATAGGTAAAGTCCTTTACAGACGACTTAAATACATGATAGGATAGTGTAAGTGGTAGAGTGGTCTGATATCTATACAAAATATTGTGAGGGTGATTTTATAAAAAAATTTACTTGGTAAATTTTCAAAATGACAAAGTGGGTGTGATGCCTCCTCGCTCCCAGGCCTTGCCATTTTTTCTTGTCTCCTCACAGTTGATGTGTCTAGTTATATGTACAAAAGTGTCGAGCAATGTTAATGGTGTGCATCCAAGCATCATCCATATAAGGGTGGGAATTATGGGGTAATCTTCTCGTAACACTTTATGTTTGGTTGCCAAGAACATGGTTTGCCTATAATGGCCTCATTCAGGATTTTCCTCGGTTTATTTTGATTTTTCGGGGGTTGAGCGTATATGAGGATGGATAGAAAAAAAAGCTTGGCCTATGCATATCATTTTGAGATTATTTTTTGCATGGACATCTCTCCCAACAAATAGGGAACACATACCAAGTTTGGTCTCATTCCCTTAATTTCTCATATGATTTCCATGTATAGACCGTCCATTTCCAAGTTTGGATCGTCCGTTCAAGAGGCGGATAGAACAAAAACCTTGTCATATGTGTAGGGAAAGGTTTTATTTGTATCCTCCTCTTGAACGCTCAACCCCCAAAATATCGAAATAAACCAAGTAATCACCCGAATGAGGCCAAACATAGTATACCCACTTTATTTGTTAAGAGATAGGTCCATACAAAAAATCAGCTCAAAATGATACGCATAGGAAAGGTTTTCATTCTATTCGTCCACTTGAACGGACAGTCTAGAGATGATCACGGAGTCTCTGGACCTAGTCATAGAACCAAAATCTGGCCTAAAATTAGACCAAAGACTACATAAGCGCTCTATTTGTTGGTAGAGAGACCCATGCAAAAAATAAACTTAATATGAAATGCATAGACCAAGGTTTTCTTTGTATTCGCCTCTTGTACGCGCAGTCCATACCCGATGAAGGACAATCCAAACTAGGTTATGGATAGTCCAGATTGAGAAATCGGACCTAAAATGAGGACAAACTTGGCATACGGACTCTATTTGTTGGGAGAGAGGTCCAAGCAAAAAAATCAGCTTAAAGTGATACGCGTAGGTCAAGGTTTTCATCGTATTTTACTCTAGAATGCTCGACCCCTAAAAAATCGATATAGATCGAGGAAACGCTGGAATGAGGCCAAAATTGGCGTATGAGATCTACTTGATGGAGGGGAGTTCCATGCAAAAAAAAACATCCATAACAATACTCGTATGCCATGGTTTCTGTTTTATCCAACTATTGAATGTTTTCTAGCTTGAGGAATCACTAGAATGAGGCTAAACCTGGCACCTGCGCTCTATTTCAAATCAGATTTTGAATTTTTTTCATGATTTTGTGCATACTTATTAAAGACAGTATAAGCACCCTGCCCACAAAATTGGTATTTTTTGAGGTGGTATAAAATAATATTAATTTTCTAAGTCGCGCTTTTTTAAGAACGAAATCAGTGGAAATCTTGGTCTAAGAAACGAACTTTGAGTTTATTTTTGCATGAACTTATCTCATATTACATAGAAACAATCTAAATTTTTTGTAGCATATCAAATAGTCCTCTATTTATTTTGATGTTTTTTTGACCAAAACACGTATAAACGAGAGGCGGAAGCAACAAAACCTTTGTCTGCACAATGATTTTCGATCATTTTTTTTGTAGTGATTTATATGGCAACAAATGGGGAATAAATACAAATTTTATAGCATTTAGGTGAATCCTCAATTTAGTTCAGCTTTTCGAGGGTCAAGCATTAAAGAGGCAGAAACAACTAAACCTTAGCCTATCTATTGAATTTTGATCTCAATTTTTATAAGGAATTCTCTCCCAACAAATGGAGAGTATGTGAAACATTTCGTAACATTCTAGCCATTGCTCTATCTATTTTCAATTTTTGGGGACCTTTCTTTCAAGAGGCGTATATAACTGAAACCTTGGCCTACACATATATTTTTGAGCCTTTTTTTGCATGGACCTCTCCTCCAACAAATAGAGCACGGATGGCAAGTTTGGCCTCATTTCACATTCGATTTCCCAATCTAGACCATTTGTGATCAGGTCTAAATCGTTTGTTCATGAGGCGGATAAAACATAAACCTTGGCCTATATGTATCTTTTTTTTTTGCATGGACCTCCCTCCCAACAAATAGAGCTCATATGCCATGTTTGGCCTCATTTGGGTGATTCCTCGATCTATTTCAATTTTTCAAGGGTCAAGCGCTTAAAAGGAAAAATACAACGGAAACCTTGGCCAATGCGTATTTTCAAAATCAAGTTGCTGGTATTTTCAGCAAAGCCCTTGGAATTCAACCATTCTATGAGTTCTTGCCCAAGCTTGACATGTTATACATCTACTAACCTTAAGCTTGTGGGTTGGGGGTAATAGATTTATATAATGAGAAAATCTAGTATAAGTTTCTTAAGGTTCAAGCTACCCAAGCTAACATTAACTAAGTTTTCATTTACATGTGAATTTAATGTAGTTTCATTTTTCACTTCGATTTCAATTAGTTAGTTAGTTATGCTTGTTATACCCTCAAATTTTCCCTACCACGTATCATTTTCTAAAGCCTTAAAACCTAAGCATACATCATATCATATGCATCCATACTTAATGGTCACAAAACTCCACAAACCCAAGGCATGAGATTCATCTGCAAGGCCCCAGGATCATTTGGTCATGTTGAGGTGTGCCCCAACCACCTTAACCCTAACATCATCCTCAAGCATCCTAAAAATCTTGGAGGATCATTCAAGATATCTCACTCATTCCCCAAGTCCAATTTGGGTGGTGAGTCCCCTTGGAAGAAGCTCAAGATTCATCTGGTCATCCAAGGACCAAACCCTAGCCCTAGACATACCTTTTGGCTTGCACGAGTCATGATTCACCATGGATAGAATACTATTATAAATAGTAAGAGTGAAGGAAGTGAGAATTAGAATTCACTTGAGCACTGAAATCAATAGAGAAAGAGGAGAGGAAAAGCGAGAGGAGTCAAGGTTTCCATCAAATTGACAAGGTAAGGGGGGAAATCCTTATTATTATGGGTTAGTATGATTGGGTCAATGGGTATGAACATGTTTTAGGTTGAAATCCTTAATTGGCATGGTTTGGAATTATTAGGTCTTGATAAATACTCTTGAATTGTGATGATTAAATTATGCTAAAACTGTGAATGAATATATAATTGGATGAGTCATAATTTTCTGAACGCGTAGCTTTTTACGGAATCAAAATCGGAGGTCCGGAAGTCCTCCAACGATGAAAAATGCGGGGAAATCTGCATTCTGTTTCGTTGTTAGCGCAGGAACAGCTTTCTGTTTTGCGTTAACCGGTTAACCCAGGGCGTTAACCGGTTAACACTGTTGCGATTTATGAAAAATTACATTCTGTCTTGCGTTAACCGGTTAACCCAGGGCGTTAACCGGTTAACACTGTTAAAAATTGCCAAGAAGCACATTCTGTTTTGCGTTAACCGATTAACCCATGGCGTTAACCGGTTAACACTGTTTGAAAAGTGAAAAATTGATATTTAAATGTTGTGTGCGTTTTAGAATGAAATTTATGTGTACATATTTGATGATTGGCCTATATTGGTGAATAATATATTGTATGAATGTGTATGTATACCATTATTGATTTGTGAATGATTTATGGTTATGGATGTGTATATGTAATCGTAATTGATGTGTTGTGATGAATGTATATACGTACCAATTGTGAGTCATGGTGATATGTGGGATGTTAAGACGGTATATAGATGGTCTTAATTGCATATGTGTTGGTATGTGTGCATTCATTCATAGCATGGTTGACTTCATTGTGGAAGTGGTTAAGCGGTGATCCTTCATTGGAAACAGACGTAGCAGACGTCAATCCTTAATTGGGATTAGGCGTAGTATTTAAACGGTGATCCTTCATTGGAAACAGACGTAGCAGACGTTAATCCTTAATTGGGATTAGGCGTAGTATTAAGCGGTGATCCTTCATTGGAAACAGACGTAGGGCTTTGGTCTTGTCCGGATCGGAAGCGTGGCTTGGATTCTAGATATTGAATCGGAAAGCGGTGAAATTTTGAGTTCACATTGAGGTACCACATGCATAGAGTCACATTGTCTTGCATTGAGTCGTCTATAGTTATGTGATCATTGAATGCATGTATTGATGTGGATGCGATGTACGTTTGAAATATGTGAGATGATTGTTGGTTAATATTATTGACGTGATTATACCAAGTGTGATGAATTCTTAAATTGTGTTTTAATTCATTGTGCCTTATTATGCTATTTCATGATGATTTGAATTCTCACTCTTTCTGTTTGAATGTTACCTTTACATGGGTATCGTGCATATACTACAGAGTAGTATTGCTAGAGTAGGTGGACGGTAGCTCGCTCAAGATTAGCTGGAGAGTTTTCCGTATTTAGTTTGAAATTAGGTAATGAGTCAATGCTCTGGTCATGTAACACTGGGTAGATTAGTGGTATTGAACTCATATCTTATTTTGATATGTTTTATGTCATTAATTGTTTTATTTTATTTGAAGTGATTATTGAGAGATGATCATGGTATGGGACATGGATCATATTATGAAATACATGAGTATTCTTTATTTTCCGCTGCAAACGCATATTGCTTGAATATTCATGATGAGTGAAATGTGTTATTTTGAATGACCAGGTGTATTGTTGGTTTTTGAAAGTTTTAAGTTTTGAAAACGTCGATGTGACGCCCTTTTCTTTATATGCGTGCTTATTTACTCTGATTATATGCTAAATAATTTGGGGTAGAAAAAGGGGTGTTACATTAGTGGTATCAGAGCATGGTCGACCAGTTGGTCAATAGTAGTAGGTTTTCCGTGGTATTTGATTTGTGTATTTGACACGATCGATACCGTTTGTTTGATGTTTCGGGTTGTTCAGGACAATGGTTGCAGGCAGGAATGACGATGCCATTGCTGAGGCGTTGAGGATGCTGGCTGAATCCATGGGTCAGATCCATCAAGCGAATGCCCATCAAGCGAATGCGAATGCCGGTAACCAAAAGTGAGATGATGATGAGTTCCGTGCTTTGGGGAGATTCCAGCGGAACAATCCTCCTATCTTTGAGGGTGAGCATGAACCTGAGAAAGCTCAAGGTTGGCTGAAAGCAATTGAGAAGATCTTCAGAGTCATGAACTGTACTGATGCTCAGAAAGTGCAGTTTGGTACCCATATGCTTGAGAAGGAAGCTGAAGATTGGTGGAATAACACTCTTCAGAGGTTCGAAGAAGACAACATTGAAGTTACTTGGACTCTTTTCCGTGATACCTTCTTGGAGAACTATTTCCCAGAAGATTGTCGTGGGAAGAAAGAGGTGGAGTTCCTTGAATTGAAGCAAGGAAATGGTACCGTTGTTGATTATGCTGCTAGATTTCAGGAGCTTATCAAGTATTATCCTCATTACAATACCGCTAATGCTGAGAGATCTAAATGTTTGAAGTTTGTGAATGGCTTGAGACATGATATCAAGAAGGCCATTGGTTACCAACAGATTACTCGTTTTACAGAATTGGTTAATAAGAGCCGGATTTATGACGAGGATAGTAGGGAGAGTGCTTCTGTCTACAAGAGTCTGAAGGGGAAAAACCAAGATCGGGGAAAACCATATGATGACAAGAGGAGACAATCTAGTGTTGGCAAGAAGCCAAGTGGGGGAGTATCTTCTATTCCACTTAAGTGCTTCAAATGTGGTGTGGAAGGCCATCGTGCTACGGAGTGTAGTAGAGATTCTGGGAAGTGTTTCAATTGTGGCAGGATGGGTCACAGAGCAAACCAGTGTAGGGTTGGTTCGAACGCAACTTGTTTCAACTGTGGTGAGAAAGGTCACATTATTTCGCAATGTGATAAGTCGAAGAAGGAGCAAGTGAAGAGAAAGGTGTTTGTATTGTCTGGTGCGGAGACCATTACCGATAATAGACTAATCCAAGGTACGTGCTTTATTAATGGTACACCTTTGATTGCCATTATTGATACCGGTGCAACACATTCTTTCATTTCTTTGGATTGTTCTAAGAGGCTGAATCTCATATTATCTGATATGCGTAGAAGTATGATTATTGATACACCTGCTATGGGTTCTGTTTCTACTTCCTATGTGTGTTTGAATTTCCCGTTGAGTATATTTGGTAGGGATTTTGGAATTGATTTAGTTTGTCTTCCGTTAGAGCAACTCGACGTGATTTTGGGTATGAATTGGTTAAAAGTTAACCGGGTGTATATCAACTGTTTCGAGAAGACGGTTATTTTTCCTGAGGTTGATGCTAAGGAAGATTGGTGTGTGTCTGCTAAGCAAGTTGATGAATCGGTGCAAGATGGTGCCGAGTTGTTTATGTTGTTGGCAACTTTGGATATTCGTGAGAAGAGGACGATCGAAGAACCGCCAATAGTTTATGAATTTGCGGAGGTATTTCTGGAAGATATAAGTGATTTACCGCCGGAACGAGAGGTCGAGTTTTCGATTGATTTAGTTCCTGGAACTAGTCCTGTATCGATGGCTCCCTATCGAATGTCCGCTTCTGAGTTGAAAGAGTTGAAGAGTCAACTTGAAGACTTACTCGAGAAGAAGTTTATTCGTCCTAGTGTGTCGCCGTGGGGTGCACCTGTGCTATTGGTCAAGAAGAAAGAAGGTTCTATGAGATTATGTGTTGATTATAGACAACTGAATAAAGTGACGATTAAGAACAAGTATCCACTTCTGAGGATTGACGATCTGATGGATCAGCTGGTTGGAGCTTGTGTGTTTAGCAAAATTGATTTGAGGTCTGGGTATCATCAGATTCGTGTAAAGGCTGAGGATATTCAGAAGACTGCTTTTAGGACAAGGTACGGTCACTACGAGTACTCCGTGATGCCGTTCGGGGTGACGAATGCACCTGGTGTATTTATGGAGTATATGAATAGAATCTTTCATGATTATCTGGATAAGTTTGTAGTTGTGTTCATCGATGATATATTGATTTATTCCAAGGGTGAAGAGGATCATGCAGAGCATTTGAAAATTGTGTTATCAGTGTTGAAAGAGAGGAAGTTGTTTGCTAAACTCTCTAAATGTGAATTTTGGTTGAGTGAAGTAAGTTTTCTTGGACATGTGATTTCGAGTGGTGGGATTTCTGTGGATCCTACGAAGATCGAAGCTGTATCTCAGTGGGAAGCTCCTAAGTCTGTTGCTGAGATTCGAAGTTTCCTTGGTTTGGCCGGTTATTATAGGAAGTTCATTGAGGGATTTTCTAAGTTGTCGTTACCGTTGACGCAGTTGACTAGGAAGGGTCAAGCTTTCATTTGGACTTTGCAGTGTGAAGCGAATTTTCAAGAGCTTAAGAGAAGATTGACTGCGGCTCCTATTTTGATTTTACCGGATCCGTTAGAAACCTTCGTTGTGTATTGCGATGCTTCCTTGTTGGGTTTGGGAGGTGTTCTGATGCAAAAAGGGCAAGTGGTAGCTTATGCTTCAAGGTAACTCAAGGTTCATGAGAAGAATTATCCGATGCATGATTTAGAGTTGGCCGTCGTTGTATTTGTGTTGAAGCTTTGGAGACATTACTTGTTTGGATTGAGGTTTGATGTGTTTAGTGATCACAAGAGTTTGAAGTACTTGTTCGATCAGAAAGAATTGAATATGAGGCAAAGGAGATGGTTGGAATTCTTGAAGGATTATGATTTTGGTTTGAATTATCATCCTGGGAAGGCGAATGTTGTAGCCGATGCATTGAGTAGGAAGTCATTGCATATGTCTATGTTGATGATGCGAGAGTTTGAATTGTTGGAGCAATTTAGGGATTTGAGTTTGGTTTGTGAAGCGACGTCTTCTTGTGTTAAGCTTGGGACGTTGAAGCTTACGTGTGACATTCTTGACGAGATTAGAGAAGGTCAGAGGCCAGATTTGAAGTTAGTCGATGTTATGACATTGATTAACCAAGGTAAAGGTGGTGACTTTCAGATTGATGAGAATGGTATCATGAGGTATCGTGATCGAGTGTGTGTCCCGAATGGTATGGATTTGAGAAAGAGGATTCTTGAGGAAGGGCATAGAAGTGGTCTGAGTATTCATCCTGGTGCTACTAAGATGTATCAAGACTTGAGGAAGATGTGTTGGTGGCAAGGTATGAAGAAGGATGTAGCGGAATTTGTGTATTCATGTTTGACTTGTCAAAAGTCAAAGATTGAACATCAAAAGCCGTCTGGTTTGATGCAATCGTTATCTATTCCTGAGTGGAAGTGGGATAGTATCTCTATGGATTTTGTTCCAGGCTTACCAAGAACATCGAGTAATTGTGAGGCGATTTGGGTCGTTGTGGACAGACTGACGAAGTGTGCTCATTTTATTCCGATGAGAATGGATTATTCGATGGAGAGACTTGCTAAGTTGTACGTCGAGAGAATTGTGTGTTTGCATGGTATACCGTCGAGTATTGTTTCGGATAGAGATCCGAGGTTCACTTCGAGATTTTGGGAAGGTTTGCAAAGTGCTTTGGGTACGAAGTTGCGTTTGAGTTCCGCATATCATCCGCAAACTGATGGTCAAACGGAAAGGACTATTCAGTCACTTGAAGATCTTTTGAGGTCTTGTGTTTTGGAACAAGGAGGAAATTGGGATAGTTTCTTGCCTTTAATCGAGTTTACATATAATAACAGTTTCCATTCGAGTATTGGAATGGCACCGTTTGAGGCCCTTTATGGCAGAAGGTGTAGAACTCCTTTATGTTGGTACGAATCGGGAGAGAGTGCTGTAGTTGGACCCAAGTTGATTCAAGAGACTACAGATAAGATTAAGATGATTCAAGGGAAGATGAAGGCTTCTCAGAGTCGTCAAAAGAGTTATCATGATAAGAGGAGGAAAGCTCTTGAGTTTCAGAAAGACGAGCATGTGTTTCTTTGAGTTACGCCAATAACGGGTGTTGGTAGAGCTTTGAAGTCGCGTAAGTTGACGCTGCGTTTCATTGGTCCTTATCAGATTTCCGAGAGGATAGGTGAAGTGGCATATCGGATTGCATTACCACCATCACTTTCTAATCTTCATGATGTATTCCATGTGTCTCAATTGAGGAAGTACATTGCGGATCCATCGCATGTTGTTCCATTAGATGATGTGCAAGTACGGGATAATTTGACGGTTGATACATCACCTGTGCAGATTGAAGATCGAGAAGTGAAGAAGCTTCGTGGTAAGGAGATTGCTTTGGTAAAAGTGATATGGGGCGGAGTCGCCAATGGAAATATTACGTGGGAACTCGAGGATAAGATGAGGGAATCATATCCTGAGTTGTTCGTTTGAGGTAAATTTTCGAGGACGAAAATCTTTTAAGTGGGGGAGAGTTGTAACAGCCCATTTTTTTTAAGTATTTATTTATTATATTATTATTATAATTTTAATTTAATTATGTGGAGTGTTAATTAATTAATTGGTGTATTAATTCCTTATTTAGTTGATATGAGATATAATTAAATAATTGAATTGATTAATTAACTTGGTTGCATAGTAAGTGGTTAATTATTTAAATTTAAATAGAGGTATTTAAATATTAGGCATTATTGGGCCTAGTGATTAAATTAGATGATTTAAGCCCAACTAGAATACTATTATAAATAGTAAGAGTGAAGGAAGTGAGAATTAGAATTCACTTGAGCACTGAAAGCAATAGAGAAAGAGGAGAGGAAAAGCGAGAGGAGTCAAGGTTTCCATCAAATTTACAAGGTAAGGGGGGAAATCCTTATTATTATGGGTTAGTATGATTGGGTCAATGGGTAGGAACATGTTTTAGGTTGAAATCCTTAATTGGCATGGTTTGGAATTATTAGGTCTTGATAAATACTCTTGAATTGTGATGATTAAATTATGCTAAAACTGTGAATGAATATATAATTGGATGAGTCATAATTTTCTGAACGCGTAGCTTTTTACGGAATCAAAATCGGAGGTCCGGAAGTCCTCCAACGATGAAAAATACGGGGAAATCTGTATTATGTTTCGTTGTTAGCGCAGGAACAACTTTCTGTTTTGCGTTAACCGGTTAACCCAGTGCGTTAACCGGTTAACACTGTTGCGATTTATGAAAAATTACATTCTGTCTTGCGTTAACCGGTTAACCCAGGGCGTTAACCGGTTAACACTGTTAAAAATTGCCAAGAAGCGCATTCTGTTTTGCGTTAACCGATTAACCCATGGCGTTAACCGGTTAACACTGTTTGAAAAGTGAAAAATTGATATTTAAATGTTGTGTGCGTTTTAGAATGAAATTTATGTGTACATATTTGATGATTGGCCTATATTGGTGAATAATATATTGTATGAATGTGTATGTATACCATTATTGATTTGTGAATGATTTATGGTTATGGATGTGTATATGTAATCGTAATTGATGTGTTGTGATGAATGTATATACGTACCAATTGTGAGTCATGGTGATATGTGGGATGTTAAGACGGTATATAGATGGTCTTAATTGCATATGTGTTGGTATGTGTGCATTCATTCATAGCATGGTTGACTTCATTGTGGAAGTGGTTAAGCGGTGATCCTTCATTGGAAAGAGACGTAGCAGACGTCAATCCTTAATTGGGATTAGGCGTAGTATTTAAGCGGCGATCCTTCATTGGAAACAGACGTAGCAGACGTTAATCCTTAATTGGGATTAGGCGTAGTATTAAGCGGTGATCCTTCATTGGAAACAGACGTAGGGCTTTGGTCTTGTCCGGATCGGAAGCGTGGCTTGGATTCTAGATATTGAATCGGAAAGCGGTGAAACTTTGAGTTCAGATTGAGGTACCACATGCATAGAGTCACATTGTCTTGCATTGAGTCGTCTATAGTTATGTGATCATTGAATGCATGTATTGATGTGGATGCAATGTACGTTTGAAATATGTGAGATGATTGTTGGTTAATATTATTGACGTGATTATACCAAGTGTGATGAATTCTTAAATTGTGTTTTAATTCATTGTGCCTTATTATGCTATTTCATGATGATTTGAATTCTCACCCTTTCTGTTTGAATGTTACCTTTACATGGGTATCGTGCATATACTACAGAGTAGTATTGCTGGAGTAGGTGGACGGTAGCTCGCTCAAGATTAGCTGGAGAGTTTTCCGTATTTAGTTTGAAATTAGGTAATGAGTCAATGCTCTGGTCATGTAACACTGGGTAGATTAGTGGTATTGAACTCATATCTTATTTTGATATGTTTTATGTCATTAATTGTTTTATTTTATTTGAAGTGATTATTGAGAGATGATCATGGTATGGGACATGGATCATATTATGAAATACATGAGTATTCTTTATTTTCCGTTGCGAACTCATATTGCTTGAATATTCATGATGAGTGAAATGTGTTATTTTGAATGACCAGGTGTATTGTTGGTTTTTGAAAGTTTTATGTTTCGAAAATGTCGATGTGACGCCCTTTTCTTTATATGCGTGCTTATTTACTCTGATTATATGCTAAATAATTTGGGGTAGAAAAAGGGGTGTTACACTCGTGACCTTTAACATCTCAATTGGACCCCTACAACTCAAACCCTAATTCATCTGACCATGGTTCTTGATGAAACTTATGGCTCAAGAAACCCTAATTTAGGGGCTTCTTGACCATTGAGCTTGATCATTTTTGGTCATACAATCACCCTAATATTCATTCAACATAATTTCATGTCCATTACAATCCAAATCAACCATTTAAACATCCATTCAATCCATGTTGGAAGTAGTTGGTTCATACATGATTTTTCAAATTTCAATGACTTGATCCACCTACCAATTTGACCTAAAACCATTACACAAAGGCCCAAACATAATTTACCATCATTATATGACCATTTGAGGTCAAAACATCCATCATTGTGTCTTGAAAAGCAAGAAACCACAGAAACCCTAAAACTAGGTCATGTTAGCTGGTCACATTTTTGCAAGAATGGCCTCTAGGAAGTTACAAAGACCATAACTTCTTACTTTTTTAATATTTTTAAGTTACAATTTGAGATAAATGTCCTAAATAACTTCATCTCTAACTTTGTTTCAAGGTCGAAGACCTAATTCATTGAGGAAGGGGTTCAAATTTGCTATTGGCCAAGCTGGTCCAACATGCCTACCATGCCCTAAAATCATGTCATGACCCCTACTTTGGCATGTTTCCATTTCCAAACCACAAGCCCTTTTGACTTGGATCTTTTTGCATTCAATCAAGCTCATGTCAAAGGACAAATGGCCCAATATTGAAGCAAAATCCACGAGCCAATTTCATTTGGCCTTGGTTCGAACATGGCTGGCCATCCTGATCAGCATACCAGACCAATTCAGGCAGAATTTGCAAATGGATGCACCAAGTGTTCAAACCCTCTCAATATTATTCCAATGGTCCCCAAACATGTTATATATGATAATATTATTCCATTTTTAAGTCCATTGATCTTGCTCTTGATCCAATTTTATCCATTTTCAATTCACTTAGTAAAACCACAATTCCAATTATTTTTTAAGCAAGTCTTTGTAAGCTTCTTGGGCCATTTCTTTTAAGACAATTTCCATGTTTTTCAAGCCATTTCTTTCAACCAATTTTAAGTCTTTGTGATCCAAATATTACAAACCATTTGAGCAAGTCTTCAAGCCATGAGCCAAGCTTTTGTTGGGACAACTTGTAATCCTCATGTTCACGTACAATATAACCATAATTTCATTCATCCAAATTTCAAAACAAGATTTCACATGCATTGCAATTTCAAAATTCAAATGCATCTCATTACATTTCAACATTACAATTTCAAGTGAATTTAAACAAACACGACTTCCATTAAAATTGACATTACAATTAAAACAAAATTTGGTTAACGTTGCATTCTAACCTCTCTTTCAAGATTCATCAGGGGATGAAATTACAACCATATATCATCACACAGATTCAACATATCTCCCTTCAAGCTCAACAATCAACCTAACTAACTTTCCCATTCACTCATCTCTATTTCCCTCTCAATCCTCACACCAATTTTCATCATCTCATCACCTATTTAAAGGTTTGACCGAGCTGCACTTAAAAGGGGGGGGGGGGGGGACTACACAAAACTCAGCAGAAATGTTTCCTCCAACCTTCTTCACTTTAAAGCTCATAATAAAAGCTTTAGAGTTTCTAACTGAAATTATAATTAATCCTTGAGAAAAGCCTACATTACCTGGAAATCCATCATCACTCAACCTGCACATAGACAAGTTTGAATCGGAATGCAACAACACCATATCCAGCTAGAATTTCATGTACAAATAGAAGAAGAAGAAGAAGGGCAAAAGGTCAAAGGAGAAAGAGGACGAAATTTTGGAGCATACCTGGGATAATCCTTGCCGGAATTACTCCAAACTAAGAAGCTTTATGTTCTTCATTGTACCTAAGGATATGTAGGAGCGAGACCTGCAATCTCGTCAAGCACCCTAATAAAAAAATTTTTGTGACCCATTTATTTTCCTTTTGCACTCTTTGTCATTCGAAGAAAATAATTAATATAAGTTGACATTCAAGGGGAAAGGTAGTTTAGTACAACTGACATGAGGGGTGATAATACCTTCCCCTCACTTAATCGACTCCTGGACCTGAATATGGTTGCGAAGATCATCTTCTATTTATTTCAAAGGTTTTATCGATATTTTCTCTTTCCTTATTTTAGGATTAAACTAGTAAATAATCCATGCCTACGCACGGGATACGATTTTGGATGGGATATAATTTTGGACGCGCATTTGTTAGCAAACTATCATAAAAATTGAAAATAAAAAAATAAAAATTTAAGAATAATAGTAAACTTAACTTGAAATAGTAATAAATGTAGAAGATGATTAAAAATAAAAACTATTGAGATAAATTATCGTTTTAAATTTTTTTTGACAAGTAAGACATTATTTTATAAGGGAGAATATAATTTTAAAATATCTAATCAATCTTTTTTAATAAGGTCCCTTAATATTTTTCACATATTTGAAAAATATGGTCGATAAATTTCTATTATTCAATATTTGGATCACTGGTATAGTTGTTCCCGGTTATACCAATAGTATTTTTTCCGTATATATAAATATTTTAAGAAACTAATAATTTTCCTTTTGCACTCTTTGTCATTCGAAGAAACTAATTAACATAAGTTAACATTCAAGGGGAAAGTTACTTTAGTACAATAGACATGAAGGATGATAATACCTTCCCCTCACTTAATCGACTCTTGTACCTGAATATGGTTGTGAAGATCATCTTCTATTTATTTCAAGGATTTTATCGATATTTTATCTTTCCTTCTTTTAGGATTAAATAAAGTTCGTGGCGGCTCTATTCGAAATAAGTTTTTCGCGAGTGCTACACGAAGGATCATATTTTTTGAGATGTGACAGTAACTATGACATGCAACCTAAGAGGGGGTGAATTAAGGTTTCCAATTTTTTCTCGTTTTTTTGCTATGTTCTTAATTTTCCTTGGATATAAAAATGATATTTTATTTTCAATATAAATTGCAGAAATAAATTGCAAAAAATTAAAGAAAATAAGAGATTTATATTAGTTCCGCTTTTCAACTTAAGGGTACATCTAGTACTCCCTTTACAACTTGAAGAAATTTCCACTATGTTAGATCTTTTTACAAGCCTTACATCAAGACCTCTATTACAATCTTCTAACGAAAACACCAAATATATGGTGGACTTTGAATCTCCCCAAATTAAAGGACCTTTTTACAAAACACCAAACACTTGGTGGACTTTGAATTACATCAATTCAAAGAATCTTTTACAACAAACAACTTATCACTACAAACTTCGTGATTAAGTTACAACACACCATTTTGAATAATATTAACTATTTGAATCTTGAATAATTTCCAATATAAAGGTTGATATTCTCTTTCAATATTACAATAAATTATATATAATCCTTAAATACTCATAATGTTTATATTAAACTCTTTAAATGATATGAAATTTATGCATAAAGTTTTATTGTTAAAGTTGTATGAATACTTAAAAAATGATTTGAGTTGTATGAAATTATATGTATGTAAGAGGTGTTTAAAAATTTGATGTATATTGTCTTAAATACACTTTAAGAAACCTCTAAGATCAGATGCATAAGTTTGTAGCATTTCAATGAAGGTTTATAATAGTTTGGAATGATAATGACTCGTGAAAACAATGCATTTTTACAATGTGTAACCGGTTACATAAAAGTTGTAACCAGTTACCACCTTTATAGAGTTTAAAAAAATCAAAAGAACAAATAGGTACCAAAGTTTGGTGAGTTACGGCGGTTTTAAAGTGTTATTACGACGGGTTCAAAGACCATAATTAACAAAAACAGAATGTTTACTTAACTGGTTGCACCAATGTTGTAACAATTTATACCATTTTAAAAATTGAAAACTCATTATTTTTAATGGAAATACTTGAATGGTTTTGATGCATGATTGTTTAGAAACTTTAGAGATGGAAATATATGAAATAAGCTGAGCATTTAAAGTTGTATAACATGAATTGTAATAAAATTTTAAACATGACTATTTAACTTGATTCTTATCTTGACTAACTTCACATAGGTAAAAACTTGTCCATAAATATTTTAATATTTTTCTACTATGATCACTATTGTCTTCATCAAACTTAAACAGGATCAAACATCTTGATTCATCACTTGATTAAGCTTCATAATCGGCATGCATTCATCATATGTCTTTTTAAGCTATTTATTGTTTAATTGTTTTTATAAATCTTTGTCTTTATCAAAACTACATTTGATATAGGATGTATATATTATTCACAATCTCCCCTATTTTTATGATTACAAAATTATATGGATGGGAAGTTTTTGGTTGACATTTGATACCTCTTTATCTTGTATATCTCCCTTTATATTTTGTAATTCAAGCTTTGGTATCCTGAAATAAAATGACCAAAAACAATCATATCTCTTCTCCCCTTTTGATATTATCAAAAATAAGAAAGAGAATAAAATCGAAAGCAAAGTTGTATTGACAAAGATGCATCATGATAGATGAAGTGATGATATGAAAAAATATAATTATACATAGACATGTTCGAATCGGAATGCAACAACACCATAGCCAGCCAGAATTTTATGTATAAATAAAAGAAGAAGAAGAAGAAGAAGAAGAACATAAGGTCAGAGGAGAAAGAGGAAGTAATTTCAGAGCATACCTAGGCTGATCCTTGCTGGAATTACGTCGAACTATGAAGCTTTGAGTTCCTCATTCGTCAAGCACCCTAATAAAAACTTGTTGTGATCCTTTTATTTTCCTTTTGCACACTTTGTCATTCGAAGAAAAAAATTAACATAAGAAAATATTCAATCTCAAGTTTAACTAAAAGGTTCCTGTTGAGTACAACGGACGTGAGGGATGCTAATACTTTCCCCTTGCATAATTGACTTTTGAACCCGAATATGGTTGCGATGACCATCTTCTATTTCTTTTAAGGGTTGTATCAATATTTTCCCTTTCCTTATTTTAGGATTAAATAAAGTTTGACGGAGACTATGTTCGAATCATTTTTTCTGCGAGCGCGTGAGTGCCCCATGAAGGATCGTATTTTTTGATATGTGATAGTTGGCGACTCTTCTGGAGACTATTTTCATCTGAAAGAGAGATCCAAGACTAATTTAGTTAACTTTCTGATAAATGATGGCTTTGCTTAAATTGTTTCCTTTATGCTTGTTTGCTTATTTGTTTTATTTGTGCTTTCTCTTTTATATATGCTCATTACCATGCTTATCTTGGGATCCTGGGATGATATCTTGAGTAAAGATCTACACCCGGGCTTTGGAAAAAGAAGAGGGAACACATAGGTTAGAATGGAAGATGTGTAATGTTAGTCCCCAAGGACCACTCCTTGTGTGCCTAACATGAAGACTCCCTCTAGAGTGAACCTTTTCGTAGATCTCATTATAAAGTGGCAAGTATGTCGCATAATGTCGATTCATGAAGGGTTTGTGACTCTAGGTGTCAATATTAGAACTAGTTTCTATTTTGGTGGTTACATAGTGTTAGTCTCCAATGACTATTTTTTGTGCGCCTAACATGAAAAGCCCGCCTAGAATAGACCTTTTCGTCACTCTCATCATAAAATAGCTAGCATGTTGTAGGACGTTGATATGATTAAGGTCCATGACTCTAGGAACCTTATCCATCAACCTAGAAACTATTCTGTGAGCGATTTATAGGTAAAAATCATAGAACTATCCATTATAAAACCTACCTAATATGGTGTTATGAGTTACTCATGATACCCCGGATCCAAACATCATGCATTCATGATCACTTGTATCAGCCTCATGAAACTTATACCAAATGTTGTTTTCAAGGAAAATTTTCAACATCAATTTTTTTTCATGCATTTGCATTAATCCATGAGCATGCACTTCTTTAAAATAGTAAAACCGCAACTCATGTCACATTTTTTCCATCATGAGAACGTCTCTCTACCAAGCTGATTTCCCAACATTCTTACGAAACCAGAGCTAACATCAAATGAAAGATGAACGAGATGAGAGAAGAAACCAATGACCTCAAAGGATCAAAGGAGAAAATGATGTAAATGTTGCATACATTAACTACCAGAGAGGAGCCTCATATGCTTACCGTAATCTCTGAAGTTGCGGGCATTTCTTTCAAACCTCAATGTCCTCCAAGGGTCAACGCTACTTGGCTAGAGTTTGGTTTACCACCAAATTACTCGCCACCCTTCTCTGAGGCTCAAGAGTAGGGTCATCTACTCAATATGTAGTGCAACTACCTGTAGTCCCTGAAATACAACCACCGCTCGTGGTCCATACAATGGCTCTAAGGCCCCTTGATGATCATCATTACGCCTACTACGACGTTGGTTCCAATAATGAAGATCTAGAAGAAAAAGGAGAGTTGATCAAGCAAAAATATCAAACCCTGGAGAAATGGGTCAAAGTCATAGTGGGCAACAATACTTTTGGTGTAACAGCTATGAACATGTGCTTAGCTTCGGATTTAGTCATCCCAACTAAGTTCAGAACACCTAGTTTTGAGAAATAAAAGGGCCATACTTGTCCAAGAAGTCACTTGGTGATGTATTTCTCAAAAATGGTTTCCTATACCAAGAATGATAAGCTACTCGTACACTATTCCCAAGATAGTTTGAGCAGAGCCTCACTAAAATGTATATGGGCTTGGAGCAGAGCCAGATTCAGAGCTGGCAAGATCTGGCTGATCCTTTTATTCGCTAATACAATTACAACCTCGACATGGAACTTGATCGTATGCAGCTACAAAGCTTGTTAATGAAAGAAAATGAGTCCTTTAAGGATTATGCTCGGCGATGGAGAGAGCTAGCCGCCCAAGTGGAGCCCCTTTGTTCGAAAGGGAAATGACTGGAATATTTGTGGATACTCTGAAGGATCCCTATTTAGATAGCCTAGTGAGTAGTGGGGTCTCCAGATTTGCAAATTTAGTCACAAACAAAGACAGGATTGAGAAAGTTTTTAAAGATGGAAAAGTTCATAGCAACACTGGGGCATCTAACGCTCCGAAGAGGTTCTCTGGAAACTTCCAGAAGTAGCAAGAATGTGAGGCCAATGTTGTTATAGGAGGATGGGGAAACCAAGCTTAACAACATATTCCCGTACCTTACTGTAACACCCCAAAATTTGCCCTCCTCATTCATGCATTCATTTAGCATTTCATATTACATTTCATCATGTCTATCAGAATTAGATCCAAGAAACTCTAAAAAAAAAATGAAAAAAAATAAAAAAAAAATAAAAAAAAAAATAATTTTTTACAAAAAATAAATAAATAAATAAAAATAATAAAAAAAATAAAATAAAATATAATAGAAAAACTTGGACTTGGACCTCTCTCATTTGAGCCCACAAAGCCATGAAAATCAGGTTATAAAAGAGGGAGATCAGACAGAAAAAGGAAGAGAAGCAAAATACTCTGAGGTTTCCTTGAAACAAAACCTTGGACAAAACCTGAAGAGAAACCTGAAAGAGAACTCAAAGCAACCCCCAGGCAGCTCTGAAAAATTCAATCTGACTCACACACTTTCATCTCACGCAAACCCTAACATTGCCTTGCAAACCCATCCGTGCCATTTGATTTCAACCGGTCTCTCCCATCAGGTTTGCCTCATTCCCATGATTTTATGCTCTTAATTTGGATCATCTGAATGTATGAGGTATGATGGATGAATTTCATTATGTTTTTGCCCACGTGTTTAATTATGCATGAATGGGTGAAACATATGCCTTGAATGTTTAATCACATGATTTCTGAAATGTATGCCACAGGGTTTGAGGTTTCTGAAACCATACTGTTATCCATGAAAAAAATGCTTATCGTGTTCCACTAACCCTTTTATTGAGTTTTTGTGAGGGCTCACAGACTCTTGCAGAGATGGTTTGCGTGGTTTTCCCACTTTATTTGTGGGATACCCCCTGGAGGTTCATTCTGATTACCTGTACTGACTCACCTTTCTTTGATGGCATTAGCTTGGGAGATCCCTGGGTTTCTTACTCCTTTAATTGCTGTTACTTCGGATCTTTATCCGTGTGGTACTTTTACCTCTTTTCCGTATTTTATCGCTTTCTTAGCTGGAAGACCTCGATAGGAGGCATTTGTTTTCTTTTGTTTATTTACTTCTGAGCCCCTTGTTGGCACATTTATTTTATACATGTTTGTTTTGTATGTGTTCGTATCCCTGCAGGTAGCGCGGTTTCTTCGTCAAGGACTGCCTTTTTGCCCTTGAGCATCCCAAACCTTAAAACCCAAAGCAACACGTTAACTCCTTCTACTACAGGCGAGTAAGTCTCCAAAGGTCGAGCATCCGGTAGATTGCGTAGTGACGTCGTTCGTCCAAAACCCAATCCATAACCCCGTAGTTAGCCGAACTACGGCTTGCTCTGATTCTCATTCCAGATGAGATACGTAGGCATAAGACGCGATGTCTTAGCGAGCACACATCCCCCCAACCCATAGGTCAGCCGAGCTACGAAGACTCTGATTCTCATATTCAGATGAGATACGTATGCAGTGGATGCGACATCCGCGCGAGTCATTTTCATTTAACCCCCTTTTTTGGTAAACAGCACAAGATAAACTCACACCCTTTAGACAAGAATTACAAAAGTGGATCCCGTAGAGTACTACGGATGCGTAGGGGTGCTAATACCTTCCCTTCGCATAACCGACTCCCGAACCCAAGATTTGGTTGCGAGACCCCGTCTTGTCCTTTCCTTTTTCAGGTTTACTTCGAGCGTTTCCTTTCCCTCCTTTGGGATGAATAATGCACGGTGGCGACTCTTCTGTCATTTTCTTTCGCCGGTTGTTTATTTGCGCACTGTATTTTTCAGGTTGCGACAGCTGGCGACTCTGCTGGGGACTGAAAGAAGTTGACCTCTTGCTGGTCCATCTTCCCTAAGCGAGTCCCTCCTAGCTTGTGTGATTTCTTGTTTATTGGGTGTTCATGCTTTTGTACCTTTATTTGCTTACCTGCTTGCATGCATCTGTTGTATCTGTTGGATCTGTTTGTTTGTTTGTTGGGATGGGGTGTTCTATGAGAGATAAGCCCATTACCCAGGCTTGAGTGTACACACAGGTTTTAGAGTGGATAATCATGAGGCTTGCGTGGCGTGTTGCTACGTTAAGTCGTTCGTGAAGAACCACACCCAGACGAGGTTTCTTTTGGATATATTATGTCTTACGGGTGTTTCGTAACGGCAGGATGTTCCTCTAGAAATCGTCGACTCTGGTGACCATTTCCCGAGAACTCAGTCGAGGCCTCTCCTCCGAGACGTGATTATCTTAGCTCTGGTGGGTGCATTCTCGCTGCTCAATCCGAGGATCCCGAGACTGGGAACTTGCTATTAGGATGTCCTGTTGAGGGGAGTCAATGGAGGTCTTTTGTCCCGTAATAATACCAAACCTTCAGTGGTAAACGTATTATTCGCGACTGAAGGGCTGAAGCTGACGAACTTCTGTTCTTAGAACCTACCAGTGAGGGGCAGGCTAAATTCAGGAAACCTTAACCTCCAGCCAACCCGGTTTTTTGGAGCAGAGTTTTGGTCTTGTATTATATTCCTCAGTGAATTTCTCTCCAGGCAGTGCAACCTGACAGATGTTCAAGCGGATCCATCAATTCTGATTGACATGCCTTTGCATTGCATAACATCATCTGCATATTTGCATCCAACATCTCATGCTTATTCATTTGCAGGGTATTCCCTTTCAAAACGGGGGTGCCTTAAAACTGAACAAGCAGTACATCGCATACCATGCATATTAACCCTTGTCTGTTTTGCAGGTGTCACCGCAGTGTCTAATGTTTGTTCCCTGTATCAGGCAGTTATTGGTCCCAAGCGAGTCCACAGGTACCCGACAAAGGAAAATCGTCCACAGCTAGCGATGGACCAAGTACAGAAAGAGTTGGTTGATATGCGTGAAAGGATGGATCAGTTCATGACATTGATGACTGGTATGGCAGAAGGCCAGGAAAAGCTGAGGGAATTGGTTGAGCAATCGAGACCCGATCCGGAGGTGGAGATACCAAATGCTGAGGGAAACCCTGGTAACCCTGGGAACGCTGATAACCCTGTGAACACTGGTAACGCGGGTAACGCAAATGCTGATGGAAACCCGGGTAATGTTGGCAACACAGGGAATGTTGGAAATGGTATTGGCGAAAGGTACAATGTGAATCAAGGAATTCGGATTAACGGGCGCCCCGTTACTGAAGATTATCAGTATGATCAACTTTCTTTGCACGACGAGGCCCTCGAGACCACTCGCCGTATGGACGAGCTTGCTGAGAAGCTCAAATCTTTGGATTCTCAAAATTCCTTAGGCTTTGATGTCACAAATCTTGGTCTGGTTCAGGGAGTAAGGATTCCTCACAAGTTCAAACCCCCTACTTTTGAGAAATACAACGGGGCTTCTTGCCCACGCACTCATCTCCAATCTTATTTGGGAAGGTTGGGAGTTCACACGGAAGATGAAAAGTTATGGATGTACTATTTTGAAGACAGCCTAACTGGAGCTTCTCGTGAATGGTATTCTCATTTGTCTCGTACTACCATCAAGAGCTGGAAAGACTTGGCAGAGGCTTTTGTCAAGCAATATCAATACAACTTGGACATGGCTCCAAATCGGACCTTGTTGCAAGGTATGTCTCAGACTGCCAAGGAAACCTTTAGAGAGTATGCTCAGCGTTGGAGATAGATTGTTGCGTCCGTCCAACCCCCTATGTCTGAAAGGGAGATGGCGGACATGTTCATGAACACTCTTCAAGGCAATTATATTGAGAGATTGGTTGCTTGCCCGTCAATCAGCTTTGCAGAGATAGTAATTGCTGGAGAAAGAATCGAGAGTCTGTTGAAGATGGGCCGAATTCAAGACAATAGTGCTTCCAACTCATCAGGTCCCAAGAGACCGTTTGCTGGTAACGGTCAGCGAAGAAAAGAAGGCGAGGCAAGCGTTTTGTATGCCGACAGAGGCAGGGGTAGAGGACGCCCTAATTATTATCAAGATCAAGTGGCCGCAGTCACTATTCCAACACCTGTTCCTCAACTGCAATATCATCCGCAACAATAACCCAGGTACAACAATCAACAACAAGGAGGTAATCCGGGTCAGCAGAGACACTATCAACAACGTCCAAGGCAGACGGACCGGGTCATCGAACCAATCCCAATGCCTTATTCAGTATTACTTCCCAAGCTGATTGACATGAATCTGGTTACGTTGAGAACTCTGGCCCCACCAATCGATCCCAATAATTTGCCTAGAGGTTATGATGTCAACGCCAGATGTGCTTTTCACTCCAACGCACCTGGCCATACTTCAGATAATTTCAAGGCTCTCTAGTTAAAGGTACAAGATTTGAGAGATGCCCAGGCTATCAATTTTGCTCCGGTGCCTAATGTTATCCAGAACCCGATGCCAGCTCACGGCGGGCAGAGGATTAATGCTGTTGATAGTGGGGAAACTTTGAATTTGGTTTCTGATGTGACTAAGGTGAAGACTTCGCTATCGGTGGTTAAAGACCGACTTCTGAAAGGACAGATTTTCCCGGGCTGTGGGGAAGAATGCAGAAATTGTCAAGCTGCCGAAAACGGATGTGACAGTTTGAGAAGGGGTATTCAGCAACTGATAGATGAAGGTTGTCTTCAGTTCGATCAGGCCCGTCCAGTGAAGAATGATGTATCGACGGTGACGTTTTATTTCACTCTTGAAGAAATATATGTTCCCGAGAGACTCACTCCGACAACAATATATTTCCCAGAAAGTACAGAACCAGCAGCGGTGAACATCGAAAGTTCAGCACCAGTTGCAATTTACTCTGACAGCCCTCAACCGACTTTGGTTGGTCCGATCACCATCACAATACCAGGACCCGTTCCGTATGAGAAAGACAGTGCTATCCCGTGGCACTATGGGGATGATATCTACTGCCAGGGGCAGAAAGTTAACGAAGAAGACATTGACATTGGTAGCTCCGCTGTAGACAATGTTGGAGGGGTTGGTGGCTTCACTCGCAGTGGACGCCTATTTGCACCATCAACATTACGCGCGAATACTGAAGTCGAGGCAGCTGCCAAGGCTAAAGGGAAACAGATGGCCGCCGAAGAGGTTACTACTGAGGAAGATCCTCCTAAGACCGCATTCGAGAAGGAAGTGGATGAGTTTATGAGGATTATCAAGAAAAGTGACTACAAGGTAGTCGACCAGCTAAATCAGACACCCTCAAAGATCTCCATTCTGTCACTATTGTTGTGCTCTGAGGCGCACAGAGCAGCCTTGTTAAAAGTACTGAATATGGCTTATGTTCCACCGGAGATAACTGTTAACCAACTGGAGTCGGTAGTTTCTAATGTAAACGCTAGCCGGGGGCTAGGTTTCACCGATAATGACCTGACATCTGAGGGCAGGAATCACAACAAAGTCTTGCATATCACAATGGAGTGCAAAGGGGTGATGCTTTCCCATGTTTTGGTTGATACAGGCTCTTCTCTGAATGTTCTTCCAAAGAAAGCCTTAATGAAGTTGGATTGCGATGACACCATCCTGAGGCCAAGTAACTTAGTTGTGAGGGCTTTTGATGGCTCTAAGAGAGCTATCTTTAGCGAAGTTGAGTTGCCAGTTAAGATTGGACCGCAGGTATTCAAGAGCATCTTTTATGTGATGGATATCCAGCCTGCCTACAGTTGTCTGCTAGGTCGGCCTTGGATTCATGTTGCTGGTGATGTTACTTCTACCCTCCACCAGAAGCTCAAATATGAACTAGAAGGTCAGGTCGTCACTGTCTGTGGTGAAGAGGATATTTTTGTTAGCCACCTGTCTACATTTAAGTATGTAGAGATGGACGGCGAGATGCACGAGATGCTGTGTCAGGGCTTCGAAGCCATAAACATCAATGAGGTCGCGCCCGAAGCTGTCTTTTCACTTGAGTTTGAGAAGGCCGGGACTTCTATCTCTTCATACAAGCAAGCTGTCGAAGTGGTTAAAGCTGGTAATGCCCAAGGTTGGGGCAAATTTGTGGAGCCAGTCATCAAAGAAGACAAGTTTGGATTCGGGTATGCTCTGGGATCTCAGAAGAATGAAACCGGTACTCTCTCCAGCAGGGGTTTGGTTTCTCCCCACATCGTCAATGCTGCAGATGAAGACAAGGCTGACAGCGACTGTGACTTAGATAGCTGGATTCACCCGTGTGTCCCGGGAGAAAAGCTCGACAATTGGTCGTCTAAAAAAACCGTCCGGGTTACTCTACTGAAAGAGTGATTTTTATTGTTTTCCTTTATTACATGCATAATAAAGTCTTACACTTTGCCCAAGGTGTAACGGCTCATTTGTAGGGCCATCCATTTAGTTACATTTCGCAATTATTTTTATCATCAATAAAGGACGGCTTTTACAAACAATTTTGTGTTCTCTTTCTTTCAGTTTTTTTACTTTTACAAAAAAAAATGGCAATGTTTCTTTTTTCGTTTTATCTTTCTTTCCAAAAAAAAAATCTCTCATTCTAAGGTAAAACATGATCCTCCATCATGCAGAGCTGACCACCCGGATCTCACTACTAACGACACTGCTATGGCCAAGTATGACTTCGACAATCCTATCTATTAAGCCGAAGAAGGGGTTGAGGAAGATTGTGAATTGCCTGAAGGGTTAGCCAGATTGTTGAAACAGGAGGACCGAGCTATTACACCTTATCAGGAGGTGATTGAGACCGTCAACATTGGTACCGAGGACGACAAGAAAGAGATCAAGATCGGGGCAAGTCTACAGGCCGAGAGGAAAGACCGTTGATCATGTACTTGACTATGTTAGAAAGGTCAATGGGTTGTGTGCTCGGTCAGCATGACGAGTCAGGTCGAAAAGAGCATGCAATATACTACCTTAGCAAAAGTTTACCGACTGTGAACAAAGATACTCATTGCTCGAGAAAACTTGCCGCGCTTTGGCATGGGCTGCTCGCCGACTAAGACAGTATATGTTGACTCACATGACTCTATTGATATCAAAAAGGGATCCAGTCAAGTATATTTTTGAAAAGCCAACACTTACCGGAAAGGTTACTAGGTGACAAATGATACTGACAGAGTATGACATCCAATACATTTCACAAAAAGCCATCAAGGGAAGTGTCTTGTCAGACTATCTTGCAGAGCAACCGATTGATGATTACCAACCTATGAGGTTTGACTTTCCTGATGAGGACATCATGTTTCTCAAATCGAAAGATTGAGAGGAACCACTCCCGGAGGAGGGGCCTGACCCTGAATCCAAATGGGTTATGATGTTTGATGGGGCGGTCCACGTCAATGGTCGCGGAGTTGGTATAGTGTTGATCACACCGGAAGGGGGTTCATATGCCATTTGGTGCCAGAATAACTTTTTCCTACACCAACAATGAAGCCGAATACGAAGCTTGTATCCTAAGACTTGAGGAAGCCGTCAATATACAGATTAAAACCCTGGATGTATACGGGGATTCAGCTTTGGTCATCAATCAAACCAACGGGAAATGGTATACACCTCAGCCTCATTTGGCTCCTTACAGAGCCTACACGAGAAGATTGTTGACTTTCTTTTGAAGAAAAACCACTTTGCTGATGCTTTGTTTACCTTGTCTTCGATGATTAAGGTGCTATGCTGGAACTACGTACCCAAAATTGACGTATCTCGGTCAGAGACGAATGAAGAAAGCATTTGGTCAGAAAGTGCGCCCTCGGGGGTATCAAGTCGGTGAATTGGTACTCAAAAGATTTCTTCCTCCCAACACAGATCACAGGGGAAAATGGACACCGAACTATGAGGGTTCGTACGTGGTTAAAAGGATTTTCTATGGCGGAGCTTTGATGCTAACAACCATGGATGGCGAAGGATTCCCGTCCCCTATTAACTCAGACGCAGTTAAAAAAAATACTTCGCATAAAATAGACCCGCTGGACGATAAAAAGAATAGTCCAGGCAAAAAAAGGGCATCCCGACGAACCAAAAAAAAGAATAAAGAGGTTCGGGCAAAAATTAGGGATATAAAAAAGAGTACACCCGGTGAGTCGAAAACCCAAAAGGGCGGCTCAGGCAAAAATGGGTATCTCGGTGGATTGAAAACCCGAAAAGGGGGCGATCCAGGCAAAAGTTAGGGAATAAGCGAATGACTGTGATCTGAGTTCATCAGTGTTACATCACCATTTCATTCAATCCGGCAATCTTCGAAGGTTAAAGATCGACTAATCAACCACTTCAGAAAGCAAGATGAGCAGAGCGTCTTGAGGACATACGAGCCATAGCAGAGTCGAAACTCGGTGGGACCCCGTATCCCCATTGCCATTAGGATAGTTCTCTTTTTATAGCGATCACCTCTTTTCAGGGATCAGCTTCCTGATACCCTCGCCTATTCCTGGCACAAATTTTCTCCCCAGTAAGAGTCGAATAATTCAGTTAAAGAGCCTCTTTATTTTTCATTTATCAGTTTGTTTGCAAAAATGTCCGAATTTTTGATAAAACATATTGCATATGAACATAATGGTGGCTTTTGCAGATGATTTGCACAGGAAAACATTTAAAATTGCTTTGAATGTGCTTAATCCCGGACGGTGAATTCAAACCGAGTAATTCCCCCGAGGCATACGTGTATTTTTGGTTGCAGGTCACAGGAACCGGATGCCAAGTCATGAATCCTCATCCTCAAGCGGTTGACAAAGTCTCTCCTCAGCAGAGCATGTTCCCCAGCAGAGTTGACAGTATCCAGACTATATATCCCTAGCGGAGTTGACAGTGTCAGACTGTATCTTCCTAGCAACAGCGGAGTGGTTGCATAACCAACAGATGAGAGGGTGGTGTTCCCAGTGTTCATCTCATTCCCCAGCAGATTATTTATAACAGATTTGTTAATCCCCAGCTTGAGGGTGATTAGCAAGTTCATATCCCCAGCAAAGGTCGTTTCCTACGACATTTCCCCAGGAAGTGTTTTCCCCACAGACTCTCCTCACAAAGCCTCGCCGAACAAAGTTTCCATAGTTGATACTCCCCCCGCAAGGTCAACTTTTCAAGCAGCCAATTTATTTTTGGTGGCTCATTGGTCCCGGCAGACGGATCATTCCCCACAGAGCATTCAAGGATTGATACAGCGATCTGTTCCCTACCGGAGTTTGCTTCCCCAAGCAGATTTCTTTTTACACCATGCATAACATTTGCATTTGCATGCATATCATATCAAGCATACACATAAGCTGATAAACAGGTTCTTCCAAGCAGACTGAAGAATTACTTTACAACCAAGGTCATGAGATCCAGCCAGAGGATCAAGCGTGAGTGATCCAGCCTGAGGGTCGTTTTGAAGATTCAGCATGAGAATCGTTTTCCAGTGATCCAGCCTGAGGGTCATTTCGAAGATTCAGCCTGAGAATCGTGTTCCAGTGATCCAGCCTGAGGGTCATTTTGAAGATTCAGCCTGAGAATCGTGTTACAGTGTTCCAGCCTGAGGGTCATTTCGAAGATTCAGCCTGAGAATCGTGTTCCAGTAAGCCAGCCTAAGCCTCAATTTGAAGATTCCCCAGTGAAGTCGCCTACAAGCTTTATTTCCCCAGCAAGCCCAAGTATAATTGAGGAGTCGTTACAACATGTTCTAGCCCGAAGAATATGTACGAAGCCCAAAAGTGGAATATTCTCGAAGCTGCATATCTAATATGAAGGTTGGGTGTAGATTTCAAAAGAGGGTCAACCAGCGCATGCCTCAGATGCGGGATCCTAATGATGGGAATTTATCATCAAAACAATCCAGGTCTAGCCAGAAGATCGAAGTAGATTCAGCCAGAGAATCAAAACAAAGAAGATCTAGCCAGAAGATCGAAAATCGCAACAATTCAGATCTAGCCAGAAGATCGAAGTAGATTCAGCCAGAGAATCAAAGGAAATAGATTCAGCCAGAGAATCGAAACGAAGGAGATCTAGCCAGAAGATCAAAACCGTATCCAACCCGAGGATCAAAATTAATATCCAACCAGAGGACTAAATTGAGTATAGGTTCATCCAGAGAATCGAAACTCCAGATTAAGCTAGAAGACTGATTCAGATCCAGCCAGAGGATCGGAAGAAAGATAAACAGCGTGGTGTATTTCCGCGTTTTTGTGGTGTTCTCGGAGCGCAAATTTTTGGTCTGTCTTTGGTATTCAATCACAGCTCACCCCGTTTGTCTGATAAGCTGTTCGCTTTCATCCTACTCGGGTTAGCTGATGATTGAATAGGGGCAGCTGTAACACCCCAAAATTTGCCCTCCTCATTCATGCATTCATTTAGCACTTCATATTGCATTTCATCATGTCTATCAGAATTAGATCCAAGAAACTTAAAAAAAAAAAAAAAAAAAACGAAAATAAATAAATAAATAAATAATTTTTTACAATAAATAAATAAAAATAATAATAAAAAAATAAATAAAATATAATAGAAAAACTTGGATTTGGACCTCTCTCATTTGAGCCCACAAAGCCATGAAAATCAGGTTATAAAAGAGGGAGATCAGACAGAAAAAGGAAGAGAAGCAAAATACTCTGAGGTTTCCTTGAAACAAAACCCTGGACAAAACCTGAAGAGAAACCTGACAGAGAACTCAGAGCAACCCCCAGGCAGCTTTGAAAAATTCAATCTGACTCACACACTTTCATCTCACGCAAACCCTAACATTGCCTTACAAACCCAGCCGTGCCATTTGATTTCAACCGGTCTCTCCCATCAGGTTTGCCTCATTCCCATGATTTTATGCTCTTAATTTGGATCATCTGAATGTATGAGGTATGATGGATGAATTTCATTATGTTTTTGCCCACAGGTTTAATTATGCATGAATGGGTGAAACCTATGCCTTGAATGTTTAATCACATGATTTCTGAAATGTATGCCACAGGGTTTGAGGTTTCTGAAACCATACTGTTATCCATGAAAAAAATGCTTATCGTGTTCCACTAACCCTTTTGTTGAGTTTTTGTGAGGGCTCACAGACTCTTGCAGAGATGGTTTGCGTGGTTTTCCCACTTTATTTGTGGGATACCCCCTAGAGGTTCATTCCGATTACCTGTACTGACTCACCTTTCTTTGATGGCATTAGCTTGGGAGACCCTTGGGTTTCTTACTCCTTTAATTGCTGTTACGTCGGATCTTTATCTGTGTGGTACTTTTACCTCTTTTTCGTATTTTATCGCTTTCTTAGCTGGAAGACCTCGATAGGAGGCTTTTGTTTTCTTTTGTTTATTTACTTTTGAGCCCCTTGTTGGCACATTTACTTTATACATGTTTGTTTTGTATGTGTTCGTATCCCTGCAGGTAGCGCGGTTCCTTCGTCAAGGACTGTCTTTTTGCCCTTGAGCATCCCAAACCCTAAAACCCAAAGCAACATGTTAACTCCTTCTACTACAGGCGAGTAAGTCTCCAAAGGTCGAGCATCCGGTAGATTGCGTAGTGACGTCGTTCGTCCAAAACCCAATCCATAACCCCGTAGTTAGCCGAACTACGGCTTGCTCTGATTCTCATTCCAGATGAGATACGTAGGCATAAGACGCGATGTCTTAGCGAGCACACATCCCCCCAACCCATAGGTCAGCCGAGCTACGAAGACTCTGATTCTCATATTCAGATGAGATACGTATGCAGTGGATGCGACATCCGCGCGAGTCATTTTCATTTAACCCCCATTTTTGGTAAACAGCACAAGATAAACTCACACCCTTTAAACAAGAATTACAAAAGTGGATCCCGTAGAGTACTACGGATGCGTAGGGGTGCTAATACCTTCCCTTCGCATAACCGACTCCCGAACCCAAGATTTGGTTGCGAGACCCCGTCTTGTCCTTTCCTTTTTCAGGTTTACTTCGAGCGTTTCCTTTCCCTCCTTTGGGATGAATAACGCACGGTGGCGACTCTTCTGTCATTTTCTTTCGCCAGTTGTTTCTTCGCGCACTGTATTTTTCAGGTTGCGACACTTACCACCAAATTGTTGCCATAACACCTACTCCTTATCCAAAACAATAATCATATCAACATTCGGCTTACCAATAACAACAAAGGTATAATCAACAAAGGTATCAGCAACAACACCGAAATCGATAGTAGTACGCTCCGCAATAACATCAACCTAACCAATAAAGGGTGAGAAGGACAGAAAGACAATTTGATCCCTTGTCGCTCGTATATAGCCAAGTCCTTCCTTACATGTTAAAAGGTGGGTTGGTCACTTTGAAAAAGTTAAAGCCGGCAAAATATTACTTATCCACCAGGAAATAATGTCAATGCTCACTACGAGTACCATATGGATGCCCTAGGGCACATAGTGGAGAACTGCAATACTTTGAAACACAAGATCCAGGACTTAATTAATTGTAAGGCATTCATATTCACAGACCCAAATGTTCGAATAAACCACATGTTGGTGCATGCGGGGGTGTTAGTAAATGCCATTAAAGAAGTTGTCAAAGATAAGCGTGGGGTGATCATCATACCGGTCTAAACGAGTAGAACGACCTCCAACTCTGGAAAGGCTATCCAACAACGAATCAAGAAAGGAAAGCTCATTTCCTCAATGAAGGAAATCATTATATCATATTACCATTTTTCATTCTTGTCATCTGTTCTTAATTGTATAAGTATTATTTACTTTAAACATTGTTGTTTGTAAATGGTATTATTAAGGAAATCAACATGCATGTTTTGAATCAATCCATTTGTATTCACTCATCTTTTCTCACTTACTGAAAATCAATAAAAAAAGAAAGACAAATATTTCTCCACTTCTCTTCCCTTATCAAATTATTGTTTTTAGCAAAAAAAATGGAGGGAGAATGACGAAAACGAAATACCCATAATTGTTGAAGGTATGCTTTTGGATAAAATCTGATCGATGATGTACATGCATTGTTTCAAATCCCCAAATACTGGAGAGGTAAGAAGTTAATCGCTTGTCAACCACTTCGATCCTAGAAGTAAGAATTTCTTTTAGATCTAAAAACCATTATGCTTGACCTGGCGCAGGGTAGTGTTCAGTTAATCTAACTATGCATTCAAATTGCAAGAGAAAACATCTCATCTAGGGACCAACCACATGTCATTCCTCGTACACGTCGTGAAGTGTCAAAAGAATCATGAAAAATCCAAAGGTTATGATGGTTGTTCCTCAATAACCGATGACATGGCAGTCACAAGCCTTTCCCAAATCAAAAAGAAAAAGAAAAAAAAAGAAAGTCCTCTAAGTCGAACACCCAAATAGGTGACTTAGGCAAAATTTAGGGCAACCTCGGTGGACCAAAATCTTAAAGGGAGTGGTCTAGGAAAAAATTAGAGATAAAAAAGAAAAAAAATAAAGCAAAAGAGGTCATCCAATCCTCAAACAAAGCAAAACAGGATTTAGTGACCACTATGTCAAGAATCAAAGGGTCACCGACATCTACAAGAAAAAATAAAATAAGGTGAATGTCATTTCAATAAAATCATGAAATATCATCTTCCCTCTTACATCGTCGAACTCTTTTGGAATAAGAATACATGTATTGAATTAACTGAACGTAGGACTAGAGATCATCACGTTGAATGGGTGGGTTAAAACAAACTTTAAGTCTTATATCCTTTGTTTCACAAACCATGAACCATTTCATGTTACAACCCTTAAAAGACCTAATTGAATCTGAGTTTATTCTGAAAGCATACTACTCAAGGTTGTGTAAATTGACTCCTAAAGATTTGCTAATATAATGTATTGGTAGCATATTCTCGTTGTATCTTTCACACTTTGAACTACTAAATCAACACTGCTTTTGAACTAATGGTCCACTCGTCACACACTATCACATCATTCCAACAAATGATTTTTTTTTTCAAAACTTGCATGAATATCGCATTAAAATTTCCACTTTTGAATGAACAATTTTAACTGCAAGTATTTGGCATCGAGGAAATTCCAAGGAGAAATCGAAGAGGAACTTAAACATTTGTTGATACTGACCTGAATCTAGACCACCTCATAACCCTATGGATCATGGGCTTGGCATCCAATGATTATGTTGACCAAATAATTAGTCAGTCTGATACAAATTTCCAAGCATCAGTTAATCACATAGGCAAATCGTCTCAATGTTCATTTAATCTGGGGCAAGTCCCTCAATGGCTAAATCAGGGGCATGACATCTCAAGAGTACAGTGAAATCTAACTTCCAAATATCAGTTGATCCAAGGTAAACCATTTCAAGAAGCAGTTGAGCAGGGGAAAACCACTGCAAGATTCACTAGGGAAAATTGGTTCAGGCCATGGTACGACATAGACATTCCCAAGTTCCAATTCAGAGAAAATTACTTTCAAGAACCCTACAGACTAGGGAAAGACAAGTTGTAAAGGGACAAGTTCCTTTCATACTTACAAGTTGATCAAGAAAAATGTGACAGACACTTGTAATTGTTGCATTCAAAGCAGGTGTCAAGAGATCACGCTAGTACAACATCGTATCTTGATAAGAAGCCTAAGAACAGAGCAAAATCACAATCGTCATGGGCTAATCATGTTGTTACGCTCAATAAAAATCATTTGCAAGTCGCCATGGACCTCTCAACATAAACATCCAAGTTCTTTCAGGAACTTGCTCATACGCAACATACAATAACAGATTTAGTGAACTCACCAAGGGTGTCCACATATTCTTACCGATCGTAGCCTCGTCAAATTTGGAGTATTGAGAAGTCAGGCCTACCTAACTAACCAATCTCCATCGATTTCCCAAAATAAAATCCCACCATGTTGGCATCATCATAAATCCAAATCCAATTGGCATTGGTACCCTAAAATCTCACCCTCGAAAATGGAGACCAATTCATCAAAAAATCCAATCACTCATATGCATTCTCACGTGCATCGCATGCATCATTTCATGCATAAAATTCTCTCTGAAATGGGAAGTTTCAAAAAAAAATTATCAGCATTCCCACATGCATCACTTCATGGATAGCCTTCCCGCCAAAACAGGAAGTTTAAAAAAAAATCCAATTACTCACATGCATTCCCGCATGCATCGCATACATCGCTTCATGCACAACTTTCTCGTTGAAACGAGAAGTTTCCAAAGGTTCCAATTATCCACATGCATCACATGCATCAATTCATTCATAGCTTTCCTTCTGAAATAGGATATTTCATAAAAAAATCACAATCTTATCCTTCATTAGCATTCCTATATACATGTTGTACGTCATTTTCATGCATAACATTTATGCCGAAATGGGAAGTTTCATCAAAAATCAAACATCAATCAATCAGTTGCATCCCTTCATGTATTTCATACCTCAGTTCATGCACGGTATTGCACCCAAAGCGAATGCCATGCAAAAATCAAACTTTCATAACATAACACAAATTAGGATCCTGGGTAATTCTGAGTATCCAAGTTAATCCTCAGCCTAGCCTGCATTGTTTTCTCATTGGGCATTCTCTAATGAGTTTGTTTCCTTCAACCTTTTGTTGATGAGGGTGTTATCCTCAACAAAGTCAATAGCATTTCTCTGAGTGAGTTCCTAACCTGTATTTTTTTCTCATTGTTTCTTCCCTAGTGAGTTTGTTTCCTTCAACCTTTTACTGATAAGGATTTTATCCTTAGTCAAGTCAGTGGTATTTATCTGAGTGAGTTCCTCCCTGCATTATTTTCTCATTGGATGTTCCCAAATGATTTGCTTCCTTCAACCTTTTGTTAATGGAATTATATCTTTCCGTGAATCTTTCCCTTGAACCTTTTATTGATAAGGATGTTATCCTCAGCAAAGCCAGTGGTATTTCTCTGAGTGAGTTCCTACCCTTCATTGTTTTCTCATTGGGTGTTTCCCAGTGAGTCTGTTTCTTTCAACCTTTTTTTTATAAGAATGTTATCCTTAGCCAAGTCAGTGGTATTTCTTTGAATGAGTTCCTACCCTGTATTATTTTCTCATTGTGTGTTCCCCAGTGAGTTGCTTCCTTCAACCTTTTGTTTTTCAACCTTTTGTTGATAGGAATTATATCTTTCGGTGAATCTTTCACTTCAACCTTTTGTTGATAAGGGTGGTGTTACACTATAAATATTTTTTACAACCTTTTGTTGATAATATCCCCAAGCAAGTCTTACCCATTGATGTTCCAATATTCCCTAACAAGTTTGTTCTGTTAACCTTTTATTGATAGTCTTTTTCCCTAACATGTATTTTATTATCATCCTTTTGATGGAATTCCCTTAATCACTAATAGTAATAATCATCCTTTTGGTGATGGCGGCCTTCAAAATCATTGTGACTTACCATCATCCTTTTGGTGATAGCAAGGTAAGTTTTGATTTAACCAGCATCCTTATGGTGATGGTGATCTTTTTCATTGTTATGTTACCCTCATTCTTTTGGTGATGCTAATCTTTGAAGTTGTTTTGATCTTACTGTCATCCTTTGGGTAATGGTGATCTTTGGCATTATGGTTTAACCTTCATCCTTTAGGTTATGGTGATCGTTGAAGTTGATAAGTTAATTATCATCCTTTCGGTGATAACAAGCTTTATTGTTGATCTTATTGTTATCCTTCTGGTAATGACAAGCTTTATTGTGATAACCATCATACATCTGGTGACGGTGATATTTGAACTTATGAATTAACCATCATCCTTTTTGTGATGGCAATCTTTGATTTTGTTGGTCTAACCATCATCCTTTTTGTGACAATGATCTTGGTTACTATGTCTAACCATCATCCTTTTGGTGATGGCCATATTTCAAATTTAACCATCATCCTTTTGGTGATGGAGATCTTTGGCATTATGGTTTAACCTTCATCCTTTTGGTGATGGTGACCGTTGAAATTGATAAGTTAACTATCACCTTTTTGGTGATAACAAGCTTTGTTATTGATCTTACTGTTATCCTTTTGGTAATGGAAAACTTTATTGTGATAACCATCACCCTTTTGGTGAGGATGATCTTTGAACTTATGAATTAATCATCGTCCTTTTGATGATGGCCATCATCCTTTTGGTGATGACAATCTTTGAGTTGGTTGGTCTAACCATCACTCTTTTGGTGACGGTGATCTTGGTTATTATGTCTAACCATCATCCTTTTGATGACGGTGATGTTTGGTTTAACCACCATCCTTTTGGTGATGGTGTTTTTTATCATTGTGATTTAGCCTTCACCCTTTTATTTATGGTGATAATTGAAGTTGATGAGTTAACTATCATCCTTTTGGTGATAGTAAGCTTTGTTGTTGATCTTACTATTGTCCTTTCGGTAATGGCAAGATTTGTTGTGATAATTGTCATCCTTTTGTTGATGGTGATATTTGAAATTATGAATTAATTAACATCTTGTTACTGATGGCTATTATCCTTTTCGTGATGGTGATCTTGGAAATTATCAATTAACTATTATCCTTTTGGTGATAGAAAGTTTGTTGTCGATCTTACTGTCATCCTTTTGGTGTCGACGATCTTTGAAATTATGATCTCACTATCGTCCTTTTGTCGATGGAAATATTTGCAAGTTATTGGTATTAATGTCATCCTTTTGGTAATAGTAATCTTTGTTGTTAGTCTTACTGTTAGCCTTTTGGTAATGACAAGCTTTGTATCTTACCGTCATCCTTTTGGTGTCAATGATCTTTGCAGTTATGATCTTGCCATCGTCCTTTTTCAATGGTGATCTTTGTAAGTTGTTAGTATTACTATCATCCTTTTGGTGATATTAAGATTTATTGTTGATCTTACCCTCATCCTTTTGGTGTCGGCTATCTTTGCAAGTTGTTGATCTTACTATTATCCTTTTGGTGAGAGCGAGCATTATTGTTCATAACATCACCCTTTCGATGCCGACAATCTTTGCTATTTTTATCTCATCATTATCCTTTTGTCGATGACGACCTTTGTGAGATATTTAGTGTCCACTCGAGAGACGACATTGATTTGATATCCTACCATCAATATCTTGGTTCTCTTAAAACTCATTACGCTTCCTTTCTCTTAAGGCAAATTTGGGGTATTTTCGTATCTAATTGACTTCTACCTTGAAAGTATGAACATTGTGGCAGTTCATCTTACTAAGTTGAAGGAAATTAGATAAGGGCAGTTGCCATACCCCAAATTTGTCCTACCTTATTTCCATTGCATTCTTCAGTTTATTTTCATCAGCATCAACATGATCATTTAGTTTTAAAAAACCATTCATCTGCATAAGTTTGACTTGTTGACTTTGTTTAACTATTTACATGCTTTTCTACACCAGTCAAAAAGTAATTCATTTCCATATGGCCCAATAAAGTCAAAGGTCAAAGATTTAACCTTGAAATCTTGATTAATACCTTCATCCTCTTTTCATTTTGTCTTAAAGAAATCCATGTGCATCAAAAGGAAGTCAATGTCAAAGAATTCATTTGAGTTTTGTTTAATCACTTTTTGAATTTACAAGTTCCATTTTATTTCAAAAACAAGAAATACAATTTAGTTTTCTATTCAAATTACCATATTTGATTTTAATTGAAGCTCTAACCAAAATTCAATTCAAAGGTTTAATTTGGCAAGAGTTTTTTTTCAAGCCCAATTCAAAGTGGTAAGTCATTTTTAAGTCCATTAATGTTTCTCTTGATCCATTTGTTTTAGCTATTTTCAATTCACTTGGTAAAATCACAATTCCAAATTTTTTTAAGTTAATCTTTGTTAGCTTCTTGAGCCATTTCTTTTAAGCCAATTTTCATGTTTTTCAAGACATGTCTTTAAACCAATTGCAAGTCTTTGTTAGTCAAATGTTACAAACCATTTGAGAAAGTCTTCAAGCCAGGAGCCAAGCTTTTGTTAGGACCACTTGCAATCCTCACGTTCACATACAGTATAACCATAATTTCATTCAACCAAATTTCAAAACAACATTCCACATGCATTTCAATTTCAAAATTCAAATACATCTCACTATATTTCAACATCAAAGTTTCAAGTGAATTTCAAACAAACATAACTTCCATTAAAATTTCCATTGCAATTAAAACAAAATTTGGTTAATGTCGCACCTCGAAAAATGGGGATACGACTTCAAAGCGAAGCGCGATCGCACGCTTGCAATGATGGACTGAACAGAGTCGCCACCGAATTTTATTTATTCCTAAAAAGGAAAGGGGAAATATCGATAAAACCCAAGACAAATGAAAGGATAAGATATGGTCATCGCAACCAATATCAGGGTTCGGGAGTCGATTACGCAAGGGGAAGGTATTAGCACCCCTCACGTCCGTTATACTCAACGGGAACCATTAGGTCAGTTGTGTGCATTAATGTTAGTTTGAAATGTTAGGCTTTTCAGTTATTAGGTGGAAAAAAAAAGAATATAAGAGAAGAATATTTTCGGATTTTTTAACGAAGGACTAAACCTAAGTTTTTTATTAGTGGACCTGACAAGATTTAAAAATCCTGCTCCTACGTATCTCAAAAGAGAAATCAAGGCTTACGTAGTTCTGGGTAGAAAAATATTTGTTTGTTGGTCGATTTTAGCGAAAGTCATACTGTATTAATCGACGAAAACATTATTTTACCCAAAACAGATGAGGAGTGAACGCATACCACACATCGAACGGATTTATAAATCTACATTCGGAAAAAGCGTCATTTATCTCTACTCAACAATCGTGGCCGAAACATTGTTTTGCATCACCTTAAGACAATATATCTTTCGTTTATGAAAAAGGTTTTTGATTAATCGCACGGTGGCGAGAAAAAGTTTGATTGGTTGGATGTATTTTGAGTGATGGCGAGAACTTGGATGAGCGAGATATACATCTCAAATCCTAGCCTCAGGAGTGCATGGTATACACCATGTTCCATTTCCATCTTTATTGAAAAAGGTTAAGATAGGAATTAAGTATTTTGGAATTTGATTGAGAAAGGGTTTGAAGAAACCGCATTGACAATTTTAGACGATGGCGAGAGCTAAGATCGGCGAGATATACATCTCGAATCCTAGTCTCAAGAGTGCATGGTATACACCATGTTCCATTTCCACCTTTATTGAAAAAGTGTTAAATAAGATTTAGGTATCTTAGATTTGATTGAGAAAGGGTTTGACGAAACCACATTGACAATTTTAGACGATGGCGAGAGTTAAGATTGGCGAGGCATACGTCTCGAATCTTAACCTCAGGAGTGCATGGTATACACCATGTTCCATTTCCACCTTTATTGGAAAAGTGTTAAATAAGAATTATGTATCTTGAGTTTTGTTGTGAAAATGACTTGACCTAGATCAAGTATTGATGGACGTTTAAGAGAAATTTGAATGAGTGTTTGAGAGAGCAAAGTGGATAAATTTAGATGATGGCGAGAGCTAGGATTGGCGAGATATACATCTCGAATCCTAGTCTCAGGAGTGCATGGTATACACCATGTTCCATTTCCACCTTTATTGAAAGGGTCTTAACTGTAGATTAATATTTTTTGAGTTTTTATCAGAAAAAATGGCTTGACGTTGAATCAAGCGTTTGATGAAAGTTTGGAAGAAATGGAATGGAATAGGAGGGAGAAATGAGTTGATTTGTTTATTGAGAAAATACTCGACGTTGGATCGAGTCATATTTTTTCGTATTTTCTAGGAATGGTGGATTTTACTCTTGTGTTAGTATCTAACTAAACAGTCAAAACTAATAAGGAAATAAAACAATACAAAATTATATACACATCGGGGGAGTGGGGTACATTTTGTCAAATGGGGATTCAAAATCATGAAATAATTAAATCGAGCCCAAACAACAAATAATGCAAAAGTATGAGTGTAGGTGCAAGAGAACCGGCTCATTGTAAGAAATCCCAAGAGTAAGCTATGTGAGGTTGATGGCGATGCTTAAAAAGCAGTCGACTTACAAGGGTGTGGAAATGGGCTCGATATTAAATCGAGAAAAATATGATTTTTATAGTTTAAAAATGGTTTTGAATGCATGATGAATTTAATAAAAAAACATGGACATAAAAAATATTAAAAGAAACAAAATGCTAAAAGAAAATAAAATACTAAAAAAAAAATGCTAAAAGAAAATGAAATACTAAAAAAGTGCTACATACGAGTATTAAACCCACTCCTCTTGAGACTATGGAAACCACCCCTCTCCACCAAGCCACTTATGACTAGTTGTTATTTATAATGCTAATTTAGATATATAAACCAAGATAAATTAAAAATAGAATTAAAATAAAAAAAACTAAATAAAAAAAGAAATTTGTTGGTCTACTAGTGATTAAACCTAGCCGCTTGGCTGTTGGGTTTACAATGGGAATATGAATTGAAAAGGAGGAAATAAATTGAAAATATAAAAAATATTTATTAACTAATACCTAGGAAAATTAAATGAATTTTAATAGTTTTTTTAAAAAATGAATTATTCTATCTAAAATAAATTAGAGAAAAAAATTGAAAAAAAAGAAAGAAAAGACAGACTTCATCGTCCTCGTCGTCTCTCACTCTTCTCTCTCTGCTCTCAACCTCACTCAATCGCCCTCAATCTCGCGTTCAACTCTCTCTCTCTCAAACTTTACTCTACATGCAAACAGAGGCAAGGGCGGTTGAAAAGGCTCACATTTGACGGTGACAGCGAGCTCAGGTAATGCTTGAATCTTCCTTTCCCCTCTTCAAACGCTGGTTTTCTTGTATTTTAGGATTAGGGTTTTTTGATTTTCGCCTCCAAATTTTCAATTCCGCCCCCCTTTTTTTGTTTATCGTCGCCTCCTCCCTCACGAACTCGCTTCTTCTTTTATCTCTCCCGAATTAGGGTTTGAATAGGTATCTTTGGTGTTACAAGAAGTTACTCTGCGAAGTTCCTTTTGTGCTCAGAAATCGGAGTGGCCTTTTTGATGCTAGAATTTGTTAACAGGTAATCTGAGCATCTGACTTTCTTCTTGAATTTCGTCTCTATTCCAATTTGGGAATTTTTTTGAAAATTAGCTGCTTTGCCATTTTGCTTTTACTGCAGTGAATTCAGAGTATTGGTCTGAACTTGGTTTTACTTGGGATTCGTTGCTGCAGGATAGTAACAAATGTCCGTTGGGTTAATATCCGGTTGCAAACATCTCTAAGGTACAGTAGAGAATTGATGGTGTCGTTCTTCTAGCTTCCGTTATGTCGCTTATTGAGGTAGGTTGGATTTAGTTACTTTGCACTTGTTTAATGATGTTGATTCTAGTTTTTCTGCAATAACTACAGGAATTTCTCGCAATAACCGTTCATGCTCCTCTGGATTCTTAAGCTTGTGGTAGTTCTTCGGATAGTTGAAGCAAGACACCGAGGTTAGACTATGCATAGCTGCAACCTTTGTCGCAGGCAACAGCAACTTTGCATCAAGGGAAGCCAAACATATCGAAAAAGCCTGGTAACCAGTCAAAGGATATCTATAGTCCATAACAAACTTAGATTTTGCCACCCTCCCTAGCTGCAAAATTGTCTGCTTCCCATTCTCCTCTAAAGTGAACTGAAAGTTTTTAACTGATTTCTGAATTACAAGTCCTGTTCTTCCTTTATCCCTATAGTCAAGCTCAATTTTCTTTGTACTCTTGTTATAGAGTGGATCCTTTGAGTATAGTTGATGAACTTTGTCCAATTTTCCTTTCCAATTGAGTGGCAAACCCTTACTATGTTGCACCTGTGAAGTGTTCTTGAAAGACATAGCTTGATGATTAGGTATATGTGCTTTGATACTTCTATGAGTTCCTGTACATGTTGGTATTGTAGGTACATACTCAACAACAGCAAGAGGCTGCTTTGAATTTGGTTGATTACTTTTGGATTTGGAATTAGGACAATGTTTCTGATCCCAAATGTTGTATTTTGAGTCGGTGAGGTTCGCTGTTACTGTCCCGAGGAAAGTTTCGTCGGAATAAAAGAGTAATCCTCTTTTTTTTTTACTGCTATGAGTTTTCTGTTGGATATTAATTGAGTTTTCTTCAGTTTTTTTTTTTTTGCAGGCTATGGTTGATTTGCTGCTACTATGCATGTTGATCCGTCATGAAAGTTTTGCAGGTTTGAGGTTTTGGCCAGGTGACATGGTGGACCGGGAACAAAGAAATTGATTGTAGTTTCCAAGAGCAAACTCTTATGATGTTGGTGCAGTTGGTAGCATTTTAAACATATCTTGTTTTACTGCAGGAACATGTGTCGAAGTGAGTGCGAAAACCAAAATTCATGTGCATTACTTTGTCAAATTCACAATGTACGTGCCATGTTTGATCATGATTTGGTTGATGCCTCTGTGATTTCACTATGGCTTTGTTGCAGGGTATCGACGGCATGATGCGTCACATGTATGTGGTGTGAGATTACCGTCACGGTTGTTCTTCCGGCAGGGTCATGGCAGGTTGTACAATGCTAACCAACAATACCGACGGCTGCAAAGAAAATAGAGCGCACAACCAATGTGATATCGGCATCATCGGTAAAGATAGCTCCGGGTAAATTGTTCCTCTCAAAAACTTCAGCAATCAGCTTTGTAATTATCAATGGAGTAGTTTGCGCACCCTTCCAGACAACCATGTTACCGCCGACTAGTGCAATGTAAGCATTCCATCCTAGTACAGCACATGGAAAGTTGAAAGCAGTGAGATTTGGAGCAAAAGCTTCTTCGTTCAATGACTGTTACATTTTTTCGTCATGCAGGTCTTGGAATCAAATGCCTTGTCCAAATTCTTCATAAAATACTTGCGTTCGGAGCGGGAATGATATCCGAAGGTGCCAGCATAGTCTGTTGAACCTGAATCTTTGGTCTTGAGAATTATAGATGCAATAAGGTTATCATGAGCAGCATTCAACTCTGCATTTGTACTTGATAGGGTCGCACATGGCAGCATCAAAAGCAACACCCGATCAAGCGGAAACCAAATTAATTCTAAACACCAACAGCGATGTTATCAGCAAGACCGACTATTAACTCAGTGCTTAAATTCATTGCAGTAACTTCAACAGGTTGGTTTTAACTTGTTGAATGGTCCCTTTTGTTTTGCAACAGCTTAGAGCGAAATCGCAACAGGTACAAAGATATACTTAAATATTATGTCTCTTTGTAACTCCATGAGTTTTCTTGTAACAGAGATATTTAAGCATATTTTGTCTTGCAATATACAGCATTGTCCTTGTGCTGCAAATTTACGGTTTATTATGTTTTGCAGCATGACTCTTGTTGCCCATCCCAATCAACATACAAATGATGTTGCAACCCTGTATATTGGAATTCGATGGCAGGCTAGGTTGAGGTGCATCATGACATTGAGTGGCTTGGGATAGAAGCTGCTGAAATAACCAATGTGCTCTGCTACTTCCAGTTGTGCAGCGAGGATTACTTGTGGTGGTGGAGAATGCCATGGGGTGGCAAGGAAATTTTGTTGGTTTCTTTGATTTGATTTTGATGCACGTTGCTATTGTTGTGACTTGGATGGTGGGTTATTTGGGAATTCTTATGGTTATACCTCGGTTGTAATTTTTTGGGATGAATTTTGGGAATTGGTTGTAACGTAGGAGTTAGTTGTAGGATATGGATGTGATGCATTGTTATGCTTAAATGTTAAATGAAAATGTATGTATGAAAATGAGTTTGGAAATGTTTGAAAGTTAAATATTATTGAATGTTATGAAATGAGTAGGTACTATTTTGATTTTGAAATGTACTATGGATATAAAATGGATTTTTTAGAAATAATCCAAGACTAATTTAAATATCAATTTAAATAATAATAAAAAATCAGTAAAAAACCCAATTAAAATCAAATTAATCCAATAATTTGTTAAAATTACTTTTGACATCAATTCTAACATCTATTTGAAAATTAAAATCAATTAGAGTTTTGAATCATTAGTAAAAATAACAATTAAAATTAAATTGAAATTTGGAATTAAACTTAATTTGAAATTAAAATCAAAAATTGAAAAATTACAAAAGTCAAATGATTAAAATCCATTTTATAGTCAAAAGCACCATGATCAAAAAGGCATAGACAATGACCAATGTGTAACAAAAATATGGATTTGGGAATGAATGTATGCAAATGAACTTTAGGCCAAGTGCCAAACAAAAATAAAAAATTCAGGGCCAAAATCGGGGTATGACAGTTAACATTGCATCCTGACGTCTATTCCAAGATTCATCAAGGGCTGAAATTACAACCACACATCATCACACGGATTCAAAATATATCCCTCCAAACTCAACAATCAACCTAACTAACTTTCCCCCTAATTAATCTCTATATCACTCTCAATTTTCACACCAATTTTCCTCATATCATCACCTATTTAAAGGCTTGACTGAGCTACACTTAAAGGTGGGAAACTATACAATACTCTGCAGAAAAATATCCTCAAACCTTCCTCACCGTAAAGCTCAAAATAAAAGCTATTAGAGTTTCTAAATGAAACTTTAATTAAAGCTTGAGGAAAGCCTCCATTACCAGCAAACAAGTTTAAATAGGAATGCAACAACACCATAGGAAGCAAGAATATCGTGTAGAAATAGAAGAAGAAGAAGGACATAAGATCAGAGGAGAAAAAGGAAGCAATTTCAGAGCATACCTAGGTTGATCCTCACCGGAATTACTCTGAACTACGAAGCTTTGAGTTCCTTATTGTATCCGAGGATACGTATGAGCGAGACCCACAATCTCGTCAAGCACCCTAATAAAAACCTTTTTGTAACCCCTTTATTTTTCTTTTGAACTCTTTGTCATTCGAAGAAAATAATTAACATAAGTTAACATTCAATCACAAGTTTAACTAAAAGGTTCTCGTTGAGCACAATGAATGTGAGGGGTGTTAATACCTTCCCCTTGTGTAATCGATTTCTGAATCTGAATATGGTTTCGATGACCATCTTCTATTTCTTTAAAGGGTTTTATTAATATTTTGCCTTACCTTATTTTAGGATTTAATAAAGTTCAGTGGTGACTCTGTTCGAACCAATTTTTCTGTGAGCGTACGAATGTCTTGTGAATGATCGTATTTTTTGAGATGCGATAGTCACTATGAGATGCAACCTAAGACGGGGTGAATTAAGGTTTCCAAATTATTATTTTTTCACTATGTTATTAATTTTCTTTGGATATAAATATGATATGTTCTTATCAATATAAATTGTAAAAAATAAAATAACACAAGAGATTTATACTAATTCCCCTTTCCAACTTAAGGGTACATCTAGCCCCTTTACACCTCGAAGAATTTCCCACTATTTTAGATCTTTGTACAATCCTTACATCAAGATCTCTATTACAATCTTCTAAAGTAAATACCAAACCTATGATGGAATTTGAATCTCCCCGAAGTAAATGATATTTTCACAAAACATCAAACACTATGGTGGACTTTGAATTACATCAATTCGAAGAACCTTTTACATCAAACAACTTATCACCCAAACTTTATGATTAAGTTGCAACACACCTTTTTTAAAACTATTAAGTATTTGAATCTTGAATTAGTTCCAGTATGAAGTTTGATTTTCTTTTTCAATATTATAATTCAATAATATATAATCCTTAAGTGCTGAGAGTGTTTATATGAAACTCTTTGAATGATATAAAACTTATGCATAAAATTTTATGGTTAAAGTTGTATGAACGCTTAAAAAATGATTTGAATTTTATAAAATTATATGTACGAAAGAGGTGTTTAAAAATTGGATGTATCTTGCCTTAAATACACTTTAAGAAACCTCTAAGATCATATGCATAAGTTTGTAGCATTTCAATGAAGGTTTGCAATGATAATAATTCATGAAATAACACATTTTTACAATGTGTATACACTTACATAAAAGGTGCAATCAATTACCATCTATATAAAGTTCGAAAAATTCAAAAGAACAAAACGGTACCAAAATTTGGTAAGTTACGGCGGTTTTAAAGTGCTATTACGATGGATTCAAACGCCTTAATTTATAGAACTGAATTTTTACGTTACTTGTTGCATCAATGCTGTAACATATCACACCATTTTATAAATTGAAAACTCATTTTTTTAATGGCAATAATTGAATGGTTTTGATGCATGATTGTTTAGAAACTTTAAAGATATAAATGTATGAAATATTCTGAGTATCTAAAGTTGTATAACATGAATGGTAATAAACCTTTAAACACGATCATTTAGCTTCATCATAGGTAAAGACTTGTCCATAAATATTTTAATATTTTTCTCTTTGATCACTATTGTCTTCATCAATCTTAATCAGGATCAAACATCTTGATTTATCACTTGATTAAGCTTCATAATCGACAACCATTCTTCCTATGTCTTTTTAAGCTCTTTATTCTTTGATTGTTTTTATCTATATTTGTCTTTTTCAAAACTATATTTGATAGAGGATGAATATCTTATTCACAATCTCCCCCTTATGGAAACTTTTTTGTTGACATTTGATACCCCCCCCCCCCCCCCGATCTTGTATATCTCCCCCTATGTTTTGCAATTCAAGCTTTGATATCCTAAAATAAAATGAACAAAAATAATCATATCTATTCTCCCCTCTGGACTATCAAAAATAAGAAATAAAATAAAATCCAATGAAAAGTAGTATAGAGAAAGACTCATCATGATAGATGAAGTGATTAGATGAAAGAATATAATAATACATATTTAGAAACATACCTTCTTTGAAATGATTTGATGTCAATCTTGATATCAATGTTAGTTCTCTTTTAGATTGGTTTTGTTGATACCAATGAGATGCTCTTTGAAAGTGTCAATCTTTTCAGTTCATCTTTAACCAAAAGAAACTTTAATGTTACCATATTATATGGTCTTATTGTATTTTGAACAACCAATATTAATTTAATAATTTTAATACATGGTTTCCAAGTAGCTACAATAAACAATCAATAATATTTTATAGATGTCCAAAATTATTTGGATCCTTTTGTGTTAGTTCTTTTCTCAACCCATACATAACTTCCACTAGGTACATCAATTTTTCTAATATAACATGCATTAGAGGTATGAACTTTACCATTGCAATAAAAACAAATATGCTTATAGAAATTATTATCTTTAGAGACATAATAATTATTCTTAACATAGGATCTCTTAGGATGAATTTCAATTTTCATTTTCCTTGATTCCACACTATTGAATTTATTACTAGTCTTAACAAAGATAGTTTTGCTTGTACTTGGTTAATCAAATTTATCTTATCCAAGCCCATATTTATCATTAAAGAACTTGTGTTTTCTTAGCATATTTTCTATACCAATTTGTCATTTCTAATATTTCAATATGATTTTGTTCAATTGAACAATTTTTTATTCAAGTGTGTCGTATTTATTACATGCTAAATTTTTGACTTTGTCTAATTCCATTTTCATATCATTAGACTTACTCTCTAGATATACATTATTTTATTTTGTTTCGAACATGTTCTAGAAACTTTTAAACATTCTAAGTGCAATTTAAGTAAAGCATTATGCAATTTATCATAAGATGTTAAAAGATCACTAACCTTATTGTCAAGTGTGTAAATTTATTTTGCGAATCAAGAATACTTTCCTGGGGTCGCATTCTGAACAATTCATATTCTTGAGATAAAGTGTTTAATTTCAATATTTTGACTTTTTTGGTTCCTTCATGTGTTACTTCCAGTGTATCCCAAATTTCCTTTGTTGTTTTACAATTTGATACTCGTAAAAATTCATCCATTCCTAATTCTGATGCAAGTATATTCTTTTCCTTGTCATATGACACTTTATTCTTGTCGTCATCATACCAAGAGCCTTTCACCTTTATTTGTTCTACATTGTTTATGACTGTTGTAGGAACAAATGGTATATTTTTAATAAAATCTCATATTTCTTATCCTTATGCTTATAAGTACATTTGTATGTAAATATTCCAAAAGTTATAACATTCACTAACGAAATATGGAAGTTTGGTGATGTTGCCACCATCTACCAAGAACCATTTTGCGGAAGCCATTTCTAACGGGATTGAGGAGAAAGTTACCTTGACCTTCTTTGATTCCAATTATAACTTTGAGATGCAACCTAAGAGGGGAGGTGAATTAAGGTTTCCCAATTTTTTTTGTTTTTGCGCTATGGACTTAATTTTATTTGGATATGAAAATTCTATGTTCTTAGCAATATAAAGTGCAGTAAATAAATTGCAAAGAATAAAAGAATACACGAGATTTATACTAGTTCCCCTTTCTAACTTAAAGGTACATCTAGTCCCTTCACACATTGAAGGATTTTCCACTATGTTAGATCTTTGTACAAGCCTCACACCAAGACCTCTCTTATAATCTTATAACATAAACATCAAACATATGGTGGACTTTGAGTCTCCCTGAATTAAAGGACCTTTTTCATAAAACATCAAGCACTATGGTGGACTTTGAATTACACCAATTCAAAGAACCTTTTACTACAAACAACTTATCACCAGAAACTTTGTGACTCAGTTACAACACTTTTTTATAATAATCTTAAGTATTTGAATCTTAAATGAATTCAAAGATGAAGTTGGATCTTCTCTTTCAGTATTATAATTCAATAATATATAATCCTTAAGTGCTCAAAATGTTTGTATGAAACTCTTTGAATGATATGAAAGTTATGCATAAAGTTTCGTTGTTAAAGTTGTACGAACACTTGAAAAATGATTTGAATTGTATAAAATTATATGTATGAAAGAGGTGTTCGAAAATCTGATGTGTCTTGCCTTAAGTACACCCTAAGAAACCTCTAAGATCAGATGCATAAGTTTGTAGTTTTTCCATGGAGGTTTGCAATGGATTGGAATGGTAATGGTTCATGAAAAACACATTTTTACTATGTACAGTCGATTAATAAAAGGTGTAATAACATTCAAAATTTTCAAATAGAATGAATCGGTACCAAAAATTGGTGAGTTACGGTGGTTTCAAAGTGCTATTACGAAGATAACCCTATCAAGGAACCGTTGAACCTTTTTAAGAAGTCGTTGAACCTTTTTATGTCGTCCGGATCCAATTCTAGTTTCTGAAAGGCATCCTAGAACATTACATCAGCAAAGCTACCTAGATATATTATAACGCACTTGATATCACATTTTTGTATTGAACAGTGATGACTAAGGGATCTTCTTCGTGAGGGTTAACGTTGATGGCATCCTCCTAGGAGAAAAATATGGTGGTCTATGTTTCCCTAGGGTGCTTCTGGGAAGGCCAAGGGATATAATATTGGTCCTGAACATCTTCTTTGTGTATCTTCTTCGGGCAGCTCTAGAGTTGCCTTTCTTGGAGATACCTCCGACGATGGTGTTTGCTTCGTAACGAGTACCATGTCAGTCATCTTAAGTAGGGAGATGAAAGGGTTAGAATGAAGACGTGGCCCAAGTTAGTTTTATCAGGGGTCCATGGTGGGCACCACTGTACTGGTAAAAGAGTAGAGATGTGCATGTTCCCTCTATAAAGGCAGGGAGACTCAAAGGCCTTAGTAGATATATAACATGTTTTGATGGTGAGTTGCTCGCGGTGGAGAGAATCCCTGCACGATGGTGTTTAGAGGCTATTTAGGGGACCAACTCACATGAGGTGAGAGGCCATGTTGGTGGCCGATCTAATACCCTACTTCCCGACTCGACAAATAATCAAATAAAATATAAATCCATCAATTAGAATGTCACTCATCATACAAATAACTCATATTTTAACCAAATAGTTAAAAATTTAAACCATTTGATAAGCATCAGAATTATGAAATACTCGACATAAAAACCTCAACAATAATATTAGTTTGAAAAGTGGTTCATCATAAAATATAATCAAAGGAAAGATACACAACATAAAAAAATAAAGAAGAACCTTTGTCCCTTGTTTACATTTCAGAGCTACTCCAACTATAAGAATTGAATTACAAGCAACTAAAGAGGCACAACATCGTCCTCAACCTCAAGCTCCTACTCGGGTACTTGATTATCTGTATTCTAGAGGAGCACAGACACAACAGCACAAACAGGGGGTGAGAATATATTTAAATAATAAATGGTGTATAAATAATTAGGATAGATTCATATACTATACAATCATACATGTATCAGATATGCACCTCAAATACCATACATTCACATCACAGTCAAACTCACTCAATCATTCAAGAGTATTCATCAATACACAAGGATCTCATTTGCATAAATAATTATATAATAGAATGAAACAATGGACTCGACTCATGTTCTTCACAGTCCCCACTCTAAACTGGACTCACAACTCAACTCTATATGCATGTGGTACCGACTCAACAATTGGTTCTTCATATGAACAGAGTTCTAATCTTTGTGAACCCCGAGTCCCCACTTTGAGCTCGGGATGAGTCACTAGTCCCCACTATGAACTAGCAAACATGCCGCTTTCACAATAATGGCAACATATGATGCATGCCATTAACAATGTAATACAACCCCCACTCTGATCGTACATGATCATGCAACAATAAAACAATGAATACAACCCCACTCTGACTGTAAGCAATCACACAACAAGAACAACATAGAAAAGATTACAGCCCCACCCTAACCGTAATCAATCATCGACAACATGTATAACAATTCACATAATTATTCATACATTCACACCTTTAATATATATCCACACATTATTCAAACATGTCAAATCATTCTAACATCAATTCACCATTAAGTAAACATAATAATTTTTCCCAAAGTCATCCATAAATTCCAATAGCACAACAACGAATACAACCTCACTCTGATTGTAAACAACCATACCACAACATAGTAAACACTACAACACCACTCTGACTACAATTCATCATGCACTCAACATAATATGAGTAGTTCTCACTCCGAACCACTCGCTTCATCAATCACCACTAAGCATGTACAATTATCACACAATTATACATACAATACACACAAATATGCATACAATAATCATTCATTTATACAATAATTATCACACAATTAACTATCATGAGGTAGCTCTGCGCGTTAGCTTTCTAACTCTTCTAACGACACTCCATTTTGACTTACGGAACTGAAGATACAACCGAAATCGAGGGGAATAAAACAAGTTTCAGATTCATAATTTTTCAAAATTTAAATAGCCACAAGCGATTGTCATGGGATGACAATCCATTGTTATCAAGTCCCTTTGCTCATTGACTTTTCAAAACACGCTTCAGTACATAATACAGTCGATTAATTCATAATGGCAATTGACAATCATTCATTTTTTTCCCAAAATACACACAAACAATCGATTGTCATAGGCAAAATTTCCAAAAATAAGGGCAAGCTATTGATTTTCATTCAGTGTCAATCTATTGACATCATGTAATTTTCCAGAAATCCTAGTTTTCTCTACATCGTTCATCTTCCTCATCTCATATCTCTCACATCTCATACTCGTCTCTGTTGTATCAATTAAAATACACCAATTTCACATTTCAACATGACAAACACCTCAAGTAATCACTAATCAACGCAACTCAAACAATTTTATCATGGATTATTCAACCATATTCATACCCAAAAACACCCAATTTCTCACCATTTTCATCATTGAATCGATTTACTCATGAACAGGAAACATTATAGCATCAACAACATAATATCATAGCAATTTCTAACATCAAAATAGGATTTGCACACATCATCTAGCATTTTATCATCAATCAAATAATAAAAGGAAAACCCTACCCTTTCATGATTTAAGCACCTTTAATTGAACAATCCCCCCCGCCTCTCTTACCTTGTAATTCCAACAAAAAAGAAAAGAAAAAGCAAGCTTCAAATAGTTTCTCCTCCAAGCCCTGATTCTCCACTCTTATTTCTTTAAACTTCTTATTTTCATGTACTAACAAAAGTTTCTCTAAACCTAATTTCTATAAATTTATGAATATATATTATTCTAATTAATTTCTCTTAATTGCAAAAAAAAATCCAACTCAACACAAGCTTCTCTCCACTAACCACGTAACTTTCTCAATTCACAAAGTTCGCTAGATCCCTCATATTTTACCAATTTCTAATGATTAAATTAACTAATTCCCACCAACTAATTATATTAACACAAAACACCACAAATGTCGACACGGGCCAGCATGTCATAATTCAAACAAAATAATCATTTAAGAAATTTAATAAATTAAATCAAATAAATAATTAAATAAATGATGAATAAAACCCGGGGTGTTACAACTATTTCCCACTTAAAAGAATTTTCGCCCTCGAAAATTACATGACAGGAAAAGCTTCGGCTAAGACTCTTTCATCCTACTCTCAAGCTCTCATGTCACATTTCCACCAGCAGGACCTCCCCAAACAACTTTCATTGAAGTGATCTTTTTTCCCTGCAAGTGCTTCACTTCATGATCCTCAATCCTTAACGACAAAGTCTCAACTGTCAAGTTTTTCTTGACTTGCACAATATCCAACTGGGTCACGTGAGAAAAATCAAGAATGTGCTTCCTCAACTGAGAGACATGAAATACACCATGAAGGTTCGAAAGATGTGGTGGTAACGCCACTTGGTAGGCCACCTCGACTAATCTTTGAAGAATTTGGAACAGACCAATGAAACACGACATAAGTTTCTTAGACTTCCACGCACGGCCAACACCAGTTACCAGAGTAACTCTCAAGAACACATGATCTCCCTCTTGGAACTCAAGTGTTTTCCTCTTATTATCATGATAGCTCTTCTGATGACTCTGCGAAGCTTTCATATTCTTTTAGATCCTCTTGATTCTTCTTAGTAGTCTATTAAACTATCTCAGGTCCAAGCACGACACTCTCACCAGAACCATACCACCATAATGGCGTTCTATACCTCCTACCCTAAAATTCCTAGAACGGTGCCATTCCAATACTAGAATAGAAATTGTTGTTGTAAGTGAACTCTGCCAACGGTAAGTAACTGACACAGTTACCTCTCTGCTCCAAAATACACGCCCTCAGCAAATCCCTCAAAGACAGAATAGTCCTCTATGTCTGACTATCTGTCTCTGGATGATAAGCAGAACTCAACTTCAGCTTAGTACCCATTGCCTCTTGCAAACTCTACCAAACTCTCGATGTAAACCTCATATCTCTATCTGAAATAATGCTCGACGAAAGATCATGCAGGCTAACAACTTTCTCAATATACAACTCAGCCAACTTCTGCAAAGGATAATTGATCTTAATTGGTATGAAATGAGCCGATTTAGTCAGTCTATCAACAACTACCCAGATGGAGTCACATCTCTTCGTCGTCTTTGGTAAACTTATCACAAAATCCATAGAAGTGCTGGCCCACTTCCACTCAGGGATACCCAACGATTGCATCAGACTAGACGGCTTCTGATGTTCAATCTTTGACTTCTGGCAAGTCAAACACACATAAACGAACTCAACTACTTCCTTTTTCATTCCTGGCCACCAAAACATTTTCTTCAAGTCTTGATACATTTTAATAGCATATGGATGAATACTCAAACAACTCCTCAAGAATAATCCTCTTAAGCTCTGGCACATCAGGTACACAAACTATGTTTCTGAATCTCATCACAACATTCTCATCGATCCTGAAATCACCTCTTTTACCTTGATTATTATCATTAAACGGTCAACCAATCCCAAGTCAACTTCTGGCCTTCCCTGATATTTCCAAGGATACCACTAGTCAGCTTCAACGTAATCAACTTCACACTATTAAGAGTCTTTTCACACACCAAACTCATGTCTCTGAATTTCTCAATCAACTCCAATTCTCGAACCATGAGCATCGACACGTGCAACGACTTCCTTCTCAATGCATCAACTACAACATTGGCTTTACCGCGATGGTAACTCAAACCAAAATCATAATCCTTCATAAATTTGAGCCATCTCATCTGCCTCATATTCAACTCTTTTTGATCGAACAAATATTTCAAACTCTTGTGATCACTTAACACTTCAAATCTGGAACCAAACTGACAATGCCTCCAAATTTTAAACATGAACATAATGGATGCCAACTCGAGATCATGTGAAGGATAATTCCTTTCATGAACTTTCAAATGCCTAGAAGCATAAGCCACAACCTAGATATTCTGCAGCAACACACCACCTCGTCCTATCTTCGAAGCATCACAATACACAACGAAGGGTTCACTCGGACTTGGCAAAGTCAAAAGTGGAGTAAACGTCAACTTCTTCTCGAAATCTTGAAAACTTTCTTCGCACTTAACGCTCCACACATAAGCTTGACCTTTTCGAGTCAACTGAGTCAAAGGCAATGCCCTAACTTCGAAAAGCCTTTAATAAACCTTCGGTAATAACCAGTCAAACCAAGAAAACTTCTTATCTCAGTAACAGACTTTGGAATCTCCTATTAGAATACAACATCGATATTTGATGGATCCATTATGATACCACCACTAGATATCACATGGCCAAGGAAACTTACTTCCTTCAACCAGAACTCACACTTTGATAACTTCGCATATAACTTATTCTCTTTTAGGGTCTGCAATAAACACTCTAATGATCCACATGCTCTTCATTAGACTTGGAATATATAAGAATATCGTCAATCAACACAACCACAAATAGGTCTAAGTACGGATGGAATATTCTTTAATGTACTCCATGAACACTTTAGACGCATTAGACACATGAAATGGCATCGTTGAATACTTATAGTGACCATATCTCGTTCTAAATGTAGTCTTCGGAATATCGTCTAACTTCACACGAATATGATGATAACGCGAACACAAATCAATCTTGCTAAGCACACAGACACCAACTAGTTGATCCATCAAATCATCAATCCTTAGAAGTGGATACTTATTCTTGATAGTAACATTGTTCAACTGTCGATAGTCAACATACACCCTCATGCTACCATCTTTCTTCTTAACCAACAACGTCGACGCTCCCCGCGAAGAATCACTCGGTCGAATAAACTTATCCTCAAGTAGATCCTCCAATTTTTTCGTTAGCTCACTCAACTTTGAAACAGACATCCTATAAGGAGCTATCAAAATAGGACTAGTACCAAGTACTAAGTCTATAGCAAACTCCACCTCACACTTTAGAGGAAAATCAATGATGTCAACTATGAACACCTCAGGAAAATCACACACTTGTAGATCCTTAATAATTTTATCGCTTCCCTCACTCAAGGACGCAGGAACCATGAACACTTGAGCACTCTAACTCGGGGAAATCTCTATTTGTCTCGCGGTCATAAAACTCGACTCCGTACTCTCTTCAGATTTCAAGAAACTCCACTGATTTATCAAAACAATTGATAAACACATGGTTGAACTCCAACCAATTCATTCTCATAATAGCATCAAGATGACTTAGAGGCAAACACACTAAGTCAATCCCAATATATCACCCAAAAATTGTCAAAGGACAATTCAAAGACACCAGCAAGTTAGTCACTGAACCATTGGTTGAGGTATCAATGACCATGCTACCACTCATACAAAACACTTCCAAATTTAACCTTGACACACACTCAACAGATATGAACTTCGAATCTTCCTCTTCAACAAACGCAAAAAACAACACTTACTCATCCAATAATCTTCACTCTTGCAATCAGTGGCACGCTGAACCAAACCTCCACACCTAAAACATCTTAGAGAAGTAGAAGGTTATCCCCCACCTTTTTCAATCCCACTCCTACAAGAAAGCAGTTAGAAAAATAAACAAGCACTGACATTGTCTCACACATATGTCGTGTACCAGGGAACAAACAACATTACAAAACCTGGCCGGACTGATCGACCTTCTCTGATTCCATTATGTAACAGCCTACTTCCCGACTCAATAAATAATCAAATAAAACATTCTATCAAGTAGAATGTCACACATCATACGAATAACTCATATTTGAACCACATAGTTAAAATTTTAAACCATTTGATAAGAAGTGGAATTATGAAATACTCTGCACAAAAACCTCAACAACAATATTAGTTTGAAAAATGGTTCATCATAAAATAAAATCAACAGAAAAGATACGCAACATAAACAAATAAATAAAAACTTGTTCACCTCGTGTTACGTATCAGAGCGACTCCAACTATAAGACTTAAATGACAAGCAACTAGAGAGGCACAACATTTTCCTTAACCTAAAGCTCCTACTCAGGTACTTGATTATTTATGCTTTGGAGGAGCACATTTGCAACAACAAAAATAGACTGTGAGAATACATTCAAATAATAAACGACGCATAAACTATAAGGATAGATTCACATACTACACATTCATACATGTATCGGATATGCACCTCAAATACCATGTGTTAACATCTCACCCACATCACAGTCAAACTCACTCAATCAGGCAAGAGTATCCATCGATGCACAAGCATCTCATATGCACAAATCATTATAGAATGCAATGCAACAATCGACTTGACTCATGCCCGTCACAGTCCCCATTCTGAACCAGACTCATAACTCAGCTCTATATGCACGTATTACCGACTCAATAAATGGTTCTTCATATGAATCGAGTTCAAATCTCTGTGAATCCCAAGCCCCCACTCTGAGCTTGGGAGAAGTCATTAGTCCCCATTTTGAACTAGCAAACATGCCTCTTTCATAACAATAACAACATATGATGCATGACATTAACAATGCAAAACAACCTCACTCTGACTGTACATGATTATGCAAGAACAAAACGACGAATACATCCCCACTCTGACTGTAAGCAATCATACAACAACAACATAGCAAAGATTACAGCCCTACTCTGACCGTAATCAATCATCGACAACATGTATAATAATTCACACAATTAGTCATGCATTCACACCTTTAACATACATTTACACATTACTCAAACATGTCAAATAATTCTAACATCAATTCACCATTAAGTAAACATAATGATTCGGAAATTTTTCCATATATTCTAACAATATAACAACGAATACAGCCACACTCTGATTGTAAACGATCATACCACAACATAGTAAAGACTACATCCTCACTCTGACTGTAATTCATCATGCATTCAACATAATACAAATAATTCTCACTCCAAACCACTCGCTTCATCAATCATCACTAAGCATCTACAATTATCACATATTTATACATACAATGCACAACAAATATTCACAAAATGATCATTCATTTATACAAAAATTATCACACAATGAACTACCATCAGGTAGCTATGTGTGTTAGCTCTCGAACGCTTCGAACAACACACCATTTGGACTTATAGAACCGAAGTTATGGCCAAAATCATCGGCAAATAAAACAAGTTTCAATTTCAGAATTTTTCAAAATTTAAACAACAACAATCGGTTGTTATCAAGTCCCTTTGCTCATTGACTTTTCAAAACACGCTTCAGAACTCAATACAATCTATTAATTCATAATGGAAATCGATTGTCATTCATTTTTTTTCAAAAATACATATAAGCAATTGATTGACATTCCGTGTCAATTGATTGTCATAAACATTTTTTTTTGAAAATTAGAGCAAGCAATCGATTGTCATTCAGTGTCAATCGATTGACATCATGTAATTTTCTAGAAATCCTAGTTTTCTTTACATCGTTCATCTTTCTCATATCATATCTCTCACAACTCATACTAGTCTTTATTATATCAATCAAAATACACCAATTTCACACTCCAACATGATAAACACATCAAGTAATCACTAATCAACGCAACTCTATCAATTTTATCATGGATCCTTCACTCATGTTCATACCCCAAAACACCCAATTTCTCACTAATTTCATCATTGAATTTGTTTACTCATGAACAGGAAACACCACAACTTCAACAATACATTATCATAGCAATTCATAACATCAAAACAAGATTGCACACATCATATATCAGATAATCAACAATCAAATAGAAACAGGAAACCCCTAATGGAGGTTAAGGGAAACATTTCTACCCTTTCATGATTTAGGCACCCTTAATTGAACAATCTACTCCCTTACCTTGTAATTCTAGCAAAAGCAAGCTTCAAAGGCCTTCTCCTCCAAGCCCTAGCTCAGCACGCTTGTTTCTCTAAACTCCTTGTTTTCATGTACTGACAAAAGGTTCTCTAAACCTAATTTCTCTAAATTTATATATATATATATATATATATATATATATATATATATATATATATATATATATATATATATTATATATATATATATATATATATATATAATATATATATATATATATATATATATATATATATATATATATATATATATATATATATATATACATATTCTAATTAATTTCTCCTAATTGCAATTTTTGCCTAACTCGACGCAAGCTTCTCTCCACTAACCACCTAACTTTCTCAATTCACATGGTTGGCATTATCCCTCGTATTTTACCAATTTTTAATGATTAAATTAACAAATTCCCACCAATTAATTAAATTAACACAAAACACCACAAATGCTGACACTGGCCAGCATGTAATAATTCGAACAAAATAATTATTTAAATATCAATTAAATCAAATAAATAATTAAATAATTGAGAAATAAAAATCGGGGTGTTACAGTCGGTGCTACTTGACTGTAGGTGAGTGATTAGGCTAGTCGTGTATGTTAAGGCAGTAACAAACATGGTGTTCTTTGAGTGTCTGACTTAGATTCTCACCTCCCCTTTCCTTTTAGGGGAGAGATTGTTAGGACAATATTTGGTTTTGCATCTATACCTTGAGTTTTGATGATAACAATATTGTATTTGTGTGAGAAAAAATTTGGTACCCTAATGGTTTGTTATTGTGTAGCTTTAACAACCAGTTCTTATTCTGAATATATGATGTGCAACGTCATCAGTTTCTGAACTATGTATTCCAAATCCGCTTATTCGCTAGCCATTAGAAGTTCTAAAAGATGTTCATTATTGTTGCTGAAATGATCTTTCTGCTTCTGCGCTGATTCACTGCTGAGAAGCTTCTGAGGAGACATTATGTTGTTGATGTAATGCTCTCTCAGTTCATGCTTCTGGACATGACTCTAATTACCAAACTTCTAAAGAATGGCAAGCCTCTGAAGTTGTGTTATGTAGTAGAAGATTATGAAGATATCAAGCCAGACAATTGAAGTTATCAAGGTTCTGACTAAAGATTCTAAAGACTCTGAAGATTTTGAAGATTCTGAAGATCTCAAGTCAGACTACTAATATTGTCAAGGTTCTGACCAAAGATTCTGAAGTTTTTGAATCCAGTTCTATGTTTCTTCATTTCATGTTTTATAAACTTTCATCAGAAGCCAACTAACTTGAAGATAAGATCAAAATGGGAACATGATCAAATAGTACATAGTACAAATCAAACATCCTTTCCACTACCTGATTTTATGGGCAAGGGCAGTACTATACATCACACCTGTCACTGATTTTATGGGCGGAGGATAATACGCAGTATCACTCCTTTCCCATCCAATAGTGGACTACCACTCAAATGAGTTTTCCCCATTTTTCCCTCCAATGGTCTTATGCTTATGCTACATAAGTAAGACTTTGAGACTTGAAGAAAAACGTCGGTGACACAATATTTTGACAACTTTATTTCTTTGTGAAAAGCTATCATTCTTTTGTACACAATTTTTCTTTAAGTGTTTGTTATTCATTTATGTATCTACTTGTATAGAATCATCTTGTAACACACAAAATATTATTCAAACTGTTTGTTTGATTCCTTAAGGAGGTTATCCTTGAGAAGACAAAGAAGGTTGTTCTTTGTGAGTCCTTAAGGAGACTAGGGCATAGTTGGATCCTTGAGAAGACAAAGAAGGTTATTCTTTATGTTTGTTGTAATCTATTGATTATAGTGGATTAAGTTCTTGTGTATAAGGAAAAATCACTTTGACAGGTGGACTGGATTAGCTTTGAGTTTCAAGCGAACCAGGATAAGATTACTTGTGTTTCTATCTCTTTGTTATTAACTTGTTAGTGGTGTTCTTATTTTGGAAAAAGCTTTTGCTTGTAAAACCCAATTCAACCCCCCCCCCCCCCTCCTTTCTTGTGTTTTTCACACCTTCAATTGGTATTAGAGCCTGGTTCTGATTGTGATAAAAGATTTATCAACACCTCACAGTGTTCAGTACCAATCTAGTTTGTGTGAGAAACAATGGTTGCTGCTAACATTGTTAATAATAATGAAAGAGATCATTATAGTGCAAAACCACCCATCTTTGATGGTGAGAAATTTGACTATTGGAAAGATAGAATAGAAAGTTTATTTCTTGGTTACAATGTTGATCTCTGGGATCTTGTAGTCGATGGCTACATTCACCCAGTAAATGTTGAAGGAAATACTATAGCAAGAAGTGCTATGACTGATCAATAGAAGAAAGACTTCAAAAATCATCATAAGGCCAGAACCATATTTCTTAATGTTATCTCTTATACGGAGTATGAGAAGATAACAAACATAAATTCTGCCAAATCCATTTTTGAGTCTCTAAGAATGACTCATGAGGGAAATGCTCAAGTAAAGGAGATAAAACCCTTGGCCTTAATCCAGAAATATGAGGTATTCAAAATGGAAGATGATTGAACAGTTGAGACTATGTTCTCAAGGTTTCAGATGCTTGTTGCAGGACTTAAAGTTCTGGACAAAGGATACTCTATAGCTGATCATGTCAAGAAAATTATGAGAATTCTTCCCAAAAAATGGAGACCTATGGTAACTGCCTTGAAGTTGGAAAAGGATCTCAATAGCATCAGTCTTGAAGAACTTGTTAGTTCTTTAAGAATCCATGAGATTGAGCTTGAAGAAGATGAACCTTAGAAGCAAGGTAAATATGTTGCTCTAAAATCCAAGCCTGAGAAGAGAAGAGCCTATCAAGTTGACGAAGAAATAGAAGGATCTGATGAAGACTCAAAAGATGATGATAAGTTATCTCTAATATCAAAGAGAGTCAACAAACTCTGGAAACACAGGAAAAATGGTCAAGGGAAGTTCAGAGGAGTCAGAAGGATTGTGGGTCGCTTTGATTTTTCGTCTAGGCAAAAGAAGAAAGGTTTTGGAAAAGAAGTTATCTGCTTCTAGTGCAAAGAGCCAGGCCACTACAAAAATTATTGTCCTAAGCTGAAAAAGGATAAAAGGACCAAGAAGAATTTCTTTAAAGTCAAGAAGGGGTTGATCGCTACTTGGGATGACTCAGAATCTAAAAAAGAAGATTCTTACAAAGAAAAAGCCAATGTTTCACTGATGGCAACTATAGAGGATCCTACAAGTTCTGAAGAACCAAAAGACAAGGTATTATCAGAATCATAATCCGACTCCGATTCTGAAGAGGTATTTTCTAACCTATCTCGTTCTGATATTGAATCATATCTCTCTGAAATGCTAGAAAAGTACCAGAGTCTTCAGAGTAAATACAAGGACCTTGAACAAATCCAAGTAATTGCTTATGAAACTCGAAGAGAGATTGAGAAAGATATTTCCTCTCTAAATGAAAAAGTATTTTCTTTAGAAAGTAATAACTCTACTTTGAAAAGAAAAATTTCAAAACTAGAGGAGGAAATAATCTCAGAAGCTTCTGGTACTGATTGCATCATTAGATATGACAGGATTCCAGTATTTTCTGGCTAAAAGCATAGATAGAAGAAAAATGGCTTCCTTGATATATGAAGTTAGCAGAAATGGAAAGAAAGGTTTATGTTGTATAGAATCTATAAAACCTGATGAAAGACAGAAGGTAAAACCAAAACCTCTCTATGTGCATTTTGTGCCTTCTGGCGCAGAGCTTGATACTTCTGCATATACATAGAAGCATACAAAGGATAAGAACTTAGTCCTAAAACCTAAGTATAATTCACAAATCTCTCATAATTATCCTTATGCTAAAAGACCCAAAGTTGTAAGAAACTCTGGGAAAACTAACAAGAGAGGACCCAGAAAGTGGGTACCTAAGGATAAAATAATTTATGTTGCAGACATCCTTAACAACTCAGATGAAACACCAGTCATGGTACCTGGACAATGGATGCTCGCGACACATGACGGGCAGAAGGTCTATGTTCCAAGATTTGGAACTTAAGCCTGAAGGATTTGTTGGTTTCGGAAGAAACCATAAAGGAAAGATCATTGGCTTTGGAACCATTGGTAACAAGAAACTTCCTTTTATTACTAATGTTCTTTTAGTTGATGGTCTGATGCATAACATATTGTCTATTAGTCAACTTAGTGACAATGGTTATGATATCATCTTTAATCAAAAGTCGTGTAAGGATGTCAGTCAGAAAGATGGTACAATTCTTTTTAACAGAAAAAGAAAGAACATTTATCAAATTAGACCTTCTGATCTTGAAGATCAAAATGTAAAATGTCTAATGTTTGTTAACGAGGAGCAATGGGTATGGCATAGACGTTTCGGCCATGTTAGCATGAGAATGATTTCTCAACTAAATAAGCTTGGATTAGTCAGAGGTCTACCCAAACTGAAGTTCGCTTCAAATGCTCTTTGTGAAGCATGTCAGAAAGGCAAGTTTTCTAAAAGATCTTTCAAATCAAAAACATTTGTTTCTACCTCTATATCGTTAGAACTTCTACACATTGATTTATTTGGACCAGTGAAAACTGCTTCTATCAATGGAAAGAAGTATGGATTAGTCATAGTTGATGACTACAGTCATTGGAAATGGGTAAAGTTCTTGAATCACAAGGATGAGTCACATTCTGTATTTTCTACTTTCTACTCATTAGTGCAAACAGAAATGAATTGCAAAATAGTCAAAGTCAGAAGTGATCATGGTGGCGAATTTGAAAATAAACATTTTGAAAATATTTTTAATTCAAATGGTATTTCCCATGATATCTCTTGTCCTAGAACTCCACGACAAAATGCAGTTGTAGAAAGGAAGAATAGGACTTTGCAAGAAATGGCTCGCACCATGATCCAAGAAATTGATATGGCTAACCATTTATAGGCATAAGTAGTTGACACAACTTGTTATATTCAAAACAGGATTTCTATCCAACCTATTCTGGGTAAGACTCCTTATGAATTATGGAAGAACAGAGCCCAACATTTCTTACTTTCACCCTTTTGGATGTGAATGTTTTATATTGAACACTAAAGAGAATCTTGGCAAGTTTGATTCTAAATCACAGAAGTGTTTATCGTTAGGATATTCTAAACGCTCTAAAGGTTACATAATCTTTAACAAAAAAACATGAATTATTGAAGAATCAATTCATATTAGATTCAACTATAAAGCTTGACCCTGAAAAGTCAAAGCTAGTTGAGAAATTTGCAAATCTGAAGATTAATCTTTCAGAATCCAAGGATACTACTTCCGAAGAAAAAGACTCAGAAGGCAAAGCCAAAGAATATGAAGAAATGACTCAATCAGAAGCTATCATTGATCCAACTCATCCGAAGAAGAGTAGATCAAGAACTTCTCATTGTGAAGAACTGATTCTAGGAGATAAGAATGCTCAAGTTAGAACAAGATCTTCATTCAAACCTTCTGAAGAGACTCTTCAAGGTTTGGTATCTCTGATAGAACCCACATTTATTGATGAAGCTCTTATGGATAATGAATAGATTCTGGATATGCAAGAATAACTAAATCAATAAACCAGAAATGATGTTTGGGATCTTGTTCAGAAACCAAAGGGTTTCCATGTCATTGGAACTAGATGGGTCTTTAGAAATATGCTGAATGAGAAAGGTGAGGTTGTCAGAAACAAGGTTCGACTAGTAACGCAAGGTTAGAGTCAACAAGAAGGTATAGACTATACAGAAACCTTTACTATAGTTGTCAGGTTAGAGTCTATTCATCTTTTAATTTCATTTGCAGTCAATCATAACATCATCCTTTATCAGATGAATTTTAGGAGTGCATTCTTGAATAGATCTATTTCTGAAGATGTATATGTGCATCAACCTCCTGGTTTTGAAAGTTCTCAAAATCCTGATTTTGTTTTCAAACTGAAAAAATTGTTATATGGTTTGAAGCAAGCTCTCAAAGCTTGGTATGATAGATTAAGTAAGTTTCTTTTGGAAAATAATTTTACCAGAGGGAAAGTGGATACAACTCTCTTTTTCTTAAACCTTTAAGAATGATATTCTGGTTGTGCAAATTTATGTTTATGATATTATTTTTGGTTCTGTTAATGCGTCGTTGTGCAAGGATTTTGCTAAGTTAATGCAGGCAGAATTTGAAATGAGTCTGATGGAAGAACTCAAATTCTTTATGACAATCCAGATTGATCAACGTTCAAAAGGAACATACATTCATCATAGAAAATATACAAAGGAACTTCTGAAGAAGTTTAACTTATTAGAATGTAGGCAAGTTAAGACTCCAATGCATCCTACATGTATTCTAGAGAAAGAATAGGTAAGAAGTAAGGTAAATCAGAAGCTATTCAAAGGTATGATAGGATCTCTTTTATATCTAATCGCTTCTAGACCTGATATCTTATTCAATGTTTGCTTATGTGCTCGCTTCCAATCAGACTCCTAGGGAAACTCACTTAACTGTTGTTAAAAGAATCTTTAGGTATTTGAAAGGTACTACTAACCTTGGTTTGTTTTATAGAAAATCAAGTAAGGTAAATCAGAGGCTATTATGATGTTGACTATGGTGGAGACAGAATAGAAAGGAAAAGTACTTCTGGAAGTTGCCAATTTCTGGGAGATAACTTGATCTCATGGTCCAGCAAGAGACAGTCAAGAATCGCGCTTTCAACGGCCGAAGCTGAATATATTGCAGCCTCTGGATGCAGTACTCAGATACTCTGGATAAAGAGTCAGCTGGAAGATTATCAGATATCTGAGAGTAACATTCATATTCTCTGTGATAATACTTCTACTATTTATTTATCTAAGAATCATATCTTTCATTCTAGGGCTAAGAATATTGAAATTAAACATCACTTTTTACGTGACTATGTTCATAAGGGTATTTTCGTTTAATTTTTTTTGTTGATACAGACCATCAATGGGATGATATCTTTACAAAACCCCTTGCTGAAGATACATTTGTGTTCATTTTGAAAGCCTTATTTATGAAACTATGTCCAGAATGAAAAGATGTACTTCAGAACTCTAGATTAGATTTTGAGAATGTTTTCTTTTTGACCCTGAAACATGAGCTTTCTGAAATAAGGAAGTTTTCATGAATCAGAAAGGTTCTGATCAGAAGCAATCTTATCGATTTGTCTTCCTTATTTTGAATAGTTTTTCATTAAATGGTTGTCTTCTCGTTTGATTTCATGTGGTTCTTAATGGCGAAAATTGTCCCACTTTCTGAGCATACGTGATAAAAGCGTGACACATTGGGTTTAGCAATTCTTGGAATTAGGTTTAAACTCTTATGCTTCCCCCTATGACTGCGTATTTCGTTTTTGTCATTGAAATTCTGGTATCAGATATGAGATGTCGAAGGTAATGTCACGACACTAATATCTGAGTAATGCAAACAGGATAAAGATAAAGAATAGTAATGCAAGAGACACAAGCAATTGTTAACCCAGTTCGGTCCAACTCACCTACATCTGGGGGCTACCAAGCCAGGAAGGAAATCCACTAAAATAGAATCAGTTCAAAGACTCTCCGTACACTTTAACAAGTTACAGTCTTTCTCACCTAATCTCTACCCGTGCAATTTCTACCTAAGCACTCTTAGATATGAGAACCCACTCACTTCCCTTCAATCACGCCTGTGATTTTAAACAACAATTCCTTGTGAAAAGAAAACACTTTTCAATAACACACTTGATTTTACTTCACAGTTTCAATCAAGTAGACACACACTTGATCTTGCTTAATAACTTTGGTCAAGTAGACACACACTTGATCTTGCTTAACAGCTTTGATCAAGTAGACACACACTCTTGCTTACAAGCTTTGAGTGACAAATTACAACCATAAATCAGACCAATTCAATCATCTATGGATGACTTGAATGGCTTACAAGTCTCACGACTAAACAAGACACAAACCCTTGCTCTCTCTCAATATTTCACTCAGTATTGGTTGTGTGTCAAATCAGGTTTCCCAAGTCCCTCTTTATAGAAGCTTTCAGCTGGACTTGGACATCTTGAAAACCCTAAAACTATTTTCCAATTAAATCTTCTCATAACGGCTGGTTAGATCTCTTTGGAAAATAAGTAAATCAGGTTGTAATCAATGATTGAATGCGCCTGCAAATCAGATCTTCAATCATACACAGATTTCCATTAAATGCGCAATCACAAAACACATAACATTCTCCCTGAATGTTCTGTGTACAGGATGTCATGACATTGGGTCTGACATCCTGGAACAATCCTGCATAATTCCATAATTTCATTTATAATTTCTAGCAGGTACATACATATCAGATGTCATGACATTGTGTATGACATCCTGATACAATCCTGCATAATTATATTTCTTAAACTCCAGCAGGTACACAATATCAGATGCCATGACATGGTGTATGACATTCTGAAACAATCCTGCATAATTATGTTTTTAAACTCTAGCAGGTACATAGATATCTTAAGTTAAGACATCACATGCAACATCTTGTGAACACTCTTTGTTTTACCAAAATTGCTGCCAACACTTAGAACCAACAAACTCCCCCTTTGGCAAATTTTGGCTAAAACATATATCTGTCCATTTTGTTCACAAGAAAAACACATCAGCAGTTAAACAGCATGACAACAGTTTAAGCAACAGCAGAAGCAAACACAATTACTAGCTATAGCATCTAGTAATACACACATGCACAAGGGTACTTCTTCTCCCCCTAAATTTGTGCAACACAAACAGAATTACTAGTTATAGATGCAACTAGTAAGACACACAAACACACAAATGCACAAGGGTACTTATTCTCCCCCTAAATCTGTGCATTACAAACATCTCCTTTAATGATAACAGTTCATCTGTTCAGCTACATCAGCACATACATCTCCACATCAGCTCCACATATTTAATTGCTTCCACATCAACACTTCTCCCCTTTTTTAGTCAAAATTGACCAAAGGTGACCAATTAGACAAAATAAATGTCAATTAGCCTAGCAGAGAATGTCACAGCAGATGTTATAACATTAAAAATGTTAAAACATAATTGTTAGGAGATACAAACCATCATCTTACACAGCTGTGACAGCTGAGATAATGAGAAATCCATGGAACTCATTAAGAGCCCAAATATTACATAAAGGCATCAGTAAGGACTGCCACAACTTACACATATTACAATAGAAAAACAACAGTAAGACATCAAATTCTTCAGCATCAAAACAACAGGGGAACTAGTCTTCATATCAGCACACAGAACAGCCAACCCAACCCAGTCTTCATCACAGCACACACAATCTTCATACCAGGGGAGAACCATTACCACTTACTCTGAGGAAGAAGTATCATCTTCACCTTCAGAATCAGAGTTGCCACTAGATTGAGCATTGGACCTCTCACTTGAGGTATTGCCATCTGAATCTTTGGTCTCACCAGCCTTCTCCATCTCTTCCTTCTCTAGGCCACTAATAAGAACCTCCAAAGCCTCTTTTCTTGCCTTGGCAACCCTAATACCATTATCCAGTTCTTTACAAGTTTCCTTTAGTTGATCAATTAAGTTACCTTGAGAGGCAGGCTCCTTTCTTCCAGATGTCATGACAACATCATTGACATGGCTTCCTTCAAACAGCTTGTAGTGAATGGATAGTGGAGCCTTTCTTCTGCTTGGAATGTCACCTGTGTTGAGAATGCCTGGTTGTTGGCTCAAGATAATTCCATAGATGATAGATGGAAAGGCAATGGGCAGCTTCACTGCATTAGTGGAGGCATGTCTGACAATTTGATCAAACATAAACCTTCCAAAGTCAAAGTTTATCTTGGTTCCAATAGCATAAATGATTCTTCCAAGACCAATGGAGATGGTTGAGATATGATTAGTAGGCACCCAGTTGGCTGAACCAATCTTATGTAAGATGGCATATTTGACAGTTAGCTTGCCAGCTGAAAGGTGATTCCTACTAGGCCATTCCTTAACTTGGCCAGCAGTGATAGTCCTATAGACTTCATTGTCTGTAGCCTTTAAATCCACACCTCCATCAGTTCCTCTCCCTAGGAACTTGTTGATTATGGTTGGGGAGAATCTCATACATCTACCTCTTACAAAAACCTTGCAAAACTCCTTGCTACTCTTTTCAAAAATATCCTCTGGGATATTCACAACAAATTCTTTCACTAACCCCTCAAAGCATTGGGGTAAACCAACAACAATTTTCAACAGCCCAGCATTCTTGATCAAATCCATCACTTCTTTCACCTCTACAGCCTCCTTTCCCAGCTCCCTTTCAACATCTACCCTCCTTTGAATGACAAACTTCCATTTCGCAGCATCATCTTCTAAATGAAATGAGATATTGTCTAAGTGCACAGCTGCCACTTTGCTTGGAGACTTCTTAACAGCCTGCTTTTTAGCAGGGGAGATGTCTGGGACATCGTCTTCGACATCCTCTTCACAGTCAGAACTCTCTCTTTCTTTCCTCTTCCTAACCTTAACTTTACTCCATGATTTGGAGGGTCCTACACCATCAGTCTTCTTCCTAGTCCTGGCTGTCATCATTTCAGCCACAGTTTTCCCTTTTCTGGTCTTCAGTTTCCTAGCAGCAATTGGTTTCACATGATGAACCAAGGTGTCATCCTCTTCCTCTGAACTCTCTTCCTCCAGATTAATAACATTCTCAGCAGGCCCATGAGAACCATCTACTGGTTTCTTACTAGGCAAGGTTTTACCTAGAGAGCATAATCCTTCAGCAGCCCCTTCTTTCTCTGATCTAGATGAGTCATCATCTTTCTCAGCTTGGGATTCCACCTCAGGTGAGGGGTCCCTTCTAGACAGAGGGGTAGAAACACCCTTGACTGCATGCCCTTCATTTAGAATCCTAGTAACTAGGTTCCTAATGGTACGATCAGTAAAGTGCATGTCATCTTTATAAGGAGATTTTTCAGGAATGTTACCTTGCTTACTTCCATCCATGGAAGAAGGGCCTGGGGCGTCACCTGGTATCACATAAAGAGGAGTAACATCCAACACGTCTTCATCTAGAAACTCCATGGAGGGAGTCCTTGCATGATGAGAGGGTTTTGAACCAGAGGATGAAGGATGGTGAGACATTTTGTTGAACTTTTGAAAAAAATCTCTTTGCCCTAGCAGAGGTTTTCTGAGAGGTTGGATGAAGATGGAAATGGCTGTGTTTAGGTAGCGTGTGGAAATGGCATAGATACTAGTTCCAATACTAGGTAATGATGCATCATTAATGTGGCTCTTTCTTTTAAGTGGGCAGACAACATTTTTATTATCTTTTCCACTCCACTTTAATTACCATAACTTCACAAGAATCCAAATCCCCAATTTCACTCTTACATATTCAAGCTGATTATTATCCAATCCTCTTGCAAATTTGTCAACTAATTGCATTTCATGCTTTAGAGCTATGAATTTGTCTTCCACAAATTTTCTAATGGAGTGATGACAGAAATTAATGTGCTTGGTCCAACTGTGCTGAATAAGATTTTTGGACATAGTTGTAGCATTCAGGTTGTCATAGTACAATGTCATGACATCGTGTGTGACATTGTATGCAATCATCAGTAGTTTCAACCAACCCTGTTGAGAACAGCTACTTCCATCTACTATATATTCAGCATAAACATTATTTTCATCTTTCAAATGTGTAGGATCAGGTGTCCTTTCACTCTCCATCCCAATCTTCACAACATTGTTCTTGGCATTTTTGCTTTGAGATAGACACATAGGCCCTTCTATCTGCTTGATTTGTAGCCCAAGTCCAACAAAGCTCTTTCCAACTGCAGACTGTATATGACTAGCAACATGTTCAACCATCTGATTCAACCTCCTATCTATGTGAGCCATCATGAGCTTTTCTCCTTTGGAAGTGATGTTAAGTCTGAGTTTCTGGTGTGACATCCTTGTCTGACATTTCCCACAGACTTTCAATTTGGGAGTTTCTCTAGCAGATATAATCATCTTCATCCCTTTCTCTTTGACTGAGGTACATTTTGAGGAGTAACTAATTTGAGAGTTCCATATGTAACAATTATCTTTGGTTCTGACTCCTTCCATGATCACTTCACTTTCTTTGTTGGTAATCAGACATTTAGTTTTAGTGAAGTTTAACATTTAGACCTTGGTCACATAGTTGACTGATGCTTATTAGATTTGCAGTCAAGCCTTTAACAAGTAGGACCTTGTCAAGTTTAGGAACTCCAGGACAATCAAGCTTACCTATTCCCTTGATTTCACCCTTTGCTCCATCACCAAAGGTTACATAGCTTATGGCATGGGGATGAAGGCCAGTTAGCAGGTCTTTGTTTCCAATCATATGTCTGGAGCATCCACTATCAAAGTACCAATCTTCTTTGGCTGAGACTCTGAGGGGAATGTGAGCTATTAGACTTGTAACATTAGTCTTAGGAACCCATTGCTTCTTGTTGACAAGCCTGTGTTATTTGGGTCTGGGTTGATAGTGAGTCTGATGATGAACGGCGCTAGGATAACCATACAACTTATAGCAGAAGGGCTTTAGGTGACCAAATTTCCCACAGTAATGGCATCTCCATCTTTGGTGTTTCCCTTTCTGTTGTCTTCTCTTCCGATGTTGTGACATCACAGGTTTGCTTTTACTATGGCTGCACTTAGGTTTGGCTTTAGGTTTGCAACCAGTGTAACTGCACTCAGGCTTAGATCCATTATATCCAATGCCAGATTTGTCTCCTATTATTTGTCCAGTTTGGAGAATCTTGTCTAAGGAGTCAGATCCATTGTTTAACATTCTTACATACTTGTTCATCTCTTCTAGTTTAGAACTCAAGAACATAGCTTCAGTTTTTAGCTTGGAGATGGTTTCCACATGGTCTGCCTTCTCATTCTCCGACTGTACTATCTTCTGGCTTTCAACTTGTTGACTTTCATCTAGCTTGGCATTCAGAACCATTGCTTCTATTTTTAATTTGGAGATGGTTTCCAAGTGTTCTACCTTCTCATTCTCAAGTTGAGTTATTACCTTTTTCTGGCTTTCAACCTGTTTACACACCTCTACACTTTTGTGACACAGCTTTCTGTAGGTAGTGGCCAACTCTTCAAAGGTTACTTCATCATCACTTGAGTCTTCATCAGACCCCCATCTTCCAGTCAAGGCAATCACCAAATTTGCAGACTCTTCTATTTCACTCTCATTAGACCAAGTGGCAGCAAGACTCATCTTCTGCTTCTTGAGGTAGGTCCCACATTCAGTCCTGATGTGTCCATACCCATCACATTCATAGCACTGTACTTATTTTCCTTCTTTGGGCTTATCATCTACTTTTGTTCTTCTTCCAACATTGTTGGATTTACTGATGTTTGATGAGATGCTCTTGACATTAGCCTTAGACCTTACATCCATCTTTTTCAACAATCTGTTGAACTGTTTTCCCAGCATTGCTACTTCATTGGCCAAATCTTCATCAACATCTTGACTATTTTCCTCTTCTGTATTGACATGAAGGTCATGCTCTTGGTTTTCTTTTCATAACCATCATTCAACCCCATCTCAAATGTTTGGAGGGAACCAATTAGCTCATCAACTCTCATGTTGGAGATATCTTGAGACTCTTCTATGGCAGTCACCTTCATAGGAAATCTCTTAGGGAGTGACCTGAGTATTTTCCTTACCAATTTTTCATCTAACATCTTCTCTCCCAGGGCTCCTGAGGCATTAGCAATTTCAAGGATACTCATATGAAATTCATGAATATTTTCATCTTCTTTCATCCTTAAATTTTCAAACTTGGAGGTGAGCAGGTGTAGTCTAGACATCTTTACTCTAGAGGTGCCTTCATGAGTGGTCTTGAGAATGTCCCAAGCATCTTTAGCCACTTCACAGTTGTTTACCAACCTGAAAATATTCTTGTCTACTCCATTGAATATTGCATTCAATGCTTTAGAATTTCCAAGGGCTAGATCATCTTCCTCCTTGGACCATTGTTCTTCAGGTTTCTTATCAGTTGTGGCTTCTCCTTCTTTAGTAATTACAGGATGTACCCAACCTGTTAACACAACCTTCCAAGCCTTGTTATCAAGAGATTTTAGGAAAGCTACCATTCTAGGTTTCAAATAGTCATAGTTAGATCCATCCAGAATTGGTGTCCTGTGAACAGATCCTCCATCTCTCTCCATACTACCAGAAAGTATTGTCCCTAGATCTCACCCAGAACCAGAGCAGGATGCCTGCTCTGATACCAATTGAAATTTTGGTATCAGATATGAGATGTCGAAGGTAATGTCACGACACTAATATTTGAGTAATGCAAACATGATAAAGATAAAGAATGGTAATACAAGAGACACAAGCAATTGTTAACCCAGTTCGGTCCAACTCACCTACATCTGGGGGCTACCAAGCCAGGAAGGAAATCCACTAAAATAGAATCAGTTCAAAGACTCTCCGTACACTTCAACAAGTTACAGTCTTTCTAACTTAATCTCTACCCGTGCAATTTCTACCTAAGCACTCTTAGATATGAGAACCCACTCACTTCCCTTCAATCACGCCTGTGATTTTAAACAACAATTCCTTGTGAAAAGAAAACACTTTTCAATAACACACACTTGATTTTACTTCACAGTTTCAATCAAGTAGACACACACTTGATCTTGCTTAACAGCTTTAATCAAGTATACACACACTTGATCTTGCTTAACAGCTTTGATCAAGTAGACACACACTCTTGCTTACAAGCTTTGAGTGACAAATTACAACCACAAATCAGACCAATTCAATCATCTATGGATGACTTGAATGGCTTACAAGTCTCACGACTAAACAAGACACAAACCCTTACTCTCTCTCAATATTTCGCTCAGTATTGGTTGTGTGTCAAAACAGGTTTTCCAAGTCCCTTTTTATAGAAGCTTTCAGCTGGGCTTGGACATCTTGAAAACCCTAAAACTATTTTCCAATTAAATCTTCTCATAACAGCTGGTTAGATCTCTTTGGAAAATAAGTAAATCAGGTTGTAATCAATGATTGAATGCGCCTGCAAATCAGATCTTCAATCATACACAGATTGCCATTAAATGCGCAATCACAAAACACATAACATTCTCCCTGAATGTTCTGTGTACAGGATGTCATGACATCGGGTCTGACATCCTGGAACAATCCTGCATAATTCCATAATTCCATTTATAATTTCCAGCAGGTACATACATATCAGATGCCATGACATTGTGTATGACATCCTGATACAATCCTGCATAATTATATTTCTTAAACTCCAGCAGGTACACAATATCAGATGTCATGACATGGTGTATGACATTCTGAAACAATCCTGCATAATTATGTTTTTAAACTCCAACAGGTACATAGATATCTTAAGTTAAGACATCACATGCCACATCTTGTGAACACTCTTTGTTTTACCAAAATTGCTGCCAACACTTAGAACCAACATTCATCATTGCAAAAATTTCTATATAAACCCACTTCACTCACATTTTCACACTACGTGCATATTACTCTCACACTTTCAGTTTTCAAACCTAAAACAACCCTCTTTCTCTGCAACTATTCTTCATCTTCATCATATTCAATGGATGTTCAACAACAATCTCCCAGTCGATCAGTTGCCGATGAAAGCAACCCCATATTGTAAGGGATACCAAAATTAACTCTTCACACTCCTGTCAATGAGTTAATGGCTTCTCAATAACAATCGGTTCAACAACAGTTTCAACAACAGTTTCAACAACTGCAACTAGCTCAGCCTAGATCTCCACCTAAATTTTTCTCTAGTGAAAACTCTCCTCCATCCAAAGATTAAATTAGTGGCAGTAATACCCAGTTGGATAGTTATCCTATCTTCACAAAGATCGATCCACCTGAAGTTTTGGCATACTACATATAGATCTGTCACGAAGATGGTGTTGATTCGTTGGTAGATCCCCTAAATCTCCCGAATGACTACCCAACTGTTATGCCTCCTACTCCTCCTCCTTCTTCCCAAAACCCTTGGTTTTTCTAAAAAGTGTGTTTTTATCTATGTGTGTATGTATGTCTTTTATGTTTACTTGCTGCATTTTGTTTGTAGTTCTTTAGTTTTTTGTATTTCCGGTTTGTTAAATATCAATTGTATCTTTCACGACCTTTTTCGCATTTTCAATGAAAATATGTTTGTTTCTCTTCATTTACTTTATTATTTTTGTATATGTCTTTTTGATTGATGAAAAAGGGAGAGAAAACATAATGTATCTAAGGGGAAGAATTAGTGTTTATTTTGATATCTAATTTACTTAATTAATAACCCAAACATTGATTAATGTTTTCATCTAACAACCACTTCGAAAAAGAGTTTGTTAAGTGTTTTTGCCGGGTTATATCTTAAGAATCAGAATGGTTAAAATCAAACATCTGAAGTTGTCATGAAGTATCAAAGATAAGAATATAAGTTACCAGGTTCTGATAAAATGGTCTTCTATTTGAGTCTACACACCTTCATGTTGATGATTGAATATCAAATTCAAGTAATTAATATTCATGTTCTGAACCTAGAACATTGAGTACTTAGCATCAAAGTGTTTCAGAAAAGTTCTTTTTGAAAATTATGGATTTGGAATCCATCTATAAGGGAGATTTTCCTATATAGTAATCAGACTTGAAAAGTCAAGGTTCCTATAAGAAAATCAGCTCTTTTAAGAAGATAACCAGCTCTAAAGTTTCTTCAAGATAACTCAACAAATCTTATCAGAATGATGATTTTATCAAACTAGTGCTCTGCACAACATCAATCAACTTCTGAAGATAAGCCAGATTCTGACAGAAAATTTACTTTGGTATTTCAAATAGGTTAATCAGGAAAGTGTTCTTTCATTCTGATTTTATCTTTATATGATTATACATCTCAGGGGGAGTTGTGTGCTTCTGTAAGATGTAGTCTTCTGTGATTACCATGTATACAAATATTCACCAAAATACATATTTTTTCATCATCAAAAAGGGGGAGATTGTTAGAACAAGATTTGGTTTTGCATCTATACCTTGAGTTTTAATGATAACAATATTGTATTTGTATGAGAATAATTTTGGTACCTTAATGGTTTATTATTGTGCAGCTTTAACAACCAGTTCTTATTCTGAATATATAATGTGCAACATCATCAGTTTCTGAACTATGTGTTCCAAATCCTCTTCTACGCTAGCCATTAGAAGTTTTGAAAGATGTTCATTATTACTGCTACAATGATCTTTCTGCTTCTGTGATGATTCACTCCTGAGAAGCTTCTGAGGAGACACTATGTTGCTGCTGCAATGCTCTCTCTGTTCATGCTTCTGGACGTGACTCTGATCACCAAACTTCTGAAGAATGGAAAGCTTCTGAAGTTGTGTTATGTAGATGAAGATTCTGAAGATCTCAAGTCAGGCGATTAAAGTTATCAAGGTTCTGACTAAAGATTTTGAAGACTCTGAAGATTCTGAATATCTCAAGCAAGACTACTGACGTTGTCAAGGTTCTGACCAAAGATTTTGAAGTTTCTGAATCCAGCTCTATGTTTATTCATTTCATGCTTCATCAAATTTCATCAGAAGCTAATGGACTTGAAGATAAGATCAAAATGGGAACATGATCAAATAGTACATAGTACAAATCAAATATCCTTTCCACTACCTAATATCATGGGCAAGGACAGTATTATACATCACACTTCTCACTGATTTTGTGGGTGAAGGACAATACGTAGTATCACTCCTTTCCCATCCAACAACGGGCATCCACTCAAATGAGATTTCCCTATTTTTCCCTCCAACGGTCTTATGCTTTTGCTATATAAGTAAGACTTTGAGACTTGAAGAAAAACGTCGGTGACATAATATTTTGACAAGTTTATTTCTTTGTGAAAAGATATCATTCTTTTGTACACAATTTTTCTTTAAGTGTTTGTTATTCATATGTGTAAAATCTGCTTGTATAGAAGCATCTTGTAACACACAAAATATTATTCAAACTATTTATTTGATTCCTTAAGGAGGTTATCCTTGAGAAGACAAAAAATGTTGTTCTTTGTGATTCCTTAAGGACACTAGGGTATAGTTGGATCCTTGAGAAGACAAAGAAGGTTATTCTTTGTGTTCATTGTAATCTGTTAATTATAGTGGATTATGTCATTTAGTATAAGGTAAAATCACCTTGGCGGGTGGACTGGATTAACTTTGAGTTTCAAGCGAACCAGGATAAAAATACTTGTGTTTTTATCTCTTTGTTATTAACTTATTAGTGGTGTTCTTATTTTGGAAAAAGCTTTTGCTTGTAAAACCAAATTCAACCCCCTCCCCCCCCCCCCCAATTTCTTCTGTTTTTCATACCTTCAGAGATATTTATAGAGGTCTCTATGACCTAGGGTTTTCTCAAAAAGAACCACCGCCCAATTAGTCAATAGTGGAAAGTTGAACTCCTATTTCCAAGGGAGTTATGGGTCAGTTAATGACCTTAACTTTCTCTCTGCCCCATTAAATGTATTATCCCATGTTTCCCACATAAGGGCAAGGGAAGACTATAGGGTAAGGTGATACCTCCCTTTGTGAGGCATAAAGGAATCTCCTTAGGAGAGACCTTTTGCAATTATAACACTACAAGAACCGAGGGAAGAGTCACTCAGTTTTGTATATAACCAATATTTGTCATCCATTTATAAAGTAACAATGCTCAAGATATTTCCAACACATTAATCCACAAGAAACCCTCTACATCCAATCAGAACGTGAACACCACAAATATATATATCTTGGATGATGCATTCTGAAACTCAAACATTGATAATGAAAGCATTTGGATTGAAACATTGATACTTAAAGAATCTTGGAAAAATCTATTTGATGGATTGCAAAAGCAGAAAACTTTTGGTGCATTTGGTGCTCTTACATAATCTCTTATCTTTTAACAAAATATTTATTTTATCTATCTAACCTTATTTTTTTTATATCAGAAACAAATCCATGCAAAAAACAATAAACTCTAAAAGCAATATTTATTCTTCTTCGAGATTGATAGTGATGATGATGAATCATATTCAAAATTTGTCAAAAAATTTAGCTTGTAGATTGAAACGAAAACAACTTAAAATAAGAAACGTTGTATTTTAATAATATTACCCTCAAGGGAGGAGGGGAAATTAATTATGCCTTAAGCATAACGCTTAGCCATATCATAATGCATATTAATCATACCCCTTACACGCTTACTACAGGAATATCCACCATCTGCAGAGCCTCTCACCTCACGTGAGCAGGACTCCTAAAACCATATAAAGCCACCATCATACATGGCTTCTCGCCGTCATGGGAAAGACCTAACGAATTTAAATTATTATATACCTACTAAGGCCTTTGAGTACCCCTGTCCTTGCAAAAAGAACACACACACTTGTACTTTTTTACCAGTACATTGGCACCCATTGTGGGGCCCTGGTAAGACTAACATATGCCACACCATCTTCATCACCATCACCCTTCCTGTTGTTACTCTTCACTCCAACACCTAGCTATGGTAAATAGGAGAGATTCATCCCCTATGTCAGAAGGTACTAGCGATAGAGGTAATGCCAACACCCTGACAGAGATGTGTGTCTCCATGGACAAAATATGCTGCCATAACCAAACATTGGAGGATGACGTATACAACATCTGGCAGCGCCAACAAGAGTCCAGTCCTCAAGAGGAGATGGAAATGCTAGACCCCCAACTGTTCTCAGTCGATATATGGGGGCGCCTATCTCTGAGGGCTTCAAACCTATATCATTGGCCTAGTTTGATTGGCGCAATAATATCTACAAACATGTCGCATCTATCAACATACATATGTACATCATAGGAGAGTTTGATTCCCTGAAGTTCAAAATGATATCTGATACTTTCAGAAAGGCCACCCTTTGATGGTATATGGATTTACCCCTTTCCTCCATCAACAACTATCACAAACTGATAAAAAAGCTAATAAACCAATCTGCTGCCACTCGCCATATGAAGATGGCCACCTTAAGCATGTTTAACATACACCAAGGTCCATCAGAGTCACTGTAGGACTACCTCATCCTATTTAACGAGGCCACCATCAGTCATCCCACTTAACCAAGAAATGATTATATGGGTGTTCCACATAGGCCCAATGTGGTACACTTCAGAGAGTCCCTCACCCAGAAGCCGACACTTTCGTTGGCTAAAGTGGTTAGTAAATCAGAGTGCTACATCAAAGGCGGTGAGAAAATGCAGAATAGAAGACCCGATATGTCAAAGAACGGGCTCCCAACACCGAAGGCTCACATCACCAGAGGAAGAGCAACTACACCTCACCCATAAAGGACTAGATTGCATTCAAAAGGGTATGTAAGGTGACAAAGAACTTCACGCCCTTTAACACTCGTCGCAAGAAGATCTGGCATGCGGTTCTCCACCTGTACAAGATCCCTACGCCTTATGATCCTAAGATGGATGTGATGGGTTCTGAGTTGGGAAGGTGGTGCAAGTTCTATAGAGTCGATGGGAACCACACTGAAGATTGTTAGCTCTAAAAAGAAATCGAGAGACTAACACAGATGGAACACCTCAAGAAATATGTGAAGGGATACTCCTCTCATTTGAAAGAAAAGTCTAAATCACGAGAGCGAGACGGTGTTGGAAGCCCGAAGACCAACAAACCCAAAGAGGCACCTCATCGTTGTCGCTATTGCAGTTTTGGAAATAACAGGACCGACTGAAAAAAAGGAGTGCTTTTTCAAAGAAAAAGGCACTACATAAGAGCACCATCGAGTTTTATTTAATTTCCTCGTAAAAGAGAGGAGAGGGGAAATAGTCGATAAAACCCTCTAAAAGAAAAAATAAAAGGATAAGGATTGGTCTCACAACCAAATAATGGGTTCGGAAGTCGATTATGCAAGGGGAAGGTATTAGCACCCCTCAGGTCCATGGTACTCCATAGGAGCCATTTAAGTTGTCTGTGTGCATGGATATTTATCTATAAATTTTTCTTTATTTTTAAAAGAGTGTGAAAGAATGAGATTGGGGTTTTTTTTATTATTGTGCTCGCCAAGGATTGGGGCCCTTGTGTCTACGTATCATTCATCAGATGATGAAGAACCATAGCACTGTAGATCGGAGTAGAAAATGTTTATGTGTTGGTTGCTTTTACCTTGAAAAGGGGTTTTCGGTGTGATGCCCTAAGATGCAAAAATGAGTTTGACGAGTTGATGTTGATTTTACCTTGAAAACGGGTTTATGAAAAGAATGTTTTTGATTAGATTGCACTAAAGACTTATGGGCGGAGGCGATTATTTCAGACAAACAAGTCAAGCGTCTTTTGTCTAAAATAATCAGATTAAGGGTGGGAGAGCTCCATCATTACTCATTCCCCACCACTTAAGGCTCGTGGCGCACAATACTAATAATATTTTTATGGTTTTTTGAGTTTGATTAAGAAAATGCCGCTTGACGTTGGGTCAAGGGTTTATTGCTTTAGATTTTAAAATGGTGACTTATAATGAAAATTTACAAAGTTACCAAGCAAGAAATAAAGGATCTCATTGTAAGGTAGTCCAAGAGAAAGCCATGTGTGTGCAAAACTGACATATGCTAACAAGTGGATAATGGGCTTACAGAGCATGTCTCCCTAGGGTAGTGTCGTGATCTCATTCTTACAATAAAAGATTGCAAGTTAAAGATTAAAATCCAAGTTAGGGCAAAGTGTCAAGAGATAGGGCAAGGTCTTCAAGCAAGGGTCCTAAATGAAATCCTATAAGTCCAACAGTTGATTACAGATGAAATGCATCTTTTTGGTCTTTTAATTTCATCATGTTTTTGTTGTTTTTGATTATGATAACAATAAGTAAAATAACAATGATAAAGGATGCATGTGAATATATACAATGATGATAATGATGAGTACTTGAAAGTAAATTACAATGCAATAAAGTTGATAGAAAATAAATCACAAGATGATAAATAAGTCAATAATAAAAATGGTTAGTGATGAATAGTTAGTGGTAAGTAAAAATATGTACAAGGTAACTACCTAGGTATTATCTATCCATAAGTCAAAGGACTCAAAATATGGCGCATCAAGGGATAAGTTATCATTTATGCAAATTATTGAAGATGATCCATGATCATCTAACAATAGATTTAAACCAAAGAAAGTTATACAACCCCTTGTCCATCTATCAATGATTTGACAAATGGAAGATTATATCACACAAATAATTACAAGTTAACAGCTGAAAAATGTATAAGTTAAGCATTGAAGCACAAGTGTTAGATGGTTAGTGGTTAATGGAAACAACACAATCAAATGGATCAATATGTAAGGATCAACAAGTGAGGTTTCATCTATGCATCAATTTGTTTAAAATATGGTTGAATAGGGGTAAACCATCAATACCTCAAAGTATCATGAATGATCTCTTGATCATTCAATGATAGGTTTGAAATATTGAAGATTTTATCAACCCTAACAAAACTAAAAGACCGTGAATAATAGATATCATCAACCAATCAACAACAAAGGTAAAAAAGTCAATAAAATGGTCAAAATAAAATAAACAATGGGCGAATAAAATATATGTATGAAAATAATTAAAGTATGTTTACAAAATTGTTGGATAATAAATAAATAAGTGGTGAAAATGAATGAAAATGAAAATGAAAGAAAATAAATGAAAAAAATGAAGTAAATAAGAAAATAAGGGAAAAAGAAAGGAAAGAAAAATAATATGGGGGCGTTGGGGGTTGAACCCCTGACCTTGGAGTCATGGGTCAACCCCCACATCCATTGGGCCAAGCGCCCTTTGGTGATAGTGAACGCGTTTAACAGAATAAATAAATAGATTAAAATGAAAAAAAACACATGGGCCAAAGATGTCCCTTAGACCAGACTCACTTAAATAAGTAAATGCAATCAATGGTCAGATCAAGGGGGGAACACTAACACACGTTTGACCAAGGAACACTCATGCACGGGGAACAGATCAGCACATGGAAACCAATCAGAACATGACAAACACAATTTTTGAATTTAAACAAAGAAATAATGCACGAAGCAACCGAACCCATGGTCATCTTCAACCTCAGAACTCCAAAATCGAAACTCTGCTTTTGAAGGACTCAAACATGGATTCAACTTCCACTCATGTCATTGTTTCCTTCTCCATATACATGAGCCATTGGTTAGCCTGGAGTATGGAGTATTTCTTAAGAACTCAGATGAAAACCAAAACCTAAAAAGTAACATTAAGTGATGGATATTCAACAATCAAGGCTCAAACCGTGGGGCTTAGCATCAGTGAGTGAAATAGAGTGGAATGGTAACTTGTTTGGATGGAAATGATGAAGCTAACTAACTTATCAGAATCGGTTTCTGATGAAGGTTTTGAAGGGTTCGTGCAACTCAGGTAAGGTGGTTTTCAAGATTCAGAAAGCTTGAAGGATGTTGAGTGAAAGTATTTGAATGCTTAAGTGGGGTTAAGATGGCTTGGAACTTGAAACCCTATGCTCTATTTTGGAGGATGAAATGTGAGTTTTAAAGCAAAGATTATTTAGCTTTCCAGCTCGGTAAACAAGTGGAACACCATCCCCTATTTACAGGGAAGGTGTTTGAGTGATTTGGAAGGAGAAATGGGGGGAAACTCAGAAAAGGGTGAAGCTCGGAAAATTCCAAAAGATGAAGCTTGTTGGACAAGTGTAGTTTAAGCTTTGGCCTGTAATTTGTCTCCACTCAGTTTGTTCTTCACTTTGCATGCTTTAGGTGAAGCAATATTGGCTCAAACAATGTTGATGTTACTTTGGTTTTTGTCCATTTTGGGAAAAGTTCACTTTTTGACTATGGTTCGAATTTGATCCCATGTGACTTGATTTCACTCAAGCTGACTTGCAAAAGTGTCATGTAATGTTGTGGTATGTGTTTGGGATCAGAAGGCATTGAAACAATATGGTTTAGGGACTTAATGAATGAATACACACAATCTGACTAATGTGAACTAGTTGGTGCACCATGTTGAATCAACAACTTTGAATTTGGGCCAAATAAAATTGGCTTGTGCATTTTGCATGAAACTTAGGCCAATTAATATTTGCCATGCCCTTAACAAGTTACAAAAAGAACCAGGCCAAAATCAGTTTTGGTGTGGAAATGGCATTGAGGTAAAATGGAGGTCATTGACATGTTTCTAGGCCTGACTAGGCACCTTGGCCAGCTTGGCCAGTCCAAAATTTGAGGTTCTTGCTCAATGATTTAGGTCTTGGACCTTGAAATAAAGTTTAAGAGGGGATTCAGTTAGGACATTTTTATCAAATAAGATCTTCAAAAGGTTGAAAGATGAAAATGTTATGGGGTTTGGACCAAATGGTAGGCCAAACTTTCCAAAACATGACCAACCAACATGCCCTAAAAATGCCATTTTAAGTTTTCTTGAATTCCAACGTACCAAGATGAATGTTTAAAGCTCAAATGGTTATATCTTAATGGAAAACAAGCCTTCATGTCTTGTGGGATGATTATAGGTCATGTTCATGGATGAAACCAATGGTTCCCAAGTTCAAAGTTCAAAACCAAACCTCCAATTGTACCATGGATGAAATGGACATTTGTTTGGTGATTGAGGATTGAAAATGACTTCAATTAGATGTGAATGGTCCAAGGAATGATAAGGTGATCAAGTAAAGCAAGGCCTAAAAACAAAGGGGTGCATGAATTAAGGTTTCTTGCATCACAAGGTTCATCAATGGCCAAAGTCAAACAAAATGGGGTTTGGGGTATAAGAGGTGTCTTGGAGTGATTCACAAGGTTGAGGCATGAACAAAGTTTGGATATTAGGGTTCCTAAAAGGTAAGGCCAAGGCAAAAAGTGGATCATGACTTGTACAAGCCACAGAGGATCAAGAAACTATGGTTGAGGTCCAATGGATTACCAGATGAATAAGCAAAGTTTTCAATGAGGGCTCACCATCCAATCGGGGTTCTTGGAGGTGAGTGGAATGACTTGAGGGTTCCCCCAAGGTACAAGTATACTTGAGGATGAGAGTTAAGGTTTAGGTGGCTTAGGCACACCTCAATATGATCAGGAGATCTTGAGGTTTCTCAAGTGAACCCCATCCCTTAAGTTTGTGTATTCCAGTTTTCTTGTTATGGATGCAAGATGCAAATAAGATGATGGGATGATGAATATATGCCAATGTATTAGGGTTATTATGATTATATGAAGGTAGGGTGAATTTGAGGGTATGACAATCGCGAGGGCAGGAAAGTTATGCGCCACATGCTCAACACCATAGCAGGAGGATTCATTGGGGTAGGAAACCAGCTCTGCCCAAAAAAGGTATGTTTTCTAGATCCTCACTACTAGGGATAATACATATGATGTCGATTTCACGTCCTTTGTTACGTAGTGTGTGATTATATGTATGATGGTTTCCACAACGGGCGAGTGATTGTGGTTATAAGTTAGGTAGTGTGCTACTTATAACAACAGATAAATAAAATAATTATTGTGAAATAATTTGTAGGTCCTAGGTTCGAATCCCAGCAACATCATTCTTGCGTTCTAACATTCCACCATGGTTATTTGTTCCAACCGTGATGGTATGTGTAAGAGTTTATTATAAAATATGGGATTGCTTGTTTTTCCTTGCCCCTCATTAACCATATACAACCATTCAAATAAATTTTTGAGATGATAATCATAAAAATTAAATTATTCTTGAAAAATAACTTAAACAGTCCAATGTTTTTCAAATTGCATGCATCTTGTATTTCATGATTTCCTCATTAATTCATATAATTTGATCCAATCCCAAATTCTTCTAAGTAATGATGATGAATGGATGTATTCTAAGTCCTTCACACAAAATTTGATTTCCTTTTTTTTAGTAAATTTTGCAAACATCAAATTTTGTGTGAAAAACTCAGGCTGGCATCCATTTATCGTCATTGTTTTGAAGAATTTGTGGAATTGAATCAAATTACATGGGATAAAGAGGAAATTGTGAATTACAAGATGCATGCAATTCAAAAAATATTGGATCGTCTAAGTTGTTTTTCAAGATAATTTAATGTTTATGAATATCATATAAAAAATCTATATAAATGAATATAAGTTTAATGAGGTGTTAGTGAAACAAGCAATCACATATGATATAACAAACTCACTAACAATATTTATCAACAAAATTTTCAATTAATTAACATAGATTAGGAGAACTTGATAACTAACCATTCTTAGAAAGCTAAGACAAACTTGTAAAATGAAAGGAGGATGAAACTGAGGAGAAAACTTCAAACTTGTAATAAATTTGAATGGATATCATTGTAGGTCTATCACACAAGTTTGAATATTTCACTTTAGCTTCATCCTCTCTTGTATATTTTTCTTCATAGAAACACAAATCAATTTCAATCCTACAAACACCATGTAAAAAAAACATGCTAACGTAAACTAGCAGTACATTGTAATCCAACAAAAATTTATCAACATACATAACAATAACATTAACATACACGAATAAGAGAGAACATGGAAAAATATTTGTCAACAACAACAACCAACAAAGAATCATGTGAAACATAACAAGGTCTTCAATTTTCATGCCTAGTTGAATTCGTGCAGTTCTCAAGGTCTTCATCTGATTCGGAATCAGTTGCATCCATATTCATTAGGTCCTTCATAATAGCCTCTACCTTCCTTATCTTTTCAGGGTTAATATTCTTGAAAAGAATCTTCTTATAGCCTGTTCCATCGGATAGTTAAACAACACTAATGTGATCCCTAACAACTTCATCTTCCATGAATTTGTTCAACCATAACTCCAACATAACAATAATCCTATTTGTAGCCTCAATCTCTTGGACAAGTTTGTTCCGACTATTCATGTTGAGAGAAGGATTTGAAATCTGAGAGAAGGGTTTAAATTATGAACAGGAATAGAAACCCTTCTCCAAAATAAAATATAACAACATACAACAACAAAAAACCATAAACTCTCGAACAAGAAGAAAATCATGTGAAACATAACAACAACATACACGAAAACGAGAGAATAAGGAAGAAGGAGAATACCTTTATGTGTGAAGAACAATATTGAGGCTATACTATAGAATAGAAAAGCTAATGATGAATAAGAAAAGAGAAAATGTGTGCTAGGATTTTTCTATGAGAGATACGATGATACTATCAAGAAGAGAAAGCTAATTCTCTTATATATGAGTAAAGAATTTCAACATGATCGCATTCAAAAACCGTGATGAAATGTAATACCTTTCATAACAATTGACATTAACAACCGTGATATATATATAAGAGAATTAGCTTATAACAATTGAGATTTAAACCATGTCACTCCATGAATGTTTAATCATGATTAATTAGTTTGACCATAATGCAATGTTTTTTCGTAAATATAAAAAAAAACAAAGTGCGTCCAAAAATGAGGTATTACCACAGTTAACAGTCAGATCGTTGTAATTTAGTATTACGAAAGGTCTATTTTGTAGTAGTGTCTAAGTGTAGAAACCATCTTTGAAGCTGAGACCAAAGGCAAACGCCCAACACCAGAACCCATGATCATCTTCTTGGAAGAAGATTCATCTAACATCCACCCTCATAATGATGAACCCATGTTTATTACCATCAATTATAACGACTGGGAAATTAAAAGAGTTCTCATTGACCAATAGAGCTCCACGAATATACTATACCAAAGGCGTTTGAAAGACTTTGACTTGACCTAGATTTCAAACCTTTCAGAGGATCGTTAGTTGGATTATCTTGAGAAAATGTACATGTTAAGGGATATATCACCTTGAGGATCACTTTTGAAGAGCGGGATCAAGCCAAATAAATAAAGGTTAGGTCTTTGGTTATTGATACCCACTATTCATATAATATGATTATAGGGCGACCAAATTTCAACCGGTTGGGCGCTGCCTTGTCAACTCCATATTTTTATATGAAATACCCTCTCCCCAATGGGAGAATGGGAGTCATACAAGGAGATCATAAAGTCTCTATTGAGTGTTACGCAGAAAGCCTCAAGTTAAAGACGAAAGCCAGAAGGGTGAGCTCAGGAATGACACCATCGAGGGAAATCCGCAAAGGAGAGAATGATTCCTCTCCAGAATCAGAAAGAAATTGAAAGTTAAAGGTCTATAAGAGATGACCTTTGGAGACACATGCATAGCTATCATTTATTCTACTCTACTACTATTTAACTACTTTATTAACAATTTTTAAAGGCGGGTATTGCATCTCTTCCGATTGTAAAGACAAGTTGTCTCGTTGGGTGCACTATTTTCCCTCTACGCTTTTGCATAGGGCGAGTGTTTTTAATGAGGCATCTCAATTTTATTAATAATAAAGAATATGTGTTTTATTAGTCATTTCTTTGAAGGAAACCTAAAAGCCCACGAGAAGATCGCCTATGGAGGTAATCAATTTTGTTGGATCCCTAAGTGGGATTCTTGCCGCCCATTTAGGCGATCAATTATCGAATCTCTATGCGAGGTCCTTGTCGCTAAAAATAGGCACTCAATTTTGTTGGATCTCTATGTAAAGTTATTTCCACCCGTTGAGACGAATAATTAATAGATCTCTATGCAAGGTCCTTGCCGCCCATAGAGGCGATCAATTTCACAGGATCTCCATGTGAGGTCCTTGCCGCCTGTTAAGGCGATCGATTGTTGGATCTCTATGCGGGATCCGTGCTTCCGATTGAGGTGATGAATGGATGGATCTCTATGCGAGGTTCTTGTCATCCATAGAGGCAATTAATTTTGCTGGATCCCTAAGTGGGATCCTAGACGCCCATAGAGGCGATCAATTACGACTGATCCTTAAGTGGGATCCTTGGCGCCCATTGAGATGATCAAATGATAGATCCCTAAGTGGGATCCTTTTAGCCCATAGAGGAGAACAATTATGATGGATCCTGTAGCGGGGTATTCGTTACCTTTATATTTATTAACTAAATCAAAAGTAAACATACAATTCGAGTCGCCACCGCACTTCTATTTATCCAAAGGAAAGGTTAGAAAGCGAACAAAAACCGAGAAGTTTTATCAAATCAAAAACTAATAAAAATGTTAGAGATCTGGGTAAGGGGGCTGGTTATGCAATGGGAAGGTTTTAAGCACCCAAAACATCCTTAGTACTCTAATGGAGCCCTTTTTGCAAAGTTGTATGGTAGGTTGGTATTTGTGAAAATATTTGTGCAAACATGATTGGGGAGATGAGAAAAGAATATACAAATTATTTACAATTTTTGTGTTTGAATGGATAAACCCATTGCCTACGTACCATCACAAAGGTAGGATCAACACCTCATAGTTCGGGGTAGAAATCTCAATAAGATATGGGTGAATTGATTTGGTCAAAAGCCTTAAGGTCTTTTGTTATCAAAGGGAGAAAACTCAACCTAAACCAACAATCCACCATGTAAGGAGAGCTTCAACATACTAGTGAGGGATCCACCCTATAATAAGTATGGAAGACTTATAGTCCAATCACTAAGGATGAGGTGAGGTTTACATCAACCACTATGATAACTCAAATGTATGGCTAATGTTTATGAAAAAGGTTTTAACAAAGGTGGCCATTGGAACCACAAAAACAATTTGAAGTGAGTTATATTTACAAATTAGAAGTATTCACAAAAATGAAGTCAAAGTTGACTTAAGATTCAATTCAAAAAAAGTAGTAAATGAAAAGAGTTTGAAAAATCAAAGGCATATGGCCTAGGTTTCTAATTTGCAGACAATGTCAATGTTTGCACAAAATGAGTTTGGCTAGGGTTAGAGTGGAGAGAAGAAGAGAATGACTAGTCTTAAACATGAAAAGATGAGAGAAGAGAATAAAACCCTTGGAGTTCCTTTCTTGATATCATAAAGATGATCCAAGATGCTCCTTTCCTTTGGACTTAGCAATTAACTCAAGCAATCAAACAAATATTCAATCAAGCTCCTAGGATATCCAATTGGCTTGTCTTTCTCTTAGCTTGGCTATTCATGACAATGGTTCTCCTTACTGTAAGACCCTAATTTTGTCCCTAAGATCCCTCATGGCATCACAACATTGCATTTGCAAAGCCTTAAGGATCATTAGCATCTTAGTTCCCTTTGCCTTTGGGTGGGACCTCTCGTGAGTTGTTTGAGATCACCAAGCATGCTTGAATTGTATATCATTGCTTTTCTTATTTTGTTTACTAACCAAAAACACAAAAATATGTCACTAACATTTCTTGTTTGTAGCTTGAGCAACCACAAAGTCAAGAGCTTCAAGGAGATCATTGGTACAAAGATATGGCCAAGAGGAGATGAAAGCAAGCATGGTAATGGTTCCTAAAACTCTCATCCATCAAATATGCCTCCCTAGCATCTCAATTCATCATTTTGATCAAAGCTAGTCAAAGGGTTTGAGGTTTGTTCCCCAAGGAAACCCTAGTTCATCAGATCATCCACAATGTCTTGCTCTTGAAGCAACCTCAGCCCATGATCAAATACAATCAAGGGAAGTTTCTTTAATTCATCATTTCATGCATATTTGTACTTATTTGAGTATCCTCAATCATCAATTCATCAAGATATGAGTCATAGACTTGAGAAGTTGATCAGTCAATTCATCTGACTATTTTGAAATGCACTGAGACCTAACGTTTTATGTGTTGGTCAAATATAGATGATCCCAAAATAAAAAATGTTTTTAAGGACAATATGAACAACTTTCATGTTGATCAAAAATTTATTTGAAGCTTGGAAGGTCATCTCTCATTCCAAGACATTATAGGTCATTTTGACTGAAACCCTATTTTTGGGTCAACTTCCCAAGAACATAACTCATTCATTTTTCATGATTTTGAGGTGGGATCAAATGCATTGGAAATCTTAAGATGTCTACTTCAAATTTTATGTTGAACAAAATTTCAAAATATCAAAGGAAATACATGTTATAATGCAAAACATTATAGGTCACTTTGGACCAAATGCATTGAAAGGCAAAAAAGTCCAACTTCAAGAGCCCATAACTCTTTCATCAAAAATCCAAATGATGCAAAATTTAAGTCCATTTTTATTGTCTCGATAAGATCTACAACTTTTATGTTGGAGGTGTTTTCAGTTGGGGCTTGCATCATCAAAACAGAAGGGCTTGAACATTGGCCAAATTTAGAAACTTTGCCTTTTCATGTTTTGCACCTTGCACTTTAAACTCAAAATTCACCAATTTCCACACTTCAAATTGATTTTTTCCCAACATAACAATTGTTCCTTACATCAAAACCTTTCCAACCATTACTCACATGCTCATGATTGGATTTGGCAAATGGTATTTTCGAAGAGGAGAAGCTTTTGGTTCAATTATGCATAACACCTCAAAATTCCATGCACAAGCAATTGCCATTCAGATTACACGTCCATTTCGCTTTGGTATGATTTCAGATTGCATTTGGCATTGAATTTGGGCCTTGTGCATGATCATGCAAGCCCATGCAAGGAATGTCCAATTTCATGCACACGGATTGAATCACCCTCTCCTTGCCATTCCCTCTATAAATAGAAGCTCTATTCCATTCAAATCTCATCCTTGAATCAACCTGAAATGCTGCAAAACTGAAAACCTAACCTCTCACCAAAGAAGCTATTTCACTTTTCTTCAAATTTTTCAGATCTAAAATTCAACTACATCTGGTTGAATCTTTGGATCTAAAGCTTATAAACCTTCATCCTTTAGTTCATTGATCTTCTGTTTTGATAAAGGAAGCAAGGAATCAAGCTCAAATCTCCAGAATCCAAGGTTGTTCTTCAACTGGTTTTTTCTTTGAAACTCATCATCTATTGATCTATTTGCTTGGATTTTGTGTTGGCTGAAGTCCTCTTCATAGAGGCAATTGATTTGAGTACTTAATTGTTGAAATCCATGAAGTTCACTTGAACATCACAGAATTTCCATCTCTGATTTCTCTCAATATAGAGATCTAGAGTGGAAGTGAGTGATATAGGGATGATGTACATCATCCCAGCTTTCCAATGATGTATGGATCGTGTATTTTGGTTAAGTTTTGGTTGTCTGCAATTTTGGCCGGAAAATACAAGCTCAACGGAGAAGAAGGTGGCTCTGGTGGCCGTTCCATTGCCAGTTTGAATCTGGATCGTTGGATTGAGTTTCCCAGATCTAATCCTGGCCTTCGCTTGTTATGACTTTCATTTATTCATTGTGTTACGTGTGGACTTGGACCTATGGTGGAAGCGCGCTTCTGGAGCGTATGATTTGCCAGCTCAAATAATGAGCTCAGATCTAACGCTCCTGGTTTTTTTGAATTTCCAATTTTCTGATTTAATTTCTTTTATTTCCATTATTTTCAAAAATCAATATCTTCTTCATTTTTAATCCAAAATATATGGGACCAATTGCATTCTTCTCCAAATAATTTCTAGTTTCTAATTTTGATTTTTAATATATTTTATTTCATCATTTGATATTTTTTGTGTATTTTCTCTTTTCTGGTTATTTTTAATTCATTTTAAATAGTTTTTGATATCCAAAAAATATAAAAATATTTTCCTAACCTATTTGAATGATGATGGATCTATGAAAAATATTCTCATCAATTTTTTTTATTGATTTGAGATTTATTTGAGATTTTAGTTCAATTAGGTTATTTTTATTCATTTTTAATTGATTAAAAATAGTTTCTGACTTTTAAAAATGCTGAAATTTTTTGTCAAACTTAGTTTGACCTTGTTGAACTTGGGATAAATCACTTGGACCTTTCAAGGTTGATTTGAAGTGATTTTGAAGTTTGACCTTTCTTTTATTTTTAATTCAAGTTTATTTTAATTTTGAAAATACCAAAAATATTTTGCTTATTGTTTGACCTCGAATCTTCATCTCATTTCTGATTTCTCATTGTTTGACTTTGACTTTCAATGTCATTTAGTCAATACATATGGATTGGTACATTTGATTTCACCTTATGCATTTTGATCTTTCCATTTCCTTATCCATTCTTCATCTCCTTCTTCTTCTTCCTTTTTTCTTTTTGATCAATGAGTTGAAGGTTGATAAGTTGGCATTGATTAAGGAAACTTAACCTTCTTTGATTCAAATCTAATTCATCTTGATCAATTGATCAAGTGAATGGCTTTGCATTAAGGATAGGTTGTTTCCTAAAATCATGCAAAAGACTTAAACCAATACAAGATCAATTCTCTTCTTCTTTTTGACATGGCAAGTTGTTGGAACTTGGTTCACTAATCAAGACTTCTAACTTGTGTTGTTGCCTACATTATTATTGACCGGCCTCAGATAGTTGTGACTTCTACATAAGTCCAATTACGATTGCTTAACATAGCGCTAAATTTTGCCTTATGGCACACTAACTACTAACACTAACCATTAACCATTAACATTTACTTTTTTCTCTTTACTTTTATGCAATTTACTATTCTTGCACATATTATCCATTTGCTTTTCTCTTTGCTCACTTGAGCACATGTTTATGTTAATGCCATTTGCCTTTTGCTCACTTGAGCACATAATTGTATATATACTATTGTGTTTGTGTTTTGTCTTGATTATTGTGAACCAAATGCAAAGAATTGGACAAATGGACTTAGACTTTAGGACTTTCCCTATGCAAATTTGGAGTCAAAGAGCAACTAGGCATTGACCCTTTAGAATGCTTAATATTGAAGATGACATTGAAAGGACTATATTCTAAACTCCCTCATGTCCATTCTTTGATTGTGTTATAGAACCTTTTGATGTGTGTTTTCTTTGTGCTAGGAGTTCCAACTTGAGCTTAATTGAGGAACCATTTCCATGAGCTTCCAAGGGAGAGAGATCCAAGATACATTGAGGAGTCTTTCCAAGAGTTCATTTGATTGTTGATTGCTTGAGTTTATGCTTTGTGTGATTGCTTATTCCAAAGGGTGGGAGCTATTTGGATCATCAATATGATATCAAGAGAGGAACTCCATTGTGGTTTTGTTTCTCTTCCCTCACTTTCTTTTTTTTTGCTTTGCTTAGGACTTTAGCCCTTCTTCTTCTTCTCTCCACTCTAACCCAAGCCAAAACTTTTGTGCAAACATTAACACTTCTTTTCTATATTAGAAACCTAAGCCTTATGCTTTTGATTTTAAAACTTTCATTTCATAATACTCATTTTGAATTGAATCCTTAAATCCACTTTGACCATTTTGTATATACTTCTAATTGGTAAATATAACCCATTCAAATGTCCTTTTGTGGTTTCAATGGCCACTTTCTAATCAAAACTTTTTCATAACCTTTAGCTATTAGGTTTGAGTTATCTTTTGTGGTAGATGTAATACTCACTTATATCCTTAGTGATGGACAATGAGTCTTCCATGCTTATTATAGGGTTAACCCTCACTAGCATGTTGAAGCTATCCTCACATGGTGGATTTGTGGTTTTAGGTTGAGTTTTCTCCCTTTGATAACAAAAGACCTTAAGGCTTTTGGACCAATCAATTCACCAACTCATTTTGAGATTTTTACCCCGAACTACGAGGTTTTGATCCTAATATTTTTTAAGATGGTACGCAGGCAATGGGTTTTATCCATCCAAACACAAAATGTAAATGACTTGTATATTCTCTTCTCATCACTTCAATCATGTTTGCACAAATAAACTTTCAAAAAACAACAACCTTGCAACAAGTATGAAAAGGGCTCCCTAGGAGTACCTAGGATGTTTTGGGTGCCTAACACCTTTCCATTACATAATCAACCCCCTTACCCAGATCTTTGTTTCTCTTTTACTAGTTTTTGTTAAAAACTTTTAGGTTTTTGTTCGCTTTCTAACCATTCCTTTGGATAAATAGAAGTGCGGTGGCGACTCGACTTGTATGATTTACCTTGGATTTAGTCAATATCTCTAATGGTAACGAATACCCCGCTACACTTACTATCTCAAGTTTGGAATCCCTATAACACAAGAACAAACAATCAAAAAGTTCACAATGTAATAAGAGGAATGGACAAAGAGAGAGTTTAGATTAGGGGTCCTTTGAAGACAACTTCAAGATTAAGCATTCTAAAGGCATGAGGCCTAGCTGCTCTTCAACATATTTAGCATTCTAAAGGCATGAGGTCTAGTTGCTCTTGAACTCCATTGAGCATAGGTGAGATCCTAATTCTAAGTCATTTCTCCTTTTTGCATTCGGTTCCACAAACAATCACAAAACAAACACAAAGTAACAATATATTTATATACAATAATAAGCTCAAATGAGCAAAAGGAAAAATGGCATAAACATAAACATGAGCTCAAATGAGCAAAGGGAAAAGATAATATGAATAAATGAGCAAGAAATTAAATTGCATTAAAGTAAATTGCAAGAATTAAACGCTTGAATTTAAAGTTAGTAATTAGTAGTTAGTGTTAGTGTGCCATAAGGCAGTTTAGCGCTATGTTAAGCAATCGTAAGTGGACTAATGTAGTAGTCACACCTATCTGAGACCGATCAATAAAACTATAGGCAAATACACACAAGTTAGAGATCATGACTAGTAAGACAAGCTCCTATAACTTGTCATGCCAAAAGAAAAGAAGAATGGCCTTGTATGGATTTCAGGTTCTTTGTTTGACCAAGAAGCAACCTATCTTGGACACAAAGCAATTCACTTGATCTTTGATCAAGTTGAATTTGATTTGGATCAAAGAAGGTTAAGCCCCTCATATGTCAATACTAACCAAAAATCATTAACTCATTGGTCAAAAGAAAAAGAAGAAGATGAGAGATGAAGATTGAAATGTACAAAATGAAAATTCAAAAGACATAACCAAAACACAATGATCAAATGTGAATAGAATCAACACCAATCAATGGTAAACAGAAGTGAAATGAAGATTAGAAGTCAAGAAATGTCAAACATATTTTTGGTATTTTTTGGAATTAAAATAATACATAAAATAAAATGAACAAAGTAAGGTCAAACTTCAAATCCAATTCAAATCAACTTGGATAAGCCCAATTGGATCATCATAAGTCTAACATGGTCAAACAAGGTTTGGCAAATTTTCTCAACATTTTTTGAAAACATAAACTATTTTTAAATAATTAAAAATGATGAGAATATTTTACATAGACTTATCATCATCCACATGTATTAAGAAAATATTTTACATAAACAAGGTTTGGCAAATTAAGAAATTGATGAGAATATTTTACATAGACTTATCATCATCCACATGTATTAAGAAAATATTTTTGGCATTTTTTAATATCAAAAAGTATTTAAAATGAATTAAAAACAATCAAAAACAAAATAATTCACAAAAAATATTAAATGGAATCACATAAATAATTAAAAGTCAGATTATGAAACTAGATTTTAAAAGAATTTTTTTGCAATTGGTCTCATATTTTTGTGATTCCAAATAAAGGAGTTATGAATTTTTGAAAATAAATGGATTTAAAGAAAATAAAACAGAAATTATAAAAAGGGAAAAAATCTGGAGCGCATGATCCAACCTCATTAGTTGACGTAGACCATCATGTGGCTCAGATATGCGCGCTCATCATGTACCTTAGTCAAACGCGTTGCAAAACATTTAAAAAAAAAGTCAAATGAAGCAAGGGCTCAGATTAGATCATAGCACTTTGATCCAATGGCCAAGGAGGTTCCACGTGGGGACAGTGGTGGAAACCACCGTCTTCTCCGGCGAACAAACAGGCCACCAGTTGCAGGTTTTGCAACCTTAACCAAACCACTCGTGCCTTTTATCAAATTAAAGCTGGGGTGATGTACATCACCCCTGTAACCTTGGATTTCTCTCAAGATCTCTATGGAAGGAGAAATCTGAGATGGAAAATCCAGGTGTTCAATCTGCAGTTCATCAATTCATGAAATTAAAACCACCATTGGCTTGCCTCTCACACGAGGACTTCAGAAAACCAAGCAAACTCAAGCAAAGCACAATATATGATGAGATTCGAAGCAAAACAGTTGAGATGTAAACCTTTGAAGTGCAACTTTGATGAGCACGATCCAACCAATCTCTTGCTTGCAGCTTGATCTTGAGGTATGGTATGAGTGCAAGGCTTAGAAATTAGTATTGAAGATCAACTGATGTTGTTGAAAATCAAACTTGAAAAGTGAAATGAAAATGCAACATTCCTTTGGTGTGAGGTTAGGATTCAATTCCAACAGAGTTTTAGGCGCCTTCAGGTTGAGAATTGAATGAAGCAATGCATCTATTTATAGCTGAAGCTGCAAGGAAAGTGTGATGAATCCGTGTGCATGAAGCTTTGGGTCCTCCATGCATGGGTCTGTACAGGCGCATGTGAGGCCCAAAAACTGATGCAAATGAATGTTGAACACAAACCAAGTTGAATTGGACGTGTGATTTGGATGGCATTTGCTTGTGTAAGAAGATTTCATGTGAAATGCATAAATGGTCACAAAAGTTCCCCTCTTCGAAAGTCATACATAACAAATCCAAACATAGGCATGTGAGTAATGGTTGGAAAGGTCTTGACATAAGGAACAAAAGATATGTTGAACCTAAATCCATTTGGAGTTTGGAAAATTGTGAAAACTGGCCATGAAGTTTGATGTACAAAACATGTCTTTGAAATTTTTTGCCAAAAGTGACCAACTTCAAGCCCTTCTATTTCAATGATGCAAGCCTCAAATGGAGAAACCTCCAACGTAAATGTTGTATATATTTTCAAGACAATAAATTTGGACTTACATTTTGCATCATTTGGATTTTTAATGAGAAAGTTATGGGCACTTGAAGTTGGACTTTTTCAAGATTCAATGGCTTTGGTCCAAAGTGACCTATAATGTTTTGTATTATCACATGTGTTTCTTTTAGGATTATGAAATTTTATCCAACATAAAAAATTAAGTAGACATCGCAAAACTTCCAATGCAATTAGTCTCACCTCAAAATCATAAAAAATGAAGAAGCTAGGTCCTTGGGAAGTTGACCCAAAATTAGGGTTTCAGTCAAAATGACCTATAATGTTTTGAAATGAATGATGACCTTCCAAGTTTCAAATGGATTTTTGATGAACATGAAAGTTGTTCATATTGTTCTTAAGAACATTTGTGATCTTGGGGTCATCATCATTTGACAAACACATCAAAAGTTAGGTCTCAGTGGATTTCAATTTAGTCAGATGATTTGACTGGTCAACTTCTCAAGTCCAAACTTCAAATCTTGATGAATGAATGATTGAGGACACTCACATAAGCTCATGTATGTATAAAAGGATGAATTCAAGAACTTTACTTGATTGAATTTGATCATAGGTTGAGGTTGCTTCATGAGCAAGGCACAGTCAATGCACAATTGAATTAGGGTTTCCCTGGGAAGCAATCCTCAAGCCCTTTGGTTTATCTTAATCAAATTGGAAAATTGAGATGCTTGGGAGACATATATGATGATTGAGAGCTTTGGGAACCATTGTCATGCTTGCTTTCATCTTCATCTGGTCATTTCAATGAGCATAGGTGCCTCCTAGGAGCCTTGGATCTCATGATTGCTTGAGCTTCAAAACAAACAAGTTAGTGACATATTTGTGTGCTTTTGGTTAGTAAAAAAATAATAAAAGCAATAATATACAATTAAAGCATGCTTGGTGGTCTGAAACCACTCACACAAGTCCCAACCCAAGGGTTAAGGAGCCAAGATGCTATGATCCTTGAGGCAAATGCAATGAGCAATGATATGATGCCATGATGGATCTTAGGGTCAAAATTAGGGTCTTACAGATGCCCCTATTTAAGGTCATTCTAGCCGGAGATATGAAGGTTAAAATCTTCGTCTCGACGAGGTAGAATGGGCTTAAACAATAACAAAGAGACGAATTTTGGTCCCTAAGAGACCTCATGATGTAAATGTATGCATGCAAAAGTTAATACTCTGTGGGGATATGTGTCCACAAAGGAAAAAGAAATCAGGAGAAACTGAAAATCCATAAGAGTAATACACTCATAAATGGGACAGAGACTCTGGGGAGAAATAAAGGTAAAAATGCATGAGCAGGTCACGACTCGAAACTTGCTGGGAGACATGAAGGGATTCCACGAAAATTAATCAATGGAAAGACTCGATCTGACGCAAAGATGCATGTATTGGTGAATATGCCAATACAGCAAAACCATTCACAAAGGATACTTCGGATAAAAATCCGGACTCAGGGGGGGAAATGTCCATAAAGGACTCAGCTGAGGAAACAACAAATGAGGTATTACCGGTTACTGGGTAATAAACTGAAAGAGACATGTGATCGAAAACACTGGTATAAGGGTGAAAGAACAACACGCTTAGGGAGAAAGAATATCTAAGACCGGTATAAGGGTGAGAGATATCAATCATCCCAACATCTGAGGAAAACCTAAAAGGTATATTTCAACTCAGGAAAATCTGACTCCACAGGGGACAAAAGTCATAATAGGGAGCAGAAGGAAGGAACACCAGGGATACCGGTTACTGGGCATATAATAGGTGACCAACCAGGCGTGAATTGGGGAATATTTCTAAGACACTCATCATTCGAAGGGAGGGCTGAAAAAGCAAACTCGACTTACAGGATGGGCATTCGATTCCATAAGGAAATACGAATCTTACTCAACTGGGGAAGGAAAGACTTCGACTGAAGAGCGCATGAGATATATTATCTATTACTGTCAGAACGTAGATAATACACTCGCATGGGAGATTATCCACAACCGGTTACTGGGTTAATAAAGGATAAATCAATATGAAAATAAAGGACATCGGGATACCAGTTACTGGGTATAAAATGATGACCAATCCAAGGGAGAAACAATCACTACCAAACAAAGGGTAAGCGAAAGATGACTCGCTGGGGATACATTGACAAGAGCAATGATCCAGGAGATATATCACCGGTTACTGGATGGTATACTCAAAAAAATGAAGGAATATCAATACCGAATATTGGATAAAGATAACCAACAAAGAGGGGATTACATCTACCGATTACTGGTAGAAAACCACAGAAATAGGATTTAAAACTATTGGTTACTGGGTAGAAGGCCAGGACATCCGCTGGGGAGAGAATGAACAATTACTGTGTACTGAGAAATTGATCATCTGAACCACAGGGAACTGCAGGGGAATAACAAGAAAGGAGTCAATCCAGGAACAAACCAGAGAGACGCAATGAAACAAGACTCAACCCAATAAGGATATAACTCAGGGGAGTAATTCCACCCCAATACATATTTAGGGAGGAAACTAAAACAATAATCATCCATGAGGACATAACTCAGTGGGGAATGATGAAGGAAAGATAGACACTTTCTGCCTATGGGGCTGACTCCATATGGAGATATCAGACACAATCATCTGCTTGGGGAAGAACATTTCACCAATAGCAGGAGATAACAAGCAAAGATATATGGCAAAGAATGCAACATGAATATCCGAATGCTAAAATTATGCATGTATATGCGTGGTTTATGTATGATTAATGCTGACAAACAGACATATCTGACACAAACGGGTCCAAGAATCAATGGACGGACATTCGGTATAACATCTCAAAAGAGAAAAGCCAGGCCTACAAGAGAAATCCAATCTGGTGGGGAGCATCATATGTCAAGAGACACAGACTGCAGCTGGGGATCAAGAAGAGCCGTTGCCGGGGACAAAGACCACTGTTGAGGATCAGAGACCGCTGTTGGGGATAAGCAAAGGTCCCGACTACCAAATGTTGGGGATCTTCCAACCATTCGCAGAGATATTGATAAGATATGTCAGAGAAGAAACTCTACAGGGGGTCTTATCAGGCAATAATATGAAATTCTGTGGGGAACAACCACCAAACAGAAACACATCAATCAAGCATTCACTTCTAACCACTGAAGGAACATCTCTGCTGCGGAGAAAAAAGAAGCAAATTACTCCACTGGGGAAGCTATAGAGTCACTGCCAGGGATTTGCTGTTGAACAGACAAAAGATCCGATGTAGAGGAAACTCTATCGGGAAGCTCAACACGGATAAGATCCATCGTAGAAGAATTTCTACTGGGGAACTTATCAGGGGATAGGATATGAACCTCTGTGGGGAACAACCACCAAACAAAAGTTTCAACAAATAAAACACTTTCTTTCATCTGCCGGAGAGACATCTCTGCCAAGGAGAAAGAACCAATGCTCCACTGGGGAAGGAAATAAACATCTTCAACACCAGTCCTGCTAGGAGGAAACTTTCCAATAAGGAGGGAAAAACAAAAAATCAGGCTCTGATCAAGCAACTCCATTGGGGGAAAGACTGCTGGCGACTGAACTGGGGATAACCTGTAGGCGACCCAACTGAGGATGAGTGGTAAGCAAACTTGCTGAGGAGAGACTCAAGCCAACCTGCTGAGAATTTCCACTCATGCTGGGAATTCCTGCTCATTCTGCGGGAGATTTCCAATTATGCTGAGGGAAAGACCAACTTCCTCGAAAATAGATAGCATAATAATTTTTATCAATCTATAAGGGATTTTAGGTCAGTCCACTCAAGGGATGACAACCATATAATTGATAAAACGCAGATGCTAGACTCAGATTCTCTGGGGATCTAAGGATGGAGGTAGAGGTATACACATCAAGGCCAAAACTCCAAACTTTCTAGGGACTTGATAACATATCACCCTTCTCTGCGCTCGCTGAGGAGATAACCTGAAAGATGATGTAGAGAAAAACAATCAGGCTAGGAATATGAACGAATGTCTTACCCTTTTAGAGATCACATTATCCTCGGGAGAGCACTGAGGACATTTCATTTATCCTTTCAGTCATTGTGAATGTTCACTTTGTTTAAAAAACAGTTTATATAAAAACTTTATTTAAAACAATGATATTTATCAATTCAAACATGCCAACATTTGTTAAGCAGAAACAAATAAGAGTGCCAAGAATTGGATAAAGGCTCAAATTTATTTGATAGAATGGTAGTCTGCAAATGGCGAGACTCCATGGATCTTTACAAATTTGAAATTGGTGATATATATTGGAAAAAGGCTACATTGAACATAATGACCGTTTCTCCACCAACTTTGAACCCAAGTATTCGAAGCTTTAGTTGACGATGACTGAGCGAGAATCTTTGACAGATGACGGTTGTAGAACAAAGTCTTGTCAGGATGCAGTTACTTGCCAAATCCCTAATTGTTGCCTAGATTGCCCCAGGGTGAGGTACTCAATCTAGCGAGATATATATATTCATTCATTTTTATTTTTTGTCACTAACTTTTTCCTGGACCGCCCTTTCGGGTTTTCAATCCACCGAGACGCTCATTTTTTGCCTAAGCCGCCCTTTCGGGTTTTCAACTTAGCGAGCTATTCTGTTTTTATTTTAGGCGAAGTATTTCTTGACTGCATCTGAATTCACAGGACGAGTGAAATCCTGCCCATCCACAGTTGTAAGTATCAAAGCACTGCCTGAAAAGACTCTCTTAACAACGTATGGACCTTCATAGTTTGGAGTCCACTTGCCCCTGGAATCAGGCGCGAAAGACAAAACTTTCTTGAGCACGAGGTCACCTTCTCGAAACACACGAGGCTTGACCTTCTTATCAAAGGCTTTCTTCATCCTTTGATAATATAACTGACCATGGCACATGGCAGTTAATCTTTTCTCTTCAATCAAATTCAGCTGGTCATAACGACTCTGAACCCATTCAGCCTCAGTCAACTTGGCTTCCATCAAGACTCTCATTAATGGGATCTCAACCTCCACGGGGAGCACAGCCTCCATGCCATATACAAGAGAGAAAGGGGTTTCCCCTGTTGAAATGCGGACAGATGTACGATAGCCATGCAAGGCAAATGGCAACATCTCATGCCAATCTGTGTACGTAACAACCATCTTCTGGATAATCTTCTTGATTTTCTTGTTAGCAGCTTCAACATCCCCATTCATCTTGGTTCTATAGGGAGAAGAGTTATGATGTGCAATCTTGAACTCGCTACACAGCTCTTTCATCATCTTGTTGTTCAAGTTAGATCCATTGTCAGTAATGATCTTGTCTGGCACACCATAACGAAATATGAGTTTATTTTTGATAAACTTCACGACCACCTGCCTGGTCACATTCGCATATGACGCTGCTTCAACCCACTTGGTGAAGTAATCAATTTCCACGAGAATAAAACGGTGATCGTTTGACACCTTTGGCTCTATCATGCCAATCATATCAATTCCCCAGATGGAGAAAGGCCATGGTGATGAAATAACATTCAAAAGTGTCGGGGGAATATGAATCTTATCCGCATAAATCTGACACTTGTGGCATCTCTTCACATATTTGCAGCAGTCAGACTCCATTGTCAGCCAATAGTGGCCTGCTCTCAACATCTTCTTAGCCATGGCATGTCCATTGGAATGAGTACCAAATGAACCCTCATGGACTTCAGTCATCAACATGTCTGCTTCGTGTCTATCCACGCATCTGAGCAAGACCGTGTTAAAATTCCTCTTATAAAGCACATCACTATTGAGGTAGAAACTGCCAGATAATCTCCTCAAAGTCTTCTTATCTTTAATAGATGCCCCGGGCGGGTAAATCTGACTCTGAAGAAAGCACTTGATATCATAATACCATGGCTTATCATCTTTTACTTCTTCAACTGCAAATACATGAGCTGGTCTATCCAAGCGCATCACAGTGATATTGGGGACTTCATTCCAAAATTTCACCATAATCATCGAAGCAAGCGTACCAAGAGCATCTGCCATCCGATTCTCATCTCGAGGAATATGATGGAAGTCAACCGTGGTAAAGAAAGTTGAAATCCTCCTCGCATAATCTCTGTATGGGATGAGGCCAGGCTGATTCGTCTCCTATTCACCCTTAATCTGATTAACAACAAGGGCCGAATCACCATAAACATCAAGATGCTTGATCCTAAGATCAATACACTCTTCTAAACCTATAATACAGGCCTCATACTCCACCATATTATTCGTGCATTTGAAAGTTAGCCTTGCTGTAAAAGCAAAATGTGTGCCCTGAGGAGTAATAATCACTGCCCCAATACCATTTCCATATTGATTAACAGCGCCATCGAAAACCATACCCCATCGGGAACCAGGCTCTAGCCCTTCATCGAGCGTAGGCTGATCGCAATCTTTCATCTTAAAATACAGAATCTCCTCATCAGGGAAGTCATACTGAACAGACTGATAATCCTCAATTGGTTGATGTGCCAAGTGGTCAGCCAAGATACTATCTTTAATAGCTTTTGAGCTCGATACTCAATATCATACTCAGACAACAACATCTTCCAATGGGCAATCCTCCCAGTTAAAGCAGGCTTCTCAAAGATATACTTGATTGAATCCATTTTGGATATCAACCAAGTGGTATGATTCAACATATACTAGCGTAAGCGCTTAGCGGCCCAAGCCAAAGCACAACATCTCTTTTCAAGCATTGAGTATCGAGACTCACAATCAGTGAACTTCTTACTCAGATAGTATATATCATACTCTTTCTTCCCTGATTCATCTTGCTGACCCAATACACAACCAATGGAGTCTTCAAGAACGGTCAAGTATATAATCAAGGGTCTCCCTTCCACAGGCAGAGACAGAATCGGAGGCTCGGATAGATACTCTTTGATACTGTCAAAGGCCTTCTGGAAATCCTCGGTCCAATCATGACGCTGATCTTTCTGGAGGAGCTTGAATATTGGCGCACATGTGGCAGTCATGTGGGATATAAATCTGGAAATATAAGTCAAGCAGCCAAGAAAACCTCGGACTTGCTTTTCAGTTTTGGGCGCAGGCATCTCTTGTATTACTTTGACCTTGGCAGGATCAACTTCAATACCTCTTGCACTGACAATAAATCCCAATAACTTGCCGGAACGGACTCCAAATGTACACTTGTTCGGATTCAGACGGAGTTTGTACTTCCTCAAACGCTGAAAAGGCTTCAACAAGTGCTCTACATATTCAACTTCCGTTTTCGACTTTGCAATCATATCATCAACATATACCTCGATCTCCTTGTGCATTATATCATGAAACAAGGTAGTCATAGCACGTTGATACGTGGCTCCGACGTTCTTCAAACCGAAGGGCATCACTCGATAATAGAATGTTCCCCAAGGTGTGATGAATGTTGTCTTCTCTATATCCTCGGGTGCCATTTTAATCTGGTTATAACCAGAAAATCCATCCATGAATGAGAAGACATTGAATTTAGTTGTATTATCTACCAGCATATCAATGTGTGGTAGAGGAAAATCATCTTTCGGACTAGCTTTATTCAAGTCTCTATAGTCCATACACATTCGGACTTTTCCGTCTTTCTTAGGCACAAGCACAATATTGGCCACCCATTGAGGATATGTAGAAATCACCAGAAACCCCGCATCATTTTGCTTCTGAACTTCTTCTTTAATCTTCACTGCCATATCAGGATGAGCTCTTCTGAGCTTCTGCTTCACAGGCACACACTCAGGCTTCAAAGGCAGGAAATGTTGCACGATATCTGTATCTAGACCAGGCAAAGACGTCGACATACTCTCGTAGAAACTCAATCAACCCCTTCTTCACAGACTCTTCCAAGAGTGCCTCAATCTTCACTTCACGATCACAATCCTCAGACCCCAAGTTGACTGTTTCCAGATTCTCAAGATGCGGCTGAATGATCTTCTCTTCGTGCTCAAGCAAACGGGTAATCTCATCAGGAATCTCTTCAACATCATCTTCTTCTGCCTCAAATACAGGGAACTCAAAGTTGGGAGATGGTGTTGGATCATTATGTTCAATGGGTTTGATCAACCTACGTAATGATTTTGGATATAAAAGAGATTTCAGAATTCAAACAAGGCAAATCATTATGCAGATGAAGAGATTGATTTTATTCTCTTTTAGGTTTTTTTAGTGATCACCAATTTCATGCAAAAAGCAAAAAGGGAAAATAATTTGGAAAAATAAACATTTAACATGTAATTATTGAATGAATATCATTGTATTAATGTGCCAACAATGTCATCACTTCTCCTTTTGGCATGGGAGAAGGGTTTTTTAAACAAAAGTGAACACATTACGTGGACTTATGGACAACTGTTGGAACATCAACAGCGACCCAATTATTCCAGACTCCTCCAAGGATGACAAAGTTGTCAGAATCTTCCTCTGCATCATCTTCCACTATAGCAGCAGCCTCTTGGTCTTCAACCGTGTGGATGAAACCACCACTCTGGAACAAACCGCGCTCATTGAAAGTGCCTGAAGAATACCCTATGTCAGCCCGGGATTTATTATCTTCCAGTTTAATCATTTGCCCTAAACCAGTAGTTGTGTCATGCTCAACGGCCAACTTTGCATCATTATAGGACGCAAATGAAGAAGGTCCTTTCCTTGAAGGCTCAGCAATAGACAAGGCTTGGAACGGAATTCCAGCCTCATCCTCAGCATCTATGTAGTAAAAGGAAGGCAAATGGCTTACCAAGAGAGTCTTCTCTCCCCCTATCACCACAAACTTCTTATTCTTGACGAATTTTAACTTCTGGTGTAGGGTGGATGTCACGGCGCCTGCCTCGTGAATCCATGGTCTGCCAAGCAAGCAACTATATGATGGGTGGATATCCATGACTTGAAAAGTAATCTGGAAATCACTAGGTCCAATCTTGATTGGGAGCTCAACTTCGCCAATCACAGTTTTCCTCGACCCATCAAAAGCTTTAACAACCACTCCACTATGCCTCATGGGAGGCCCCTGATATGAAAGTTTAGCCAGAGTGGATTTTGGCAACACATTTAGCGACGATCCTGTGTCTACCAGCACATTAGACAAGGCATCATCCTTGCAATTCATGGAAATGTGTAGAGCCAAATTGTGGTCTTTTCCCTCCTCGGGAAGATCAGCATCACAGAAGCTCAGATTGTTACAAGCAGTAATGTTTGCAACAATGCTATCAAACTGTTCTATTGTGACATCGTGATCCACATATGCCACGTTCAACACCCTCTACAAAGCTTCACGGTGTGGCTCAGAATTCATCAGCAAAGACAATACAGATATCTTTGATGGAGTTTGAAGCAGCTGATCAACAACATTATACTCGCTCCTCTTAATGAGCCTCAGCATCTCATCACAGTCCTCTTTCAAAATGCCATTCTGGCCAACATGGACATGAGCTTCAACAACAGTGGCAGGATTAACACCCTTTACAGCAAGTGCCGGATTCGGAGAAGAAGAAGTCCCCACAGGACTGGCAGAATTATCAACAGTAGCTCTTCTCATGTCATCCTGGGGTTTCGGCGGCGCCGAGAAAACACGACCACTGCGGGTCACACCACTGACATCAGATATACTCACAACAGAAGTGGAGGGCAAAGGCACATCCTTCCCATCTTCTAACGCAACTGCGTTATATCTGTAGGGAATAACTTTATCTGAAGAGTACGGGACAGGCATGCTGGCTTGATAATAAAAGATGGAGAAACCTTCTTCTTGCTGCCATCATATCTGACGACAACAGGTTCTGGTATTCTGAAAACAGGGGATACAACATTCACTTCATCCTCATCACGATTCTGAAGTATCTCGATCACACATTGATCTAGCATCTCTTGGATGTCCTTCCTGACTTTGCGGCATCCTCTCTCGTTGATAGTGCACACTCGGCATCTGTCATGGTCATGCTCGTAGTGATTGTATCCACATAACAGTTTATGCATCTCGACCAAAGATTGTCTGATATGACTGACATACAGGACTTTATATTTGCCAGGGCATCCCTGGACCATATTCACAGCAGATTTCCCATGCTCGGGCAATGGGTTCTTCTTAACATTTGGACCTACGTCCTCAAAAAACAAGATCCCACTTCTAACAAGGTCTTGAACCTTGGTCTTCAGGGGATAACAATTCTCCACATCATGTCCGGGAGCACCGGAATGATAAACACAGTGAAGCTCAGGCTTGTACCACCACTGAGGATTGGTCGGTACAGCAGGTGGGTCACATGGAGTGATCAGCTTCCTATCTACCAGCGACGGATAGAGCTCAGCATAGGTCATTGGAATTGGATCAAAAGTGACCTCTTCCTATCATAGTTGGTGCTGGTATTGTTGTTGTTTCGAGGCTGGTGGGCCTGCTGTTACGGACGATGCTGTTGTTGTTGATATTGTTAATGTTGTTGTTGTTGATACTAATAATGTTGAGTTTCCCTGAAGGCAGGTGCTATATGACCCACCTGGTGCTGGTTACTGGTAGGGCGAACAGTCTTCCTCTTCACAGAGGGTCTTCGTTTAATATGGGAAGATACGGCATGTGCCTCTCCCTCTTTCTTCTTTGCAAAGCCCCTATAACGCTTTGCAGAAGAGCCTTCATCCCGGGTCAGACGTCTTTCCCAGACTCCTTCCTCTAGCCTCATCCCCATGTTCACCATTTCGGTGAAGTCCGAGGGAGCGCTAGCAATCATCCTCTCGTAATAAAATGAACTCAAGGTCTTCAGAAAGATCTTGGTCATTTCCTTCTCTTCGAGTGGGGGAACAATCTGTGCGGCCAATTCACGCCACCTCTAGGCGTACTCCTTGAACGTTTCCTTCTCCTTCTGGGACATAGCCCTCAGTTGATCCCTATCGGGAGCCATATCAAGAAGAGGCACATTGGAGAATTCACCACAAGAATCAATAATCTGCACACCATCATACACACGGTTATACCAAAAGATATCATCATTAGTGAGAGACATTAGTCTCGTGGACCACCGTAGACATCCTTTGTTCTCCTTGAAAGAGAGCGTCTGTGGTAAGTGCGAAATAAACCACTTGTACAACAGAGGCAAACAGCACACAATGGTACCACCACCCTTTGCATTCCTCATATGTAAAGAGAAATAAGTGTCACACAATAGAGTAGGAACGGGATTAAGAGTAGAGAAAATCATAATAGCGTTCACGTCCACGAAATTGTCGATGTTGGGGAATAACACTAGCCCATAAATGAGAAGTACAAATATGGCTTCAAAGGCTTCCTCACTCATGGCCTTCCCAAACAAAGTAGCTTGGGCAATGAGGAAATCAGATGGGAGACCTTGAATTCCACCTTTGGTAGTCATATGAGCACCAATATCTGATACATCCATGTGCAACAGATCAGCAATTTCTTGGGAAGAAGGGACTCTCTCCAAGCCACTGAATGGCAACTGATCTAGAATAGGTATACCCACAAGATAGGCATACTCCTCAAGCGTAGGCAAAAGCTGGAAATCCGGAAAAGTGAAGCAACGGTACAAAGGGTCATAGAATTGCACCAACACACTCATCAGACCTTCATCCACCTGAGTAGAAAGAATGGACAGAAGCTTCCCATGGAGAGCTTTGAACTCCAAGGGATCTAATACATAGGATGCCAAACTCCTTAACTCTTTCAAGTCGGGTTATCTGAAACTGTACTTCTTCATATTCCTTCTTTGCTTATCCATGTCTGAAAATTTGCAAATAGACCTCTTCAGTTCCTTGAAAATTTTCTCATTATTGATAATATGGATGCAAATGAATGCATGAATGCATGGATGCAACAAACACACTCAAGGATCAAGCAAGTCACACCACACAAAGGTCACGGGATGGATCAAGTCATCCTTAATATCAATCATCCATTTTGGTGGATTATGGTTTACACCTTATCAACACCCAAGTTCCATTGATATTAAGGATATACGAGAACAAATCAACCACGAATCAAGGGTTTGTTGCAAGTCACGAGCATGGAGTCTCGGTTAAGAACCACCCAATGGGAGTGTACTATGGTTAAACCTGACAATCATGTTCTAAAAGAGGTTCACATAGTCATCATCTCATCTTTCGGATATTATCGGATAAACGACTACTCGTATTCCAAAAATATTCTCAAGAGAGACTCTTATGAGTGTAGTATCGCGTAACAATCGTATCAAATCTTACACTTGAACGATCTTCGCACTACGTCCTAAAATAGGCCAAGATGGGCTAGGTAATCTAAGGTCCTTGGCTTCTAAGGTTTATATTGGAAAGAGTAATGTCTAACCACGACTACTCGTGTGACATTATTGATCCCAACATAACCTCCACCAAGTGAATGGGCTTGCAAGTCAACTTGCTAAGGAATAACTCCACACAAGTCAACAAGACTATGCCATTCTCCTATCATAAGTGCACTCGAGTTCGGGTATAGAACTCATCTCACAAGAGACCACCAAGCACACAAGCAATTGATATATATCAAGCAATTCATACATTACAAACCATACAGTCATCCCAAATTTGCACAAAAATATGTCACAAGTAAATATAAGCATACAATACAACAAAAGCAAAAAGTAGGCAAAACCCAACTAGGAAAACTGATCCCCAGCAGAGTCGCCACTTTTCTGTAGCGGGGTATTCGTTACCTTTAGATTTATTAACTAAATCAAAAGTAAACATACAATTCGAGTCGCCACCGCACTTCTATTTATCCAAAGGAAAGGTTAGAAAGCGAACAAAAACCGAGAAGTTTTATCAAATCAAAAACTAATAAAAATGTCAGAGATCTGGGTAAGAGGGTTGGTTATGCAATAGAAAGGTTTTAAGCACCCAAAACATCCTTAGTACTCTAAGGGAGCCCTTTTTGCAAAGTTGTATGGTAGGTTGGTATTTGTGAAAATATTTGTGCAAACATAATTGGGGAGATGAGAAAAGAATATACAAATTATTTACAATTTTTGTGTTTGAATGGATAAAACCATTGCCTACGTACCATCACAAAGGTAGGATCAACACCTCGTAGTTCGGGGTAAAAATCTCAAAAAGATATGGGTGAATTTATTTGGTCAAAAGCCTTAAGGTCTTTTGTTATCAAAGGGATAAAACTCAACTTAAACCAACAATCCACCATGTGGGGAGAGCTTCAACATACTAGTGAGGGATCCACCCTATAATAAGTATGGAAGACTTATAGTCCAATCACTGAGTATGAGGTGAGGTTTACATCAACCACTATGATAACTCAAACGTATGACTAATGTTTATGAAAAAGGTTTTAACAAAGGTGGCCATTGGAACCACAAAAACAATTTGAAGTGAGTTATATTTACAAATTAGAAGTATTCACAAAAATGAAGTCAAAGTTGACTTAAGATTCAATTCAAAATAAGTATTAAATGAAAAAGTTTGAAAAATCAAAGGCATATGGCCTAGGTTTCTAATTTTAAGACAATGTCAAGGTTTGCACAAAATGAGTTTGGCTAGGGTTATAGTGGAGAGAAGAAGAGAAGGGCTAGTCCTAAACATGCAAAGATGAGAGAAGAGAATAAAACCCTTGGAGTTCCTTTCTTGAGATCATAAAGATGATCCAATATGCTCCTTTCCTTTGGACTTAGCAATTAACTCAAGCAATCAAACAAATATTCAATCAAGCTCCTAGGATATCCAATTGGCTTGTCTTTCTCTTAGCTTGGCTATTCATGACAATGGTCCTCCTTATTATCTCAAGTTTGGAATCCCTATCACACAAGAACAAACAATCAAAAAGTTCACAATGTAATAAGAGGAATGGACAAAGAGAGAGTTTAGATTAGGGGTCCTTTAAAGACAACTTCAAGATTAAGCATTCTAAAGGCACGAGGCCTAGTTGCTCTTCAATAAATTTAGCATTCTAAAGGCATGAGGCCTAGTTGCTCTTGAACTCCATTAAGTATAGGTGAGGTCCTAATTCTAAGTCCTTTCTCCTTTTTGCATTCGGTTCACACAAACAATCACAAAACAAACACAAAGCAACAATATATTTATATACAATAATAAGCTCAAATGAGCAAAAGGAAAAATGGCATAAACATAAACATGAGCTCAAATGAGCAAAGGGAAAAGACAATATGAATAAATGAGCAAGTAATTAAATTGCATTAAAGTAAATTGCAAGAATTAAATGCTTGAATTAAAAGTTAGTAATTAGTAGTTAGTGTTAGTGTGCCATAAGGCAGTTTAGCGCTATGTTAAGCAATCGTAAGTGGACTAATGTAGTAGTCACACCTATCTGAGGCCGGTCAATAAAACTATAGGCAAATACACACAAGTTAGAGATCATGACTAATAAGCCAAGCTCCTACAACTTTCCATGCCAAAAGAAAAGAAGAATGGCCTTGTATGGATTTCAGGTTCTTTGCTTGACCAAGAAGCAACCTATCTTGGACACAAAGCAATTCACTTGATCTTCGATCAAGTTGAATTTGATTTGGATCAAAGAAGGTTAAGCCCCTCATATGTCAAGACTAACCATAAATCATTAACTCATTGGTCAAAAGAAAAAGAAAAAGATGAGAGATGAAGATTGAAATGAACAAAATGAAAATTCAAAAGACATAACCAAAACACAATGATCAAATGTGAATAGAATCAACACCAATCAATGGTAAACATAAGTGAAATGAAGATTAGAAGTCAAGAAATGTCAAACGTATTTTTGGTATTTTTTGGAATTAAAATAATACATAAAATAAAATGAACAAAGTAAGGTCAAACTTCAAATCCAATTCAAATCAACTTGGATAAGCCCAATTGGATCATCATAAGTCTAACATGGTCAAACAAGGTTTGACAAATTTTCTCAACTTTTTTTAAAAACAGAAACTATTTTTAAATAATTAAAAATGAAGAAAAATAACACAAATGGACTAAAATCTCAAATAAATTAAGAAATTGATAAGAATATTTTTCATAGACTTATCATCATCCACATGTATTAAGAAAATATTTTTGGAATTTTTTAATATCAAAAAGTATTTAAAATGAATTAAAAACAATCAAAAACAAAATAATTCACAAAAAATATTAAATGGAATCACAAAAATAAATTAAAAATCAGATTATGAAACTAGATTTTAAAAGAAAATTTTTGCAATTGGTCTCATATTTTTGTGATTCCAAATAAAGGAGTTATGAATTTTTGAAAATAAATGGATTTAAAGAAAATAAAACAGAAATTATAAAAAGGGAAAAAAATCTGGAGCGCATGATCCAACCTCATTAATTGACGTGGACCATCATGTGGCTCAAATATGCGGGCTCATCATGTACCTTAGTCAAACGCGTTGTAAAACATTTTTAAAAAAAGTCAAATGAAGCAAGGGCTCAGATTAGATCATAGCACTTGGATCCAATAGCCAAGGAGGTTCTACATGGGGACGGTGGTGGAAACCACCGTCTTCTCCGGCGAACAAACAGAAACCGGCCACCAGTTGCAGGTTTTGCAACCTTAACCAAACCACCCGTGCCTTATATCAAATTAAAGCTGGGGTGATGTACATCACCCTTGTAACCTGGGATTTCTCTCAAGATCTCTATGGAAGGAGAAATCTGAGATGGAAAATCCAGGTGTTCAATCTGTAGTTCATCAATTCATGAAATTAAAGCCACCATTGGCTTGCCTCTCACACGAGGACTTCAGAAAACCAAGCAAACTCAAGCAAAGCACAATATATGATGAGATTCGAAGCAAAACAGTTGAGATATAAACCTTTGAAGTGCAGCTTTGATGAGCAAGATCCAACCAATCTCTTGCTTGCAGCTTGATCTTGAGGTATGGTATGAGTGCAAGGCTTAGGAATTAGTATTGAAGATCAACTGATGTTGTTGAAAATCAAACTTGAAAAGTGAAATGAAAATGCAAAATTCCTTTGGTGTGAGGTTAGGATTCAATTCCAGCAGAGTTTTAGGCGCCTTCAGGTTGAGAATTGAATGAAGCAATGCATCTATTTATAGTTGAAGCTGCAAGAAAAGTGTGATGAATCCGTGTGCATGAAGCTTTGGGTCCTCCATGCATGGGCCTGTACAGGAGCATGTGAGGCCCAAAAACTGATGCAAATGAATGATGAACACAAACCAAGTTGAATTGGACGTGTGATTTGGATGGCATTTGCTTGTGTAAGAAGATTTCATGTGAAATGCATAAATGGTCACAAAAGTTCCCCTCTTCAAAAGTCATACATAACAAATCCAAACATAGGCATGTGAGTAATGGTTGGAAAGGTCTTGACATAAGGAACAAAAGATATGTTGAACCTAAATCCATTTGGAGTTTGGAAAATTGTGAAAACTGGCCATGAAGTTTGATGTACAAAACATGTCTTTGAAATTTTTTGCCAAAAGTGACCAACTTCAAGCCCTTCTGTTTCAGTGTTGCAAGCCTCAAATGTAAACACCTCTAACATAAACGTTGTAGATATTTTCAATACAATAAATTTGGACTTAGATTTTGTATCATTTGGGGTTTTAATGAGAAAGTTATGGGCAATTGAAGTTGGACTTTTTCAAGATTCAATGGCTTTGGTCCAAAGTGACCTATAATGTTTTGTATTATCACATGTGTTTCTTTTAGGATTTCCAACATAACAAATTAAGTAGACATATCAAACTTTCCAATGCAATTAGTCTCACATCAAAATCATAAAAAATGGAGGAGTTAGGTCCTTGGGAAGTTGACCAAAAATTAGGGTTTCAGTCAAAATGACCTATAATGTTTTGAAATGAATGATGACCTTCCAAGTTTCAAATGGATTTTTGATGAACATGAAAGTTGTTCATATTGTTCTTAAGAACATGTTTTCTCTTGGGGTAATCATCATTTGACAAACACATCAAAAGTTAGGTCTCAGTGGGATTTCAATTTAGTCAGATGACTTGACTGATCAACTTCTCAAGTCCAAACTTCAAATCTTGATGAATGAATGATTGAGGACACTCACATAAGCTCATATATGTATAAAATGATGAATGAAATAACTTTACTTTATTTAATTTGATCATAGGTTGAGGTTGCTTCATGAGCAAGACACAGTCAATGAATAGTTGAATTAGGGTTTCCCTGGGAAGCAATCCTCAAGCCCTTTGGTTTATATTGATAAAATTGGAAAATTGAGATGCTCGGGAGACATATATGATGATTGATAGCTTTGGGAACCATTGTCATGCTTGCTTTCATCTTCATCTGGTCATTTCAATGAGCATAGGGGCCTCCTAGGAGCCTTGGATCTCATGATTGCTTGAGCTTCAAAACAAACAAGTTAGTGACATATTTTTGTGCTTTTGGTTAGTAAACAAAAATAAGAAAATCAATAATATAAAATTCAAGCATGCTTGGTGGTCTCAAACCACTCACACAAGTCCCAACCCAAGGGTTAAGGAGCCAAGATGCTATGATCCTTGAGGCAAATGCAATGAGCAATGATATGATGCCATGAGGGATCTTAGGGTCAAATTTAGGGTCTTACAGATCCTTAATTGGGATCCTTGCCATCCATTGAGGCAATTGATTTCTAGATATTTATGCAAGGTCCTTGCAACCCATAAAGGCGATCAATTTTGATGGATCTCTATGTGAGGTCCTTGCCGCCCATAGAGGTGATCAATTTTGCTGGATCTTTATGTGAGGTCTTGATGCACGTTGAGGCGATCGATTGTTTGATCTCTATGTGAGGTCCTTACCACTCATAGAGGCGATAAAAATCATTGGATCCTCAAGTAGGATCCTCAACATCCTTAGAGGTGTCCATAATACCAAAGGTCCTAAAATGGGATCCTTTCCAAAGTCTCTTCGCGAGCAACCAAGTTGGAGTAAAAGGGGTCTTGCTGACATACACCCTCAGTTAAGCACTAAAGAGTTAAAATCACACGGATAATTATAAAAGATAATAAGAGCGTTTAAAATAAAAGGTGTCATTGTTCATTACAATTACAAAATCCCCTGAGGGGGCGAAGAAGTACAACAAAAATTCCAAAAAAAAGGGCAAAGAAATATAAGGCCACTAGGGGTCGAAATACCAATCATTCTTTCTTCTGGTGTATCTCCTTCACAACAAAATTCTCTAGCTGAGGGTCTCCAGACTCACCACCCTCATTTACCTCACCCTCACTCTTATAGGAATCAAGAGAGGTGAGGTTCCCAAGCTTCGGAAAAATCACTGCCTCCTCATCCACCAGCTCACCACTACGAACGACTTTGAGAATGTCTATGGGGATCAAATCCATATTAGGGTAGAGGAAGAGAGCCTTCTCTTTGGTGCCCTCAAAATAGACATTAGAAGTGGACACCACCTCGTCGGTGAGCTCCGACACCACTTTCTCAAAATCCTTTTCGGGAAGGAGAGCAGCATCCAGGGATCTTTACAGGGACTCCTTCTCAGTAGAGATTTCCTTGGCCTTGGCTTTTACATCTACCATCTTCTTCTCCCATTTTTCCTTATACTCCTAGAAATATTTAAGCAACCTTTGGCTCTCACTATAAGCCTTTTGCTGCTCCCAGAGTGTTTCCTCCGACTCTTTCTCAGATTTTGCGTGCCTCTCTCGGTCGATATCATATAACATGAGCGTCGAGAATAAAAGATTATCCTTCATATTCACAATATTTTAGGTCGGTTGAGAACTAAGGACCTGGTAATTAGCGGGGAACTCCTTGCAGAAAGGGATGTTAGAATTTTTGAACTGGAGGGTGTCAAAGCCAACATCTCTCAACAAAGCAGTAGGAAGGGGAACCCCGCCTGTAGGTGGCGCATGAGTGTGCACTCCCTCGGAAGTGGAAGGAAATCCTTCCTCCGAACTTTGAGCCTTCGCGTTAGGCGAGTCTAGTGCCGAATTTTTGGTTGGCCTTTTCTGCCTCTTATCGTAGAAACACTCAGTGTGGCCTTGGGGATTGTTTGCGCTCGAGCCAACATACTTAATTTTCTCCCATCTTTGTGTCCCCTCCTCTGCAAAAATCCTTGCCATTTGATCTTCAAAATAACTCATAAGGGACACATATCTTATATAAAAATCCTGCAAAGAAGAAAGCATTAGGTGACTTACCTAAGTAGGAAGCAAGATATTTTCTGCCCACTAACCAAGTCTAAACATTTTGCGACAATCCATAAGGTCGAACTGCCACAAAAGGTGGACAAGAATCCTCTCCTCGGGGGTGAGGATCTCCCATTCATCCCTTGTGATCACCACATGATCGTCCGTCCAAAACAAAGGGAAAAGTGGGATACCGTCAACTTCCAACACCCCGAGGGAATCACCTTTCCCGTCACAGGAACAAATCCTTCCAATACTTATAGTGATTGGAGTGAGACGTGAAAAGGGCTTTCTCGGGCTGACTACTCAAAGACACCCAATTTCCATTTGTCGGTTTAGTGGTGTAGAAGGAGAAGAATACTCATATAATCAAGGGTATGACCAGGTCCTCACAGACCATCTCGAAAGCATTGATGTAGCCCTAACTATTATGGAATAACTATGAGGGTTCCATACTGAGAACTCTCAACACCTCTATAGAAAATGGGGAATTAGGGAAAAGAACCATCATATGCTTGATTAAAGGGAGATAAAATTAGAAATAGGGAGGAGCGTCGGAAGGGACATGTGTAGCCACCCTCTCCAATAGCGAACAAGCATCACTAATAACTCCATTTTCATCTTCTGAAGAAGAAACCTCACATCCCGGTCGAAAAAGGAGGATTTGTTCATGAGTATAACTAGATTTGAAATCTTTGGCATCCTTGGACATGACGGAGGAGGTAGACATTATCTCTTTTGTTCCTGAAAAAGAAGCAGGCCAAAAAGAATCACCAACACCGTCATAATCGTCAAAAGAAGGTGGAAACTAACCTAAAACCCCACGTTTAGCCTAAAAAACCCCCATCTTAAGTATATCCTCGTAAAACTTATTCACTACGGAAAGCAAGAAAAAGATATGTACGTGGAAGAAGGTTGTGAACGAAGAGATATGAAGTTAAGCAGTTCAGGCAAGTTTGCAAGAGCAGAAAATGAAATGGAATAAGTAAAATAAAAGAGAAAATCTTTCATATTGGAAACCACAAGGAATCTTTTGGACTCCCCCGTGGTTTTTGGAAAAAATCAGCATGTTTCCGACACGTGCAACTAATATTTAGGGTCTTGAAAAATAGGTCATCGTTGCTTACATTAAATGAAAGTAAGCATGACAAGCTAGGTGACCGGTTGACATTCCCATCTGACATTTTTTAGCTAATCAGGAGACATCTTGCAGGTGACGCATCCCTCAAATTAAGGGCTTACGCAAATAAACCCTTAGCGGAAAGGCTTGCCCTTTAAGAATAGCCTCCCTTAGTTGAGGGACTCGTCCATTAAATATAGTCATCTTCATCTGAGGGACTCACCGTTTAAATATAACCACCTTTAGCCGAGGGACTTGCCATTAGCTAAGGGACTCGCCCTTTAAATATAGCTACCTTCAGTTGAGGGAGTCACCAATAGTTGATGGACTCGCCCTTTAAATATAGCCACCTTCAACTAAGGAATCCGCTCGTAGCTGAGGGACTCACCCCTTTAGATATGACATATTCGACTGAGGGACTTACTGCTAAGGCGAGAGGCGCACTTTGAATGAAAAAGGGGTTTAAAAACATTTTGTCCTTAGCAAAGCCCTCATGCTTGAGGGACTATGTAATATTATATTTGTGAATGTCCTAAACTAGGGTGCCCTCACCTAAGGGTTGTATCGCCAAGGTGATATCTTAGAGACTCACCTGGGAGTACTGATGACGTGTACAGACATTAGTCAAAGGAAATGAGTCCTCAACTAACTACTGTAGGATATGTAGTCAATAACTTCTCCTAATTAGGGGGAAGCGGTTTCCGCCACTTGAGACAACCCAAACCCTAGACCCAAAAGGTCTCTATAAATATTTCTCCCCTCAAGAAAGGAGGGACAATTCATTACACCCTAGGCATATCGCTTAGCCAGATCGAACCTACTATCAATTCCATCTTTTCATTCGGTTGCAAATAGACCAAAAAAAAGTAGCGACTTTCCATGACAGTCTTTATTATGTCGTCCAAAAAATCGAGGTCATAACTCTTTTTCATAATAGTGGGAGTAATAAAATTAATTTCAAAAACATCTCTGATACAATTAATTATGATTTCTAAGTATTATAGTGAAAAATGTTTACTTTTTTTTCTAATATGAAAAATGTTTACTTTATTAACACACTTTAAAGTGTTTTTTTTAGTGTATTCATAATTTTAATTTTTATTAATATAATATAGTTTTTGAAGAAAATCTTATTTTCTATTCAATACATAGTAACTGAGTAATAAAATTATTGACAAATTTAGTTCCTATCAATTTGTGATGGCATAAAAAATTTCTCATTGATATTTTTTGCAACATTAACTTTTTTTATGGATTTGGTATATCAACTAAATTATTTTATAATAGAATTTCATAGTATTAGTATTTATTTATTTTAAAATTTAATTTTTTTTAACAATTTATATGTTATTTTATATTTATAAGTATTCTCGACTATTAAATTTGCAAAACATTACAAATTCAATTAGTTAGTTTATTTACTATCAACCATCCACTAACTTATAAATTATAAATTTACGTACTATAAACTAATTTTGTGAACCAATCTTACAATTATCAATTATTCTTATTCAACAAAAATCTTAATAGCAGGCTAAAACATTAAATGTTTTTGGAGCTATTTTTAAGGTTTACTTACTATTAGAAGGCATAGGAAAATCAGAAACAAGAAAATCTATAATATTCTTAAAAATCTACTAAGATTTCATAATATAAAAAAAAAACATCACATCTTCACTAAAATCTTAAAAATGTTTTTGCTGTCACTAAAATCTTAAAAATGTGTTTGCTGTGGTTTTTAAAAGGTTTTGAAATGAAAAATATTAAAAGATTTCGTCTATATTTTAATATATACTTAATATTATGTAAAAGTTAAAAAAGTAAATTAATATTTTTTAATTTATAAAAAATTTAAACACATATCAAAGTATAGATATAAATATAATCCTCTAAAATCTTAATTATCAAAACCATCTAAAATTAACACGCGATGAAACCCTAAAATATTAGGTGCATAGTATTTTACAAATCTAATGTTATACTCATTCATAGATAATTTACAAAAAAATCCGACATTTTTTATAATGTGTTATATTAAAATATAAAAGTTGCTTTCCCAAATTGTCACATTATTTGACTATTTCAATCGTAGTATTTATTTTTCCTGGATAGTATATGGAAATATAAATACACGTGGTTGTGTATATATGGAGTATAAGACACGGTCAGCTGTGCCGGTCAACTAAATGGGTGAATTACAAAATTGATTGTTTTACAAAATTGATTGAGATTGAGAGAGAATAAAAAATAATTCTAATAATTGATTATATTGAGAATTATCCACACATTTATTTATATATAATAAGTTATTTGTAATCCAAATAGTTAATTATAGCAAACTAATAAATTTGTTAACCAAGTAATTAATTAACTTGGATTATATCACAATATATCTCTTTATAATTCAAGTTGTTGCTAGCACAAGTTAATTGATCTAAACTATTCCTAATTTCTTTCTCAAAGTTAGGACTTTGTCGATCTCCAATCCTTTGGTGAAATGTAGGTCAACTGTATTTCACTCTAGCAATGTCTCACTTCAAGTTCACCTTGATTTACCTTCGACCTTAGAAAGTGAAATATGACCTAAATGTGCTTACTCATTAAATGTGGAACTTGATTCTTTGCAAGATTAATGGTTGACTTGTTGTCGATCTATAGCATCAGAAGTTTCTTCACTTCGAACTCCATCTCATCCAGCATAGATCTGATCCAGATTGCTTGACAAGCAACATATGATCCTGCTATATACTCAACCTCACAAGATGATAATGCCACCACAGGTTGCTTTCTCGAGCATCATGAGATTGGGGCACCAAATGCTTGAAAGAAATAACTAGTTGTGCTTCTTCGATCTTCCTTATATTCACACCAATCAGCATCTGAATAACAATTAATCACAACTTCTTTACTTTCAGAATCTCGTGGAAACAGGATTCCAAAATTTATTGATCCTTTTAAATATCTCAAGATTCTTCTTGCAGTCTTCATGTGTGACACCTTTGGTCATCCATGTATCTGCTTACCAATCTGAATGAGAAACCCATATCAAGTCTGTTATTGCACCCATACCTCAGAGATCCTACAATTTGTTTGAGCAAAGTGACATCAACTATGTCCTCCTCTCCATGTTTCTCTAGTTTCATATTAGGTTCGACAGGTGAGGATGCAGGATTCGAATCATCTATCTTGAATCTCTTGAGTATTTCTTTGACATACATCCTTTAATGCAGCATCATACATTGCTTGGTAATTTGAAACTCCATGCCTAGGAAATACGACAAGTTTCCCAGATCCAACATTTCAAATTCATTCTTCATCAGCTTCTTGAACTTCGACAAGTTATTCATGATATTTCCAGTTACTAGCAAGTCATCTACATATAAGTAGATAATGGTTATATCTTGTGTCATTACCTATACATAGGCACCATACTCAGACTTACATTTGATGAATCCAAATTTGACTAAGTATGAGTTGATATTCTTGTTCCATGCCTTAGGTGTCTGTTTGAGACCATAAAAGGCTTTATGAAACTTGTACACTTTCTTTGCATCCTCATGTACCATAAAAGGCTTTATGAAACTTGTACACTTTCCTTAGGTGCCTGTTTTTTGACATACATGACTTCATCTAGGGGACCATTCAAAAATATTGATTTCACATCTAATTGAAATGTCGACCAACCTTGCTTGCATGCCAAGGCTACCAACAAACGAATAGTCTCTAATCTTGCCACTGGTGCAAATACTCTAGAGTAGTCGAGTCATTCTCACTGAAGAAATCCTCGAGCTACTAGTTTTTCCTTATGTCTTGCAATCAACCTATCAAGATTGTGCTTCAGCTTGAACACCCATTTCACTTTGATAACTTTTGTGTGTGTTGGCAATTCAACTAACAACCATGTATTATTTCTTTCAACCGCTTGTAACTCTTCGACCTCAGCTTCCTTCCAGTGTTTATCATTTAAGGCCTCACTATAGTTTATTGGTTCAACAACTGCAAGTGAAGAGAAATGAACCAAATCTTCATCAGGTGTGACTTCATCATCACCAACCACTTCATAGTGTTGCAGCCTTGCTAGGAGAACTCTGATTTTTTGAGGTCTTTGGTTTTTGCTAGACACACTCTCTATATTGTCTGCTTCGACTTCGAATGTTACTGGAATTTCAATAACTGGAATTTCTTTGTGCTCACTACTTTCTTCATCAATGTCATAGCTCATCAATGACTTGTTAGTTGCATCACCTAAATTCCAATCACATGCAGAGTTCTCATCAATCACAATGTCTCGACTCATCATGATTTTATCATTCATTGGATTAAATATCTTGTATGCTTCAGTCTTATGATATCCTACCAGAATCATGAGCTCACTCTTATCATCAAGCTTCCTTCTCCTAGAATAAGGGACATGCTTGTAGCAAATATAACCAAACACCTTCATATGACTCCATATTTTATGTTATGGTCTTTGCTGGATATTTTATTACCGATAGTCATTTTCCACTACATATTTCTTCAGGAACCTTGTTCTTCTATTTCTTGGTAGGGCCCTGTTCAGAATATAAATACTAGTGGTGACTCATGATCAATACCATGTTCTGCACAAAACTCTTCAAATATTTTGGATGTGTCTTCGCCACCGCCTTCTGTTTGTAGAACCTTGATCTTCTTTTAACTCTGGTTTTCGACAAGCATTTTGAATATCTTAAAGATTTAAAATACTTTACGCCTAATCACATAGATCCAAAGCTTTTGACTGTACTCATCGACAAATGAGACAAAACACCTATTTCCACCAATGGTATGATCCTTAAATGGGTCACAAACATCTGAATGCACTACTTCTAGTATGCATGGGGGGTCTCATTGGCATAGTCAAAATGAAAGACTTTATAGATTGCTTCCCTACAAAGCAACCTTCATAGAGTTTCTTAGACATCACAAGACTTGGTATACCAGTGAACATATTTTGAGTAATCATTTGATTGAGTGACCTAAAATTCAAATGGACAAACCTCAAATGCCACAGCCAACCATGCTTGTGGTCGACAACTGCTTTTAGACATTGTACCTTAGTCAAACTAATAATGGTCTGAAATGTCCTATTCTTAGACATAGTAGATTTTAAGACCAAATTATTCTAGATGTCAAATGTAACACCCTAAACCCCCGAAACTTATATAAAAAGGTTTACTCGACAATTTAAGGTGTCACCAACGATAATCCTTCAACAACACATAGATATTTTAAAAACATACAACTGAAATATAAGTAACATATAACACTTGTCATCATATGATCACCTTCACTTAGGGCATCATCGCAGTGGAATCATATTTAATTCAATAATAAAACATAACAACTTCCACTTTGGTCTTATAAAGACTTAACTTTCACAAAGTTATTCAATTAGAATTATAACATCCCACTCGTAGCAACTTTAAAAAAACTCAACATAAAAAGTATTAAACTTCAACAAAATAAAGTAAGTAAACTTCAAACATAATAAAAATTACCCATCCCCAATGTTACAGAATCAGGGCACTAAACCACTACGGAAGCGATGAACAAGTGAAAATGACTCCAAGAGCTATCTTCCACTTACATCGGAAACTTCTAATGATGTTTATCTGCAAGATGTCCATGGTGGATAACATGAAGCAAAGGGGGTGAGAAACAACACTCAATATAAATAATCTAAACAATGCTAAGATAGAGAACATACAACAACGACCCATTCATTACATAATCAATAACAATATAGTCGCACACTCATTCATAATAACATACACATATTCTCAACCAAACAACAAAATCATAAACAATCAACTATACATCCAAATATATATGCAATTTACTCCACAACTGACTCATTATACATGCGGTACCATTTCATCAACAGTTGGTTCACTCAGGAACCGGGTTCACCCTACTCGAACCCTGAATCCACCCTGCTCGGGCTAGGAACAAGTCACCAATCCATCCTGCTCGAATTACAACTTTTCTCTTTCATCAACAACAACGACATCTTGAATGCATATATAAACACGTCAATGCAACAACAACAATGTTTAAAGTCCCCTCCTGAAAATAAATAAAAAACAAGCATTGCCCCAACAATAATAGCTCCCCCTACTCGAACTATTATTCACCAACACGACAAAAACATCAATATTATACGATAACATCAATATTAACATCCTTAACACAACAATATCACATATTCCACAATTCAATATATAACTAATTTAATGCATTATTATATATAACATCACTTAATTCATCAATATAGCTCATGATCATACCACAACACATCAATATCATAATTTACAACATTCAACACAACATATTTGTCACGACATTTACTTCCGACATAACATCAACAATAATATTCAACTAATCTCAATTTATCATGAATTAATTAATGTTAGTAAATCACACTCAGCCACTGAAAACATTACTATTTAATAGTAATTCGCGTTACCTTTCCAACGTTTTAAACCACTCCTTAAACGGAGTCACAGATCTCAAGTAATGATAAGAACCGTAATTGAACCAAATCATCCTAATCGGCGTCGGTTGGACCGTTATCGTAGCTAACGCCGTCAACTCTTTCTCAATAACCTGAACTGCTGCAAAATGTAAAATTCTGGATTTTTTAATCGTTGGACCTTATGGACCTTCGATTTCGACTCCGTAAAAAGCTAAACGCTCAAAATTTAACGCCCAATAACTATATAAAAATAGTAAAACAATCAACACAAATTATACAGACCCAACATCTATTAATCATCAATCAATCATGGAATTAAGGTTATATTTTTAAAGTTCCAAGCAAGCAACAATGACATCAAACAATTTCAGAATTCAATCACCAATCCATGTATAAATTCAGCATATTACAGGGCATGAAAATCACACATTAACATGATAAATAACATGAATTCCTCATACACACATCAAAATTCATGAAAACACAACAATGAAGTCCCATCATGCTAAATACCCATATTGATATCCCTTTCTCCCCCTTACCTTAATTTTCCAGCAAGAAAGCAAGTCTAGCAACAATGAAGTCTTCTCCTTCTTCAAGCCCTAGTCTTGACTTTTTCTCCCAACTTCCAATTCCACCACTGTAACTCTTCTCACTAATCTCCCTTTTTCTATTTATAATAAAACTTAATCCCACCTATTTAGGTAATTCCCCTATTATCCTTATTATTCTCCGTATTTCCCACCTTGCCCCTTATTACTCTACTAACTCATATTTTCTTTTTAATTAAATTAATAATTCATTTCTACCATAAAGCCACCAGTTTCTATATTTACTTTTAATATTAAATATAATTTTTTATTCTATTTCAATTAATTAAAAATACTTATATTTTAGTTATTTTTAATTATTCTACCAAGCACTCATATTCTCACCCCACCCCACTAATACCATTACTCCCCAACAACAAATATATAAACACATAATTTATTTTAATTAAAACATATAATAATTAAATAAATACACAGACAATTTAATTAAATTAATTAATCAAATTTGGGGTGTTACAACTCTCCCCCACTTAAAGAATTTTTGCCCTCGAAAATTACCTTAAGTAGACAGATTCAGATACGACTCCCTCATCTGATTCTCAAGTTCCCAAGTCACATTTCCACCAGCTGGTCCTCCCCCAGCTACCTTAACCGAGATAATCTCTTGACCACACAATTTCTTCACTTCCCAATCCTCTATCTACGTAGGTAATGCCTTAATCGTCAAGTTATCTCTCACCTACACATCATCCACTTGGATCAAATGAGACGAATCCAAAATGTATCTCCTCAACTGAGACACATGAAACACATCATGAAGATTAGCAAGCGACGATGATAAAGCAATCTGATATGTCATCTCTCATATCCTTAGTAAAATTTGGTACAAACCGATGAAACATAGAGTGAGCTTTCGAGACTTTAATGCTCGACCAACACGGAGTAACCCTCAGAAACACGTGATCTCCCTCTTGGAACTCAAGTGCTTTACTTCGTTTATCATGATAGCTTTTATGGTGACTCTGTGAAGCTCTCATCTTCTCTTGGATCACTTTGATCTTCTTTGTGGTTTGTTAGACAATCTCAGGTCCAATCACATCACTCTCTCCCAACTTATACCAACATAAATGTGTCCTACACCTTATACCATGAAACGCCTCAAACGGTGTCATTCCAATGCTCGAATGGAAACAATTGTTGTAGGTAGACTTGATCAACGGTAAAAATCTATCCCAAATACCTCTTTGTCCTAGCACATAAATCCTCAATAAGTCTTCTAAGTATTTGATAGCCCTCTCTTTCTGACCATCTGTTTGGGGGTGATAGGTATAACTCAAATGTATCTTCGTACCCAAAGCTTTTTGCAAACTCTCCCAGAACCTCGACATAAACCTCGGATCTCTGTCAGATACAATATTGGATGGAATCCCATGTAAACTGGAAATCTTCTTAATATACAACTCTGCTAGACTCTCCAATGGATAGTTAAATTGAATTGGAATGAACTGAGCCAATTTAGTTAACCTATGCACAATAACCCAAATGGTATCCCAATTCTTCGCAGTTTACGGCAAACCAGACACAAAGTCCATTGAAATAATGTCCCACTTCCACTCAGGAGTACTCAACGGTTGCATCAGACCCAACGACTTCGGATGTTCAATCTTCGACTTCTAGAAAGTCAAATAAGCATACACGAACTCAGCAATATCCTTCTTCATTCATGGACACCAATACAACCTCTTCAAGTCTTGGTAAATTTTAGTAGCACCGGGATGAATACTCAATCCACTTCTGTGACATTCCTTACAAATACTCTTCTTAAGTTCGGGCATATCTGGTACACAAATTATATCTCTGAATTTTATCACATCATTCTCGTCGATTATGAACTTACCACCTTGATCCTGATTAATTGACACCAAATGGTTAACTAATCCTAATTCGATCTTCTGACCCTCTCGGATCTCTTAAAGAACACCATTGGTCAGCTTCAACATGCCCAACCTCATGTTGTTATGAGTCCTTTCACATATTAGACTTAGATCTTAGAATTGTTCAATCAACTCCAACTCTCGAACCATAAGCATTGACATATGCAACAACTTCCTACTCAAAGCACCCATTATAACATTGGCTTGACTAGGATGGTAATTCAAAACAAAATCATAGTCCTTCAGAAATTCAAGCCACCTCCTATGCCTCATATTCAACTTTTTCTGATCGAATAAGTACCTTAAAATCTTATGATCAATGAACACTTCAAATATGGAATCAAACTGTTAATGCCTCTAAATCTTAAGTACAAACACAACAGTGGCCAATTCATATCATGCGTAGGATAACTCCTCTCATGAACCTTCAACTGTCTATAAGCTTAAGCTACAACCTGACTATTCTACATTAGTACGCCACCTAGACTCATCAATAAAGCATCACAGTATCCATTAAAGGACTCACTCAGATTCGGAAAATGTTAATACTAGAGAGGATGTCAACTTCTTCTTAAGTTCTATAAAACTCTCATCACACAAAACATCTCATACATATGCTTGACCTTTTCGAGTCAAAGGCATCGCTCGAAAAGCCTTCAATAAACCTTATGTAGTAACTAGCCAAACCTAAAAAACTTCTGATCTCAGTAACAAACTTAGGAGTTTATCATTGTAACATATCATCAACCTTCGACGGATCAACAACAATACCCTCGCTAGAAATTACATGACCTAAGAAACATACTTCTTTCATCCAGAAGTCACACTTAGATATTTGCATACAACTTCTTCTCTTTTAAGGTCTTCAACATGATTCTCAAATGCTCTACATGACCTTCATCTGACTTCGAATATATTAGAATATCTTCAATGAACGCAACCACAAATTGATCTAGGTACGGATGGAATATTCGGTTCATGTACTCCATGAACACTCCAGGCGCGTTAGATACACCAAACGACATCATTGAATACTCATAATGACTATACTTCATTCTGAAAGCAATCTTCGGAATATCTTATAGTTTCACTTAAACATGGTGATAACCCGAACGTAAATCAATCTTATTGAAAACACAAGCGCCAACCAATTGATCCATTAAATCATCAATCCTTAGAAGTGGATACTTGTTCTTGATCGCCACTTTATTTAGCTGTCGATAATTAACACACAACCTCATTCTACCATCCTTTTTCTTCACCAACAACATCGATGTTCCCCATGGAGAAACACTCAGCCAAATGAACCTCTAACTATTTATTCAGCTCACCCAGCTTTGAAGTAGACATTCTATAAAGAGCCATCGACACATGACTAGTACCGGGTACTAAGTCTATGAAGAATTCAACTTCACAGTCTAGAGACAAGTCACAAATGTCTTCAGGAAATTCACACACCATTTGCATATCATTAGTTGTCATATCACTCTCCACTCTTAGAGTAGCGAACATCACAAATACCCGATCTTTCTCCATCAAAGACATTTCCACTTGACCTCCAGACAAGAATATCGAATTCTTACTCTCTTCGGGTTCGGGAAACTCCTGCACTCTTCCAATCAGTGGCACACTGCACCAAACCTCCTCACCTAAAACATCTTAAAGAAATATAAGCTTCTCCTATACTTGTTTTGATCCCACTCCTACTAGAAAGCGGTTAAAAAGCAAATGAGCACCGACAATGTTTCACACACATGTCGCATACCAGAGAACAGACAAAGTTACACAAACCTGGCCGGACGGAGTAACCTGCTCTGATACCACTATGTAACATCCTAAACTCCAAAACTTATAGAAAAAAGGTTTACTCGAAAATTTAAGGTGTCACCAACGAAAACTCTTCAACAACACATAGACATTTTAAAAACACGCAACAGAAATAGAAGAAACATACAACATTTATCATCGTATGCTCACCTTTACTTAGGGTATCATCGCAGCGAAATCATATTTAATTTAAAAATAAAACATAACAACTTCCACTTTCGTCTTATAAAGACTTAACTTTCACAAATTTATTCAATTGGAGTTATAACATCCCACTCGTAACAAGTGTAAAAAAACTCAACATAAAAAGTATTAAACTTCAACAAAACAAAGTAAGTCAACTTCAAACATAATAATAACGCCCCATCCTCGATGTTACGGAATCAGAGCACTAAACCACTAAGGTAGCGATGAACAAGTGAAAATAACTCCAAGTGTTATCTTCCACTTACATTAACAACTTCTAATCCTGGTTATCTGCAAGATGTCCATTATGGACAACATGAAGCAAATGGGATGAGAAATAACATTCAATATAAACAGTATAAACAATGCTAAGATATAGAACATACAACAAACACCCATTCATTACATAATCAACAACAACATAGTCTCACACCCATTCATGACAACATGCAGATATTCTCAACCAATCAACAAAATCATTAAAAAACAATTACATATGAAAATATGTGTGTGTGTGTGTGTGTGTGTGCGTGTTTGCATGTGTGTGGGTGTGTGTGTGTGTGTGTGTGCGCGCGCGTGTGTGTGCGCGTGCGTGCGTGCATGTGTGTGTGTGTGTGTGCGTGTGTGTGTGTACACACGCACGCGCGCTCGTGTGAATATGTGTAAGTTGGAGACAAAAGGAATACAAAAGGTTTTAAAAAAATCATGATTTTTTGGAAAAATGTGTCGCATGTGTCAACCTATGTAAGTCATGTGTCGACCTGTATAGGTCATGTATCGACATATACAGTCGGCACATCAAACATAAGATACATGCTTTAAAAATGAGGTACATGTGTCGACTTGTAACTCATATGTGTTGACACATAGGAAATGTTTTCTTCTATGTGTTAACCTATAACATGTATGTGTCGATACGTAGACTATTTTTCCCATAAACACCTATTTTGAATGCATAAAACCTTTTTCTAAATCATTTCAAAATATTTTTATACTTCCTAATGCTAAAATGCACATTAAGACTCCGAGAGATACCATCTAATATACATAAACGTCAAAATATCCTACTTTTAACATCATACAAAATACATCTAGCGGAAAGTTGCACTAATATTTTCTCCATCGGATCCAATTTTTCCATCATATCCAATTTTTTCCATCATATCCAATTTTTTCCATCAAGAATTGGAAGATAATTCGGAATACCATTGCTACTATTCATCTTTGCAGCAAACACGATTCACGATCTCTGGAAGCACGACCATCGATGTGCTATTCTTGAATTTTCGATCAAGAAGAACGAATCAGAAGCTCTAGATACCAATTCGTTAGTGCAAAAGCACTTTGTCTGGGGAAGAAGAGAGAGAGAGAGAATAAAAAGTAATTGTATTGATTGATTATATTGAGAGTTATCTACACATATATTTATATACAATAAATTATTTGTAACTCAAGTAGCTAATCATATCAAACTAACAAACTTGTTAATCAAATAACTAACTAACTTAGATTATATCACTACACTCACATTATTTCCACTAATCTCTTTTAAAGTTTATTAAAATAACTGACACTCCCTTTAATTTTTAGTGACAGTAAAAAAAATACATATATATATATATATATATATATATATATATATATATATATATATATATATATATATATATATATATATATATATATTATATATATATATATATATATATATATATATATCCGTCATTAATATATCTAATCTTAAGAAAAATTAATATTTTTTTTTAAAATTAGAGAAGTTGTTATGTCATTTTAATATAAAATTGCCCTTTTTAAAAAAAACTCTAACATAGATAACTTTTGACAAATCATATGATATCAGTTTTAATAGTCATGTCATAAGACAACAACATGAAATGTGCCTTATATTTTTTATTTGATTTGAGCAATTGTTATGTTTTTTATTATACATTGTTTTATTATTTTACATATATTAAAAAGTATACTCAATATAATATAAAAGAATTATTAAAAAAAATTATTAAATTTCTTTTAGTAAAAACTTAAAAAGGATAAATTCAAAGAATTGAAATCAGAAAAAAAAATTAAAAATATATTAAAAATAATAATATTAATAATATATCTAATTCTAATTCTAATCTAAAATATATCTATGCACAAAAATCTGTTTAAAATTTATAGAGTAATACTGACCAAACTATTACTCATGTCTTATGGTGTGTTTATAATAGTTTAGGTCCGAAACTAAAGCAATATTTTATTTTGTGTTTAAAATTATTTTAACAAAATATATGTGAGTGGAATATGGCATCAAATTGATCCAATGGTTAGAAGAAGTGATAGATATGGTCCATTTTTTTAATTTATTATCAAGACATGTTCCATTCTACATACGCAGCTAAAATAACTATAAAATATAATAGTATATCAAAAAACATATACACGTGATTGTTCATCAAATAAATAAATACGCCATTGTTTATGTACGACATGGGCAGCTACGCTATGTAATACATGTTTCCAAGTTCCAAAATTCTTTCGTCTGAGCCTCACATTCTAAAAAATCTTTGCCACAAAATTACACTAATGTTTATAGAAGAAGAAAATTTAAATACAGCTAAAGTTTGGCAAATCATTGCTATCGGTTGTAATAATGAAAATAGGAATAGACGATGTGTCTTATTTGAATATTGCAATTAAATATTCACCCTTTTGGTTGATTTGAAACTACCAAAATATATGCATTTGCAGTTTTCCACTAGTCGCATAGTTCTATAACAGAATTATTTTTGGAAATAGTATTTTTAGATTTAAAAAAAAAACAAATTGGTTTCTATATTAAGATAGATATTAGTTAGAGCACTATGTACTAATTTTTTTTAACATTAGATCTATTTTGGACATATTGACATAATGAAGACCTCGTCGATAAGATGCATTGCACAATCCAATATCAAGTCGGACTCTAAACAACTTCTAACAATGTCGAAAGTATGGGTGTTTATGGTACGGATCGATCCATAAATTTGTTGACTTAAACTGAATCAATTTATTAATTATCTGAATTCATTCATTTACGGATATATTCAATCTAATTCATAACAACACGTATAGTTTTGGTTCGAGTATCGAGTTTGAGTTTTGCAACTCAGACACTCGTTGGCTCAACTCATTGATGACTTTAGTAATTTTTATTATTTTTATTATTATTTTAAATAAAAATATAAAATTAATATCTCACTAATAACCATAATTTTTCAAAAAAAAAAAATTATTCTCCATCAATAATATTATTAGACCAATGAGTTTACGTAATTCTAAGATTAAATATTTTTTTTTATTTTCTTTTGTATCATTTCTAACTTACTTATTTTATGGAAATAACATGTTTTGTTGAATTTGTACTATTATCGAGTGTTATGTCGTGTTGATGAATTTTATTAGACATTATATGACGTGTTTAATCGAATTTGAGTGTTATAAATAATTATGATTGTATTGAGTTGTGTTACATTTTTTTAAACCGACAAAAAGAATCATAAAAAATATTTTTTTTATTTGAAACACAATCCACGAACCTAACTCAATACAACTCATACATGAACGGGTCAGTTCGGTTCAGTTTAGACAATGAAATTGCGAGTTGGATGACGAACTCAACTCATTGAAGTTTGAACGAGTTGAGTAAAGGGTTAGGTCAAATCCGGTCCAACCCAACTCGTGTATACCCCTAGTCGAAAGAGCTTAATCTAAGGTGATGATATCAAACTACTACAATTTAAGGTCAGCTCAACCTTTAGGGAATGAGTCAGCTCAACCAAGCTGATCTGACACTAACATAGATGAGGCAACTAAATAAAGGATCTTTATTGCATATACAACACATTCAAGGTACATTAATGGTCAATAAATGAACCAAGCCTAGACAAAGGAATAATGACATTGATAAATATTAACTAGTCTTAAAGACTCTAGTCGTTGAGATTCATATAAATACAGATGACACGAAAGGAAGAAGACACGTAATTCATACATAAATCACTCATAGTTTGGCTGAGACTTTGTTAGACTTTGCTGGTTATAGGGAAAATCATATGTCCTAAATTGGTTGGAGATAGAGCATATAAATAGTTTATATATAGTGACACCCATCACCTTACAAGCCAGTTTTGCAAGGATGAGATAGGTTAAACTCTAATATGGTATCAGAGCCTATCAATCGGACATTGGACCGCCCATCGTTTATATTCACACACCAAGCCCAAAAGAGTGTTAGGAGTGAGGGAGTGTATTGAAAAAATGTCAAGTCCCATGTTTGTTGAAGATAGAGCATTGAAAGAGTTTATATAGAGTGACACCCCTCATATTACAAGCCGGTTTCGTAAGGATGAGTTAAGTCAAACTCTAATATGGTATCAAAGCATATCAATAAGACCATGGGCCGCCCACTATTAATATCCATGCACCAAGTCCAAAAAGAGTGTTTGGCGTGAGAGGTGTATTGGGAAAATCTCAAGTCCCAAATTGGTTGGAGATAGAGCATAAAAAAAAATTATATAGAGTGACACCCCTCACCTTACAAGCTGGTTTTGTAAGGATGAGTTAGGTTAAACTCTAATACTAGTAAAGTTATATTAGTGTATTTTTATGAGTACAATTTATGCCCATTGTGAGGCCTGGTAAAACTGACATAGGTCACACAAATAATTTCCTACAATAGTTTGATCATATCTCACGATTGTAAGGGTTGTCATCAGTGGCAGCAACAATGATCAAGCTTCCATAATGGAGATGTTAGCTGATTTGGAAGAATTGTATCACCAGAATGAAACACTACAAGACAATGCATGTGACCTGTAGCAGAAACAAGCACATTCGATTGTTATCGAGCAAGAATAGCATGTAGATCCTCAACCACTCGCTGTTGAGATTCAAGATGCTCCAGACCCCTGACAACTTCAAAATCATTGTCCATGGTAGCGTTTGATGGCAAGCACGATCCCCAAGAGTTGCCATCACCACTCAAATGGATATCATTCGAGCAACTGACTCACTAAAATGAATAGTAATTGTTTGAACTTTGAAAGAGGAGGACCTTTGATGGTATATGAGCCTCTAGAGGTTCTCGATAACGAGCTAAGAGGATCTGGTGAGAAAGAAGATCCACCATTTCTTGATCAACTAACATCTAAAGATCTCGTCGAAGAGCTTATTCAATGTTTTCCAAGGTCATTGTTATTTTTTGCTGAATAATTGGTCCAGTTTGACAAGGAAACCATCAAGGTAACCAATTCAAATGACGAGATAGTCGTTGGATATTTTATAACGGCCTCAAGGTCGAGCACTTCAACGAGTCCCTGGCCTAAAAAGTTGGAATAGTCAATGAAATAAATCATGACAAGGGAAAAATGTTATATTAAAGGAGAAGAATTAAATGTATAAAATAATAATTGAGATTCAAAGGATCGAGGTGGCGAAAAGTCTGAGGTGCCCGACCAATGGAGAACCCATTACATTATACCAATACAAGCAAAGGTTGCATTCAAGCATGCCATAAGGCCTTTGGAGCCTTTCACACCACTAAATACAAAGAGAGAAAATGGATCCTTCAAGAGGTTTATCACATTAAGGTCAATATACTAAACCTATTAAGGTCGTCATCTATTGATTCAACCACTTTGCACCTCATACTAGCTAACTCTTTGAGACTAATATTGGATTGTTCCATGTAAAATTGTTCATGGAATACCCTTTCTAATTGGTTCTAACTGCATATGGAACATGGGGGTAAGGTGGTGAACCATGTGAAAGTATTTTTTGTGAGAGAATTTGGAAAGAATTCCATCTTCAAATTCTCATTATTAGTCAGGTCTCCCACCTCTGATTGATATCGTGTCACATGTTCTACAGTGGATTCATTAGTATCCCTTGCAAACTTAGTGAATTTGAGGATTTTCCAATCCCTTGGTAATTCAGTCTGCGACATATAATCAGATAGGGCAGAGACAAATTTGGCCTATGCAGACCAATATTGAGGCCATTATGGGCCAAATTTTGCTCAATCCCATTAGTTATATCGTTTTGTCATATGATATTGTTCTGTTGGGCATTTCTAACTACTTGGTAAGACTATTGGTTCCTACGTACCATTATTCCCTCAGGGCCATTTTGTCATGCGTTTCCTTCGACTACCCTAGGTATGGGTGGTTCTATAGGTATCACCTACTATCATACCCTAAATTTTACCTCTCCCTAAAATCATTCATCTGTATATTTTTATCTACATCTCATTTTTTCATATTTTCTTATGACCATTTCATTTGGTCATAAGATCCCATTTTCATGCATGAGACAAAATTTAGACTAAGGTCAATGAGGTCAGTGAAGTGTTGAATTTGATTAGATTCATGGTTTAGTTGATATCATTTTATTTGGTTGAGAAACAAGTGTTTGTTTTCTTATGAACCAAGTATAAACACTCTTGATCTTTTCTTAAAAAAGAAGAATGTCATTTTAGAAGATTTGCATCTCATATCATTTCATTGCATTTACCATTTTATACATAGTCATACATGTTTCCTTTTTTGTGTGACAAATACAATAATACAAATTGCAAGAGCATCTTTTTTCCTCATTCAGACATACCATTTTCTCTCCACTACTAACAATTCTACTACCAACAAATTCACAACAACTTATACTACCATCACATATTTTGGTCCTCTCATGCATTCCTCACTAATAAACCCTAATCTTTACTTATAAACGCTAAGAGATGAATAAGATAAGAAACAACCTATATTCACCAAAACAAGAACAACCACTATATAATTGAAAAATTCGGCAACCATTGTTAGCCTAAGCAACATCAATCTATACCAAAATTCTGCAGAAAATGTATAAAGAGTGAGTCACAATAATCATAACACAAAAAAACTCTGCAGAAGAAAAAAAAATCATCAATGAATAGTTTCTCCATGAAGAAGAAATTATGATCCTCATTAAGCTTCCCCTAACTGAGCTTGTAAATCACCATCTCAATCTACACCATACATCTTCATTTTCCCTAGCATAATTGCTTCCACCATAAACCACCTCTAATTTCATTCACCATTCTCCAATCAGAACCACCATAATATCCTCCATCATCATCGACAACCAAGCCTCACAAACAAAAAAAACATAGAAATATTCAGAAATAGAAGAAAGAAGAACCAAACTAAGCAGAAATAAAAAAAAAGGAAGAAACCAACCTCGCCGAAAAACTGAAGATTTCACTGGAAACTGGGTTCAGGATTTTCATCCTTTTCATTATTTTTTTCACGCATTAACATTTTATTTATTCATTAAAAATTTCTCCCCTTGATTTCTTGATTTAATTCTTGCAATTTTCGAGCAAGCATAGGCAATTTAGTTGTAGGATTCTTGAACGATTTTTGAGTTCATACCTTTTTTTCCAGTTTTTGCTTTGCTTTTGTTTGTTTGTTTCAATTCATGAATGGTGATTGTTGTCTAATTGATCCTATTTTCGCAAGGGAAGCAAAAAGAGATACAAGGAAATAATTTTTTTCTTGATAATGTGGGTTTTAAAAAAACACGTTTAGAGAGAAGAGGGACTCATGAGATGATAGGGAGAAACTTCTCTCTGATTAATGTCTCATGAAAGAGAATTTGTCATTGTTTTATTTATAAAAAAAAAGTTATTTAATTAATAATCAATAGAAATGATGAGAGAATAAATGATGGAGGGGAGGCCTCATATGACGGGTAGAAAGGATTGGTCTGTCAAAATCAATTGTGCCATGAAGAACAAAGTAAAGCTCGTGGATGACACCGCTCTAATGGCCGATGGGATCGATGATGTTTTAATCATTGTGATATCCCAAAATTTTCCCTCCCCTTTTCAATTTTCATCTAACCTTGAGCTTGAGATTCATCTGCACTCATTCATACCAAATGCATGTATATCATTCATTCATGTTAGCATTTTCCAATAATCATCATAGATTCAAAGTTTATGGTTGTTTATGCCTAATAAAAGCTAGGGTTTGCTTGAGGATCAAGCCCTAGGATTATGGTGATGCTCATAATTTGGAATAAAAAGGCATGAAACCCTAATTTTGTGTGCTTGGGATCTTGGTTCATGAAGATTGCAATCATGGCATTCACCTATGTACCAAAACTCTAGTTCTTGACTTTGGTACTCATGGAACATGTGGTTGCCTTGTGAGTTGATATTTGAGCTTGAAACCCTAATCTTGGGGTTATTTGTTGGATATTTTATGGTAGGACCTTGTGATTGGTTTGAGATCTTTGATTAAGGGGTTTATATCTTGAAACCATAATCATGGATGATTGGCATTTGTGGACAAGGTGGTTTGTCTATTGATCTTGTGATTGGCTCTGAAACCCTAATTCATTAGAGGTTGGTTCTTGACCACCATGTCATGCATCATCAATCATCAAGTCTACTTTTTTTCTTAAGAATCATTCATCAACTTGATCATTTTATCAACATGTCTACATGATTAAGGATTCATCTGATCCAAGGCCTTATTTAAGCATCAATGCCATGTGCATTCTATTTAGCCATTCAAGTCCATTTATTCTAGGCCTATGGTGCATTCAAGTCATACAGTCCATGCTTCATAGTCATTGGTTCATGGTTCATGGTTCACCATTCATTCAAAGTCCTTATTCTGATGGGCGTGTTTCATTCAGATATCCAAGTCCATGAAGTAAAGCCTTTGTTGTATCCATTGCTTCATACTCAATAGTGTATTCTTAGTGCATTAGGTCTTGTTGCCTATTCTATTGCTCTTGATTCATAGTCCACTTATTTTAGTCCATTAGTTCATGTATTATCATGCATTCAAAGTCCTTGTGATTCAAGGCCATGGATCATTCATTTCAAGATATGACTTAAACATGAATCTTGGGGAAAAGTGAAATTTGAAATAAAACATGTTATCATTCAATCATAAAAATCATTTTCATTCAAAATAAAGGTTTATTCATCATACATTTTCTATCTACATTGTTCATACAAAAGAAATACCAAAAAATACAAGTTTTGCAAAAGTTGACTTTTGGTTGAATTTTTTGTCAACTAGTTGACCAAAGTCAACTAACATATTTGTTCATCCCCTAAACCCTAATGTACATTGCATCTTCATTCTTTCCTTTCCATGTGTCCCCTACTCATCCGATAAAGTTGTTCCATATCAGTATAATGCCACTATGATTGAAAATGGTCAAGAGGTTTCTCTACCAATTGCAGACTCGGTGGTGAATATTACAGATATTGCAAAGGTGACCCGTAGTGGTCGTGTGTTCAGTCCATTGTTTCCAAAAGAAGTAAGAGGTGTTTCCGTGAGTAAGAAAGTAGATATTCCTATAGCGAATCCAATTAGTGCTCCAACATATCAGTCTAGTGAATCCAGCAAGTTGAAGACTAACGATGATGATGAGGTGTTAAGGTTACTCAAGAGAAGTGAATTCAACATTGTGGAGCAGATGCTCTAGACCCTGTCAAAGATCTTCGTGTTGTCACTGCTGATGAATTTTGAAGTGTATAGAGAAGCATTGCAGAAAGTGTTGGAAAAAGCCTATGTTAAGCACGATGTTACTGTGGATCAGTTTGACCACATAGTTTCCAACATTACTTCTTGTAACAATTTGAGTTTTTGTGATGGAGAACTTCCTGAGGAGGGCAGGAATCATAATTTGGCACTTCATATTTCTATGAATTGCAAGGATGACGCTTTGTTCAATGTGTTGGTTGATATAGGATCATCATTGAACGTGCTTGCAAAATCAACTTTGTCAAGACTCTCTTATCAAGGCGCCCCAATGAGGTACAACAACGTAGTTGTCAAAGCGTTCGGCGATTCTCGTAAAACTGTCATTGGAGAAGTGTATCTTCCAATGAAGATAGGTCCGAGTGATTTCCAAATTACTTTCTAGGTAATGGATATCCACTCGGCCTATAGCTGCTTATTAGGAAGGCCATGGATCCATGAAGCTGGAGTTGTGACGTCTACTCTATAGCAGAAGCTGAAATTTGTGAAGAATAATAAGCTTGTCATTGTTGGTGGAGAGAAGGCATTATTGGTGAGCCATTTGTCATCTTTCACGTATGTTGATGTTGAGGAGTGTTAGACGGTGTGGCTAGTGATCGAGAAGGGGGGGGGGTGAATAGATCACCTCTTTGAAATTTAACGGATTTGAAATTTTATCAGAGTTTTCAAAGTTGGCGGAAAAATCAGTCCCGAATCGACTTCCGTCTATTCTGAACCGCTACTAGAAAGCCGGACACACAAGTTTAATTGCTGGATTTTAATGAGAATGACAGAAACAATTCACACCAGAATTTTAACTAATTGAATGCACTTATCATTAAAGTCTATTTCCAATGAATAAAGTCTAGCTAACCGTTTTGTCAAACAGTTGGTGTGTATGTGATCGATGATAAACAGCAATGGAGTTTGATTAAAAGTTTTCTTGCCACTGCTGTCTTGCAACAGGAACAATCACCACACACTAACTGAAATTGCGAAAACAGTTTTAAAACGTAAAGAGGAGTAAGGTAAGAATACGATACGCAGAGATTTGGTAAGGAAGTTCCCCACGTCGTCCTCGCGTGTGGGTACGTCTCCCTCTCAATTTCAAATGAAATTGAGAACTTTGATTATCAATTTTTTCCGAATCCGTTGATACAAGGTTATGATACAAAGACAAAATTCTAAACTCTAAGAACCTCTTCTTGTATGAACCTTCACTTGATCTGAGCACGATCAAGATTTTCCTGCACGAAATTGCAAACAATTCACCGGTTCCACGACCTGCTTGCGAAATCCCCCGATCTCCAAACGCAACGCTGCGGCTGAATATGTTCTGCAAACGTGACTCCCAAACCCTCAAGAACACTCCAGTTCTTGAAGGACAAACCAGTAGGTTTTTCCTAGAAACCCCCTTCAATCTTCAACTCAGCTAGATCCTCGATCGTTCCACTGCAAACCACAGCTAGATCCTTGATCGTACCACTGAACGTTATCTCGATGCTTCTTTAATCCAAAGAACAAGAATGGTTATGTGTAAATGTTCTTGAAGAGAAGTGATTGAGAAGATGAAGAAGATGAAGTCTCTTTCAGGTTTCTAATTGCTCTCAAACAATTGCTCCAACACTGCTTTTGATCTTGTGTTCAATTGTTTTCCCTCAATGAATTCGTGTCTTGCACTGCTGTTATAACCTGTCTTATATATTCTGCAAAACAGTTACTGTTATACCACAAAACAGCTTTATGTATTGATACATAAGAGTGTGCATCGATGCGTACTGTAAGATATGTGAAATTTTGGTGAAATTGATTAATCATGTATCGATGCAAAAGTCGTGTGTATCGATGCATGTGATTATTTCACTAGTATGTATCGATGCCTGATGCGTATGTATTGATACACAGGCTGTTTCAATTAGTCATGTATCGATGCAGGGATCGTGTGGATCGATGCATAGAGTCTTTTGCCTTTCATGTATTGATGCATGACTCGTATGCATCGATGCATACTGAACAAAAATGTTTTGTGATTTATCACATGCTGTATGTATCGATGCAGAGGCTTATGTATTGATGCATACTGACACAAAATGCATTTTAATTGTTATTTTAAGGAAAGTATCAATGTAGGTCTATATGTATAGTTATGCAACAATAGAGTGGGATGAAAAACATAATAAAACACAAATGTATCATGTAATGTAATGCACAACCAACATTTGGATGATGATCACACAATTTGCTATCATTAAAAATTAATTCAAGGTAAAGAATTTTCTCACAAACTCCCCCTTTTTGATGATGGCAAATTCTTGGCAAGATGTGTGATACTCCCCCTGAGTTTGTGCATATCTGCATTTTCTCCCCCTTTGTCAACATCAAAAAGAGGAAGAAACAGAATCATCAAGGTAGCATAGTGTAGCAGGACATGGCAAAAAATGGATAACAGGCTATCAATCACAAAGAATGAAGCTTCAAAGTAAAGAATCATTCACAAAGAATGACGAATAAGGGCAATAACAATAGAGATAAACAGAAATAGAGAAGCATTTTAAAGATACGAACGAGTTTAAAAGTTACATAAGCTAAACCATATATTGTGCAACAAACTAAAACTTGAGCAATATGAAATGAAATGCAGTGAGATGAAAAGATGGTTGGTTAATTTGGATTGTGGCCACCACAGGACTCCTCATCATGTCTGTCAGGATCTCTGTAGCTTGGCGGAGGCGGAGGAGGAGGCATTGTGTCTGGATTTTGGCCCATGAAGGAGTATTGCCTAAATCGGTTCTGAACTTCAATGCTTCTAAAGCTTTCCATAATACCAGGATTTTCACGGCAGTCGTCCATAAAGCCGGACATTTCGTTGTAGAAAACCTGATGCCATTTAACCAAGTCTTGGTGCCAAGCGTGTTGATTCTGATACATCCGTGTATGCTCATCATGCCAGTCCCGATGCTCGTTGTGCCATTCAGATTGTTGAACATGCCAGTACCGTGCTTCTTCATGGCGTTCTTTGTTGACAATTTCCATCTGTTGAAGCATATGAGTGATGTCCGCATTTGGTGTTGAGGCTGGAGTACCACCGGAGAATGGAGGGGCTGTAGGTTCAGGTACATAGTTGGTAGGAGACCACCTTCGTGGCACCCAATCACCCCAACCAGCATTGGCCTCAGCTTGTGGTGCATCTGTTTCAGCCGCATCCTGCATTTCTTCATCAGGCTGATCTTCAGCAACATGGATGCGTTCCGAGGGCACGTCAAAGTTGTAAATTCTAGTTTTGGATTTTCTTTCGAAGAAATAGAAACATTTGCGGTCCTTGTCCCACCGATATCCCATATGTGATAGAGTGGCAGAGTCAAACTCTTGAGCAGCAGATGGAGATAGGAGAGGAACAATAGGTATTGCAACTTTCCAAAACTTAAGAATTTTCATTATTTGAGAGGCATAACCTAGAGCCACATTCTTGGAGCTGTCTCGCACGAAAAATAGACGTTTTACAAAGTAATTAGCCCAATTTAAGAGCACCTTATTTTGCAAAATGTAGAGAAGATGTATGCAGGGCCTGTCCAACCGCGAATGTCCACTGTTTGTTGGACGCAGAATATGTGTAATAATCCAGTGAAGAATACGCGGAGTTTGCTTGATCATACCAGACGTGACGTGTTCATCATCACTCAACGGTCTGTCTATCTTTAGGATAGATGGAGTAAAGTCCTTCATGTCAAATTCAGGATCAAAATGCAGGTCATGCCAGCACTTGAAAGCCGTCGACGGAGGCGGCATTTGAAATACCGTTTCCCAATCAGAGGCTTCAAAGGTATATGTTCTGACTCCGATAGAACACCGGAACATATAGCCTCTACCAGTTTGTAAGCCAGCATAAAAGACCCGAATGAAATCCTCATGATAATCATCCTTTGTGGACAGAAATGACCCAAGTCTTTGTGCATGTAAGAGTTCAACCACTTCATTTAGGTGTAGGTGAATAGCATCTATTTTATCAAAGACGTGAGGTTTCATGACTAACCTTGTCTTGAAGGATTCCTCAAATTCAGCAGCAACAGCAGGATGAAGTAGCTCTAAGGCATTTGAAGGAACGTCTGGTGGTTGTTGAGATGTACCGGCTGTTTCCTTTCCCTTTCCTTTTCCTTTGGCTCTGACTGGAATAGTGCGTGGAGGCATGGTGATGTGAGATTTAGGGTTTTAGAGAGAGAGTGAAGATGAGGAGGATTAGGGTTAGCCACTGGTTTTGGGGTTTTTGAGGGCAGATGATATGAAGTCTTGAGATAGGAAGTGATATGATTGGATGATGTGTCGATGCATGAGAGAGAAAGAAATGCATTTAATTCAGATAGCATCAGTATGTATCGATGCAGATGGTCATGCGTCGATGCCAAATATTCACAATGGGCATGTGTATCGATACATGCGATGGATGCATCGATGCATCCTGAAGCAGTTTTAAAAAAAATTGAATTTCAGAATGTATGGATCGATGCTTGCTTCGTTTGTGTCGATGCATACTGATGTTGAACTAGCTTTTAATGAATTTTAATGCAGTATGAATATGCATTATGCACTATGTCATGATGATTATGCTCAAGAGAGATTCATAAGTCAGATTGTTAATGTGCACACAATATGGACAAGGAGTATATGCAATCAAATTTTATATCAACTAGAGTAAGAACATTTGTTCTAACATACACAATCACTTAGCAATAAGAAAATTGTAGAAAGGATTGATATTACCTCTGTTGGAGAACTCTTGTGATGGATAATTGACATCTAAAACAGCTCTTATCAACCATGGTGAGGCATAGTATAATTAAGAGGTAACATGCTTATGACATCAATTGAGAAAGATCTAAGATTCCCAATTCGCGACTAATGTTGAAGAAAGGTTCCGTTGCCAATGGTTTAGTGAAAATATCAGCAAGCTGATTTTTGGAATCAACGTGCTCAAAGACAACGTCTTCTTTTTCAACATGATCACGAAGGAAATGATGTCTTATCTCTATGTGTTTAGTGCGTGAGTGTAAAACAGGGTTTTTAGTAAGGTTTATGGCACTAGTGTTGTCACATTTGATAGGAATACGTTTGAGTTGAATGTTGAAGTCTTGTAGTTGCTGTTTCAGCCATAAAATCTGAGCGCAACAACTCCCGGCTGCAACGTATTCTGCCTCTGCTGTTGACAAAGCCACAGAAACTTGCTTTTTGCTATGCCAACTGACCAAGGAGTTTGAAAACAGGTGAGATGTACCACTTGTGCTTTTCCTATCTGATTTGCAGCCAGCAAAATCAGAATCGGAGTACCCTACTAAGCTACAATCACTTCCTTTGGAATACCAAAGCCCATATTTAGGTGTTCCGTGAAGATATCTAAATATGCGCTTCACCGCTTTTAGGTGCGATTCCTTAGGATTTGATTGATAGCGTGCACACATACAAACACTAAACATGATGTCAGGTCTAGAAGCAGAAAGATACAAGAGAGATCCAATCATACCTCTGAACCTTATGACATCTACACACTTACCGTGCTCATCCTTATCTAGATTTCCGTTGGTAGGCATTGGGGTGTCGATTGATTTTGAGTCATTCATTCCAAAGCGCTTGAGTAGTTCTCTGCAGTATTTTGTTTGACATACTGCTGTACCCTCATCAAGTTGCTTTATTTGCAGTCCTAAGAAGTAGTTCAGCTCCCCCATTAGACTCATCTCAAATTCACCCTGCATAACCTTAGAAAATTCTTCGACCAAGTGTATGTTAGTTGAACCAAATATGATATCGTCGACATAAACTTGAACTAAAAGAATGTGCTTCCCTTTGTGTTTAATAAAGAGAGTATTGTCCACTTTACCTCTTGAATATCCATGATCAATCAGGAATTTGCTAAGCCTTTCATACCAAACCCGAGGGGCTTGTTTAAGAGCATACAAAGCTCGTTTTAATTTGTAAACATGATCTGGATTTTCAGCATTTTCAAAACCAGGAGGTTGTGAAACATATACTTCTTCATTTATGACACCATTGAGAAAGGCACTCTTTACGTCCATTTGGTAAAGCTTAAAATCCTTAGAACACGCATAGGCAAGCAAAAGACGTATAGCTTCAAGGCGAGCAACTGGAGCATAAGTTTCCTCATAGTCTATGCCCTCCTCTTGGTTATACCCTTGTGCTACTAAACGTGCCTTGTTCCTAGTAATCACTCCGTTTTCATCAAGCTTGTTCCTAAAAACCCACTTAGTGCCTATGATATGATGATCTCGCGGACGAGGGACAAGTTCCCAAACGTCATTTCTTTTAAATTGATTAAGCTCTTCTTGCATGGCCATTAGCCAAAATTCATCAATCAAGGCCTCTTTGGCATTCTTAGGTTCTACTTGTGAAACAAACGCGAAGTGAGAACAAAAATTACTTATCTTAGAACGAGTCATTACTCCCTTTGAAATGTCTCCCAAGATGTTGTCAATGGGATGGTCTTTTGAGGATCTCCAAGCTGTTGGAAGATCATTCACTTCAGCTGTCTTTTCTTCCTCAATTTCTTCATGACTAGTATCTTCCTCCTTCTCATGGGCAGCTGTTTTGGACTGATCAGTTTCCTCAACAGCTTCCTTGAGTATGTCTTCTGTAGATACACCTGCGTCATCAAAAGAAATACCTTTTCCGACATTTTTCGGATAAGACTCATCAAAAGAAACATGAACAGATTCTTCAACAGTAAGTAAACGCTTATTATACACTCTATATGCTTTACTTGACAGTGAGTAACCAAGAAAGATACCTTCATCTGCTTTTGCATCAAACTTCCCAATGTTTTCCTTACCGTTATTCAAAACAAAACATTTACAACCGAATACGTGAAGATGTGACAAGTTTGGTTTTCTTCCTTTCAAAAGTTCATAAGGAGTTTTGTTTAAAATAGGGCGAATTGAGATTCTGTTTAGAACATAACAGGCTGTGCTGACAGCATCAGCCCAAAAGTATTTTGGTAATCCACCCTCATTAAGCATTGTTCTTGCCAACTCCTCTAAAACACGATTTTTACGCTCCACAACGCCATTTTGTTGTGGAGTGCGAGGGGCTGAAAAGTTATGCTCAATACCATACTTGTCACAAAACTTCTCAAAGTGATAATTTTGAAACTCACCACCATGATCGCTACGAATTGTAACTATTTTGGAATTCATTTTGTTTTGGGACAGATTTGCAAAAATTTTAAAAGCAGAAAAAGTTTCATCTTTGCTATGAAGGAATATAGTCCAAATGAATCTAGAGTAGTCATCAACTATTACAAAGCCATAGTAATTTCCACCTAGGCTCTTTGTCCTAGAAGGTCCAAAGAGGTCCATATGGAGAAGCTCAAGGGGTCGTGAAGTTGAAATTACATTTTTAGATTTAAAAGACACCCTTGTTTGCTTTCCCATTTGGCACGCGTCACATAGGTGGTCTTTTGAAAATTTTATTTTTGGTAGACCGACTACTAGATCCTTAGATACAACCTTATTTAGCAAATCGAAGTTAACATACGCTAAACGTCTATGCCAAAGCCAAGAATCATCATTCAAGGTGACTAGACATTTAGTATTTGTTAAAGGTACATCAAACAAGTCAAGCATATAGATATTGTTTACTCTTACACCCTTAAACACAATGTTTTGTTCAACATGTTCAATTATGCAGCAAGTTTTTGTAAACGACACTTTATAGCCCATGTCGCATAGTTGACTTATGCTTAACAAATTGTGTTTAAGTCCCTCAACTAAATGGACATTTGAAATAGTAGTGGTGGAGGGATTACCTACACTACCTTTGCCGAGTATAGCTCCTTTGTTGTTGTCTCCATAAGTGACATATCCCTTCTTCTTTGTCTTGAAGTCTATAAAGAGCGATATGTCACCGGTCATGTGCCTCGAGCAGCCGCTGTAAAAAAACCACCTTCTATCTGCGGAGGCAAGGCACTCATCCTACAACATCAAAAGAGAGAAGTTGGTACCCAATTTTCATTGGGTCCAAGTGGGTAAGTGCTAACATGGTTGCCTTTTGGCTTCCATTGATAAATGCCTTTAGGGACAAGAAATCTCCTAAATTTGCATTTCTCAATGGTATGGCCAGCATGGCAACAATAGTGACATAGACCATGATGATGTGTTTGTTGTTTCTTGTTCATTGAATCCTTTAGAATAAAAGAGTATTTTGCATATGGAGGATTCAATGACTTCTTAAACAACTTGGGGTCAACGACATAAGTAACTTTAGGTTGTCGCGCTTTCTCTAATTTGACCTTAAGAGTGTTTACCTCTTTTTGCCAAATATAACAAGCGTCACAATACCTAACTCTACTACATCCGTCAATGTCAATAATTTTTGAATTTTCTGCAATACTAGCTTTCAACGCTTCTAACTCAATTTCAGCTTTGTTTACTTTACCTTCCAAAAATAAAAAAATATGTTTGTCGGAAGATAGTCTTTTAAAAGCATCTACAGCTTTGTTATGTAGTTTTTCAAAAGCTATTTTTAGTTCCAAAAAAGACATAGAAGAGAAATTATTGTAGTAGGCTTGTTTTACCTTTTTGTCATTGTTTTTCTTCTTGTGGTAGGACAGATTTTTTGTGTGAGCCATAAGGCACAGATTTGCTGCTTCATCATCATCGCTTGAGCTTTGTGTGCTTGATGAATCGCTATCACTTTCCCATGCAATGTACGCTCTTCTTTGTTTGCTGTACCCTTTTGGTGAATCCTTTCTTTGATCCTTATACTTTATAGGGCAATCCGTTTTATAATGTCCAGATTTACCACAATTAAAACAGGATCCTCTTCCTCTACTCTTCTTGTTTCGAATTTGTAGATTGTTTTCGAAACTTCATGAGATTTTTGTCGGAATGCTTGACTCCATTCTTTCGAATGAATCTATTGTATCTCCTTACAAACAGTCCCATTTCCTCATCATCCGAGTCTTTGTCACTACTTGAATCATTGTTGCTTTGCTCTTTTCGTGAGGACTTAGAGCTAGAGGCCACAAGAGCTATTGGCTTCTTCTCTCCCTCTTTGTCTCTTTTCTTCTCCTTTTCCTTCTTACTTTTGTTCTCATATTTTTCAAGACTTTCCAATGCTTGCTGATGTTCTTCCAGCTTTCCAAACAAAGTTGTAATCGTAAGTCTTGTTAGATCGTTGGCTTCCTTGATTGCTGTTACTTTAGGTTGCCACTCCCTGCTAAGACACCTGAGAATTTTATTAGTAGCAATTTCATTGGAAATAGGTTTTCCAAGAGCATTCAATCGGTTAGTTAGATGAGTGAATCTCTTTTGCATGTCGGAGATGGATTCTCCTTGTTTCATGCGAAAGAGCTCAAACTCTTGATTGAGTGTGTTAATGCGGGACTGTTTTACTTCAGTAGTACCCTCATGGGCAACTTCTAAAGCATCCCACATTTCTTTAGCTGTCGTGCAATGGGATACTCGATAATACTCATCAACACCAAGTGCTGAAATTAACATGTTTCGAGCTCTCCAATCACACGACCATTTTTTCTCATCTTTCTCATTCCAATCATCTTCTGGTTTAGGTACTATGGCGCCAGCTGCATTAGTCATAGTAATTTGAAACGGACCGTTTTCAATGGCAGCCCATACTAGCCTATCCACAGAATTTATATGAACTCGCATGCAGTCTTTCCAGTAGCCGTAATTTTCACCGTTGAAAATAGGCGCTCTATTATACGCCCCCTTTGGTTCAGAATCCATACTGTTACAGGCAGCCACAGAGCACCAGCGAACCGGCGCTCTGATACCACTTGTTAGACGGTGTGGCTAGTGATCGAGAGGGGGGGGGGTTGAATAGATCACCTCTTTGAAATTTAACGGATTTGAAATTTTATCAGAGTTTTCAAAGTTGGCGGAAAAATCAGTCCCGAATCGACTTCCGTCTATTCTGAACCGCTACTAGAAAGCCGGACACACAAGTTTAATTGCTGGATTTTAATGAGAATGACAGAAACAATTCACACCAGAATTTTAACTAATTGAATGCACTTATCATTAAAGTCTATTTCCAATGAATAAAGTCTAGCTAACCGTTTTGTCAAACAGTTGGTGTGTATGTGATCGATGATAAACAGCAATGGAGTTTGATTAAAAGTTTTCTTGCCACTGCTGTCTTGCAACAGGAACAATCACCACACACTAACTGAAATTGCGAAAACAGTTTTAAAACGTAAAGAGGAGTAAGGTAAGAATACGATACGCAGAGATTTGGTAAGGAAGTTCCCCACGTCGTCCTCGCGTGTGGGTACGTCTCCCTCTCAATTTCAAATGAAATTGAGAACTTTGATTATCAATTTTTGCCGAATCCGTTGATACAAGGTTATGATACAAAGACAGAATTCTAAACTCTAAGAACCTCTTCTTGTATGAACCTTCACTTGATCTGAGCACGATCAAGATTTTCCTGCACGAAATTGCAAACAATTCACCGGTTCCACGACCTGCTTGCGAAATCCCCCGATCTCCAAACGCAACGCTGCGGCTGAATATGTTCTGCAAACGTTACTCCCAAACCCTCAAGAACACTCCAGTTCTTGAAGGACAAACCAGTAGGTTTTTCCTAGAAACCCCCTTCAATCTTCAACTCAGCTAGATCCTCGATCGTTCCACTGCAAACCACAGCTAGATCCTTGATCGTACCACTGAACGTTATCTCGATGCTTCTTTAATCCAAAGAACAAGAATGGTTATGTGTAAATGTTCTTGAAGAGAAGTGATTGAGAAGATGAAGAAGATGAAGTCTCTTTCAGGTTTCTAATTGCTCTCAAACAATTGCTCCAACACTGCTTTTGATCTTGTGTTCAATTGTTTTCCCTCAATGAATTCGTGTCTTGCACTGCTGTTATAACCTGTCTTATATATGCTGCAAAACAGTTACTGTTATACCACAAAACAGCTTTATGTATTGATACATAAGAGTGTGCATCGATGCGTACTGTAAGATATGTGAAATTTTGGTGAAATTGATTAATCATGTATCGATGCAAAAGTCGTGTGTATCGATGCATGTGATTATTTCACTAGTATGTATCGATGCCTGATGCGTATGTATTGATACACAGGCTGTTTCAATTAGTCATGTATCGATGCAGGGATCGTGTGGATCGATGCATAGAGTCTTTTGCCTTTCATGTATTGATGCATGACTCGTATGCATCGATGCATACTGAACAAAAATGTTTTGTGATTTATCACATGCTGTATGTATCGATGCAGAGGCTTATGTATTGATGCATACTGACACAAAATGCATTTTAATTGTTATTTTAAGGAAAGTATCAATGTAGGTCTATATGTATAGTTATGCAACAATAGAGTGGGATGAAAAACATAATAAAACACAAATGTATCATGTAATGTAATGCACAACCAACATTTGGATGATGATCACACAATTTGCTATCATTAAAAATTAATTCAAGGTAAAGAATTTTCTCACAAGGAGGAGGTTGGAACACCGTTCCAAGCTTATTTATTGCTGATGAATTAAAGAAAACTGTAGCACCCATGTCTTCTTTGAAAGATGCGCAAGAGGCTATTCAGGCTGGCAGTATTAGCAAGTGGGGTCGTGTTGTGGAGATTGCCGAGAACAAGAACATAGTCGAGCTAGGATTTCAACCAGGGCCATTCAGCGCCAAAGCCAAAGTTATGCAACCAATTTTTTACAGTGGAGGGTTCATTCATGAGAATGATCAACACTCAGCTGCCGTTATTAAGGACAGTGGTGATGCAAACGAAGCTTGTGCCAGCTTTGTGACGCATGGCCAGACTTGCAACAATTGGATTGCTGTTAAAGTTCCTGTTGTCATTCACCATTCTAAGTAATTTGTTTTTATTATTTTTAAGAAAAGTCGGTCTCTTGTGCCTAAGGAAGAAGTGAACATTGTTGGGCATTTTTATTATTATCATCAATAAAATACAATTTTATTCATCCATATCTATGATGTTTTATTTTTTGCTTTTTCTAAAAATGGTAATCACAAAAAAAACATAAATAAATAATAATATTTCCATCTGTATAATATTTGTGTGCACTCCACTTCTCTAAAATTAAAATATCAAATCATTATGCAGGTTGATTCTCAAACCCATTGCATACAATGATCCTACTCCCTCTCCAAACTTTGATTTCCCTGTTGTAATACCCCAAAATTTACCCTTCTCATGCATGCATTCATTTTTAGGTCATTTAACATTTCATATTGCATTTCATCATGTCAATCGGAATTAGATCCAAGAAACTTGAATATCATCCAAGACACTTTGTGGATCCTATCTGGGTGATCAGTCAACACAAGGGAATGGCTTGAGATACTTCCAACATGTTCAAATGGGGTCTATTCACCAGTCAAAATGTTAATCTTGGAGGAGCAAAAGTTTGTTCATGAACTGTCATGCTCGCTAGGCGAAGCCCACGCGTTTCGAAAAAATAAATAAATAAATAAAATATAACAGAAAAATCTTGGACTTGGACCTCTCTCTTTTGAGCCCACAAAGTCACAAAAATCAGGTTATAAATTCTAGACTTCCATCTCCCAAAAAACCCTGGGAAAAAGATAGTGAGAGAAGAGCTAACAGAGTTCAGAGCAACCTCTAGAGACTGAAAGGAACTCATCTGCAAAGAGCCAATTCCATCTCATATAAACCCTCAGATTGCTTTGCAAACCCAACCGGACAATTCAATTTCATTCGATCTCTCCAACCAGGTTTGCCCTATTTCCATTACTCTATGCTTTCAATTTGAATGCTCTGAATGTATGAGGTATTATCGTTAGGTTTTGCATGTGGGCACATGTTTTAGTATGTATGTCATGTCTTGATGTGTGGATCCTTGCCCCTGACTTTGAATTTTGATACCCTTTTGATGCATGTGTTTAACAAGAGGTTTAGGCCTCCTACACTTGGTTGCTTTTTGTGAGCTCTTTTTGTGAATTTTAATGGCATGATTCATGTGGTTACATTTTGATTTGGGGCAACTCTTGACTGCGCCGCATCTTGTCACTCTAACCTGTTTGTTGAGTTTTTTGTGAGGGCTCACATGACTCCTGAAAGGATAGCTTGCTTGGCATTCCACTTTATTTGTGGGATACCACCTAGAGGTTTATTCCGATTACCTGTGCTGACTTGCTTTCTTTGGTGGTGCCAGCTTGAGAGATCTCTGGGTTTCTTGTGTCGTTAGTTACTATTACTTAGGATCTTTATCCGTGTGGTACTTTTACATCTTTCCCGCATTTTACCGCTTTCTTAGCTGAAAGACCTCAATAGGAGGCAATGTTTTCTTTTGTTTGTTTACTTTTGTGCCCAAAGACCTCCATGCAGAGGCAATTGACGGATAAAAGGGATTAGTAATCAATCCCCCGCTATTCAGTGTGTCGTTCTTTATGCTCGCACTACGTGTCGATGCTTCAGAACAAAAGCCCAAGATCTTTTGTCTGGTCAGTCAGTGGAGAGGGTTCCACCTTTCTGAATCCCCACTTTTTGTCATGAGCTCACCCTGTCCAGGGTTAAGAGCTATGAGGTCTTATCATCATTACCCTTTTGATCTGCTCACCCTGACGTTCAATGTCAGTGGTTAAGAGCCTATTTGATTACCTATTCCATGGCTTGTTTGTCGAGGTTGATATGACCCCTCTTGACTAAAGCCCTACCCATGTATGTTTAAGCCCCTTTGTTGGCATTTTACTTTATGCATGTTTTTTTGTATGGTGTGATCGTCTCCCCATAGGATTGCTAGGCTTCGTATAGTCTCTCATTTGCATGTCAATTAAGGTAGCACTGTTCCTTCGTCTAGGACTTCCTTTTTTGCGTGAGCATTCCTAAAACACAAACCAACTCATTGATTTTTCTTCTCCTAAGAACACGTTGACTCCTTCTACTACAGGCGAGTAAGTCTCCAAAGGTCGAGCATCCGGTAGATTGCGTAGTCGTTCATCCTAAAACACAACCCTTAACTCGTAGTTATCCGAACTACGGCTTGCTCTGATTCTCATTCCAGATGAGATACGTAGGCATAAGACGCGATGTCTTAGCGAGCACACTCCTCTTTAACCCCTAGGTAGCCGAGCTACGAAGACTCTGATTCTTATGTTCAGATGAGATACGTATGCAGTGGATGCGACATCCGTGCGAGTCATTTTCTTTTGACCCCCCTTTTAGTAAATAGTACATTAGATAAACCTACACCCTTTAGACAAGAACAACAAAAGTGGATCCCGTAGAGTACTACGGATGCGTAGGGGTGCTAATACCTTCCCTTCGCATAATCGGCTCCCGAACCCAAGATTTGGTTGCGAGACCTTGTCTTTTCCTTTCCTCTTTTCAGGTTTACTTCGAGCGTTTGCTTTCCCTCCTTTGGGAGAAATAACGCACGGTGGCGACTCTTCTGTCATTTCTTTTTTTCGCCGGTTGTTTTTTTTCGCATTCTTTTTTAGGCTGCGACACCTGTGTTTGAAGTTGAGGAAGAGATTGATGATGAATAAGTATATGATGAGTTATCCCGTTTACTTGAGCATGAGGAAAAATCCATTCAGCCGTTTGAAGAGCAGATTGAACTAGTCAACTTGGGTTCCGAAGATGATGTGAAAGAAGTCAAGATTGGGTCTCAACTGTGTCCAGAAGCTAAGAAGGGGTTGATTGATCTTCTTCGATATTATTCTGATGTGTTTTCTTGGTCCTATCAAGACATGCCTGGTCTGGATTCTGAGATTGTGGAGCATAGATTGCCGTTGAAGCCAGAATGCTCGTCGGTCAAGCAAAAGTTGAGAAGAACTCATCCTGATATGGCAGTGAAAATCAAAGAGGAAGTGCAGAAGCAGATTGATGCTGGTTTTCTTGTTACCTTCGAGTATCCGCAGTGGGTAGCCAATATTGTGCTTGTTCCTAAGAAAGATAGAAAAGTCCGCATGTGTGTTGATTATAGAGATTTGAATAAAGCCATTCTGGAATATGATTTTCCTTTGCCACACATTGACCTGTTGGTAGACAATACAACTAAATTCAAAGTCTTTTCGTTTATGGATGGATTTTCCGGTTATAATCAGATTAAGATGACACTTGAAGATATGGAGAAGACTACATTCATTACACCCTGGGGAACATTCTATTATCGAGTGATGTCTTTCGGTATAAAGAATGTTGGTGCAACGTACCAGAGAGCTATGACCACTCTTTTTCATGATATGATGCATAAAGAGATCAAAGTTTATGTTGATGATATGATTGCCAAATCAAGTGATAAAGAAGAACATGTTGAGCATTTCTTAAAATTATTCCAGCGTTTGAGGAAATATAAACTCTGCTTGAATCCCAATAAGTGTACTTTTGGTGTTCGTTTTAGTAAGTTGTTGGGCTTTATTGTTAGTGAGAAGGGTATTGAAGTTGATCATGCCAAGGTCAAAGCAATACAAGAAATGCATGTGCCCAAAACTGAGAAGCAAGTCAGAGGTTTTCTCGGTCGCTTTAACTATATCTCAATATTTATATTGCATATGACAACCACATGTGCGCCAATTTTCAAGCTCCTTCAGAAAGATCAGTCTTGTGATTGAACCGAATATTTCCAGAAAGCTTTTGATAGTATCAAAGAGTGTCTGCTTGAACCTCCGATTCTGTCTCCACCTGTTGAAGGAAGAACGTTGATCATGTATTTGACTGTGCTTTATGATAGCATGGGATGTGTTCTTGGTCAGCAAGATGAATCTGGAAAGAAAGAATATGCAATTTACTACCTCAGAAAGAAGTTCACCGACTGCGAGACTCGGTATTCTATGCTTGAGAAAAGATGTTGTGCATTGGCTTGGGATGATAAGCGTCTGCGCCAATATATGTTTAATCATATTACTTGGTTGATATCCAAAATAGATCCAATCAAGTACATTTTTGAGAAGCCTGCTCTAACTGGGAGGATTGCCCATTGGCAGATTTTGTTGTCCGAGTATGATATTGAATACTGATCTCATAAAGCTATCAAGGGTAGTGTCTTGGCTGACCATTTGGCTCACCAACCTATTGAAGATTACCAATTAGTGGAGTATGATTTTCCTGATGAAGATATTTTGTACTTGAAGATGAAAGATTGTGACGAACCATTGCTTGAAGAAGGGCCAGAACCTAGTTCCTGTTGGGGCATGGTGTTTGATGGAATTGTTAATTCGTATGGTAATGGTATTGAGGAAGTGATTAGTACTCCTCAAGGCACCCATTTTTAGTTTACATCTAGATTAACTTTCAAGTGTACAAACAATATGGCTGAGTATAAAGCTTGCATTATGGGGCTCGAAGAAGCCATTGATCTCAGAATCAAATATCTTGACGTCTATCGAGATTCAGTTTTGGTGGTGAATCAAATCAAAGGTGAATGGGAGACGAATCAACCCGGTTTAATACCATATAGAGACTATGCGAGGAGGATTTCAACTTTCTTTACAAAGGTTGAGTTTCATCATATCCCTCGAGATGAAAACCGGATGGCAGATGCTCTTACAATGTTGGCTTCAATGATTGTGGTGAAATTTTGAAATGAAGTTCCCAATTTGACCGTAATGCGTCTTGATAGGCCAACTCATGTATTTACTATTGAAGAAATCAAAGATGAAAAGCCTTGGTATTTTGATATCAAGTGTTTCCTTCAAAGTCAGATATATCCATCAGGGGCATCTTTGAAAGATAAGAAGACTTTGAGAAGATTAGCTGGCAACTTTTACCTGAATGGTGATGTGCTTTACAAGAGAAACTTTGATATGGTTTTGCACAGATGCGTGGATAGACACGAAGCAAACCTGTTGATGACTAAATTCCATGAAGGTTCCTTTGGTACTCATTCCAATGGACATTCTATGGCAAAGAAGATGTTGAAATCAGGTTACTATTGGCTGACAATGGAATATGACTGTTGCAAGTTTGTAAAGAAATGCCACAAGTGTCAAATTTATGCAGATAAGATTCATGTTCCTCCGACACTGTTGAATGTCATTTCCTCTCCATGGCCCTTCCCAATGTGGGGAATTGATATGATTGGTATGATTGAGCCCAAAGCTTCGAACGGACATTGTTTCATTCTGGTGGCTATTGATTACTTCACAAAGTGGGTTGAAGCGGTATCATATGCAAATGTTACCAAGCAAGTTATTGTAAGGTTTATCAAGAATCAGATTATATGTCATTATGGTGTGCCAAGTAAGATCATTAATGATAATGAATCTAACTTGAATAATAATATGGTGGAAGCTCTTTACAAAGACTTCAAGATTGTGCATCATAATTTTTCTCCATACAGACCTAAGATGAATGGGGTTGTTGAAGTTGCGAATAAGAACATTAGGAATATCATTCATAAAATGGTTGTGGCTTATAGAGACTGGCATGAGATGCTCCCATTTGCTTTGCATGGGTATCGTACATCCATCCATACTTCAACAGGGGAAACCCTTTTCTCTCTTGTTTATGGTATGGAAGTTGTGCTCCCCGGAGGTTGAAATCCCATCATTGTGTGTCGTGATGGAAACCAAATTGGCAGAAGCTAAATGGTGCCATACCAGATATGATCAGTTGAATTTGATTGAAGAGAAGAGATTGACCGCCATGTGTCATGGTCAGTTATATCAGCAAAGAATGAAGAAAGCATTTGATAAGAAGGTCAGACCTCATGTGTTTAGAGAAGGTGACCTCATGCTCAAGAAGATTTTATCTTTCAAACCTGATGCTAGGGGCAAATGGACTCCTAATTAAGAGAGCCTTTTCAGGCGGTGCTTTGATTCTTACAACTATGGATGGTGAAGAGTTCACGCGTCCTGTGAACGCTGATGCAGTCAAGAATTACTTCGCCTAAAAAGAAAAGAACAGCTCGCTAAGTTGAAAACTCTAAAGGGAGGCTTAGGAAAAAATGAGCGTCTCGGTGGATTAAAGACCCGAAAGGGCGATCCAGGCAAAAATTAGAAACATAAATATCCCGGTAGATTGAGTACTCCACCTTGGGGTAATCTAGGCAAAAATTAGGGATTATGGCAAGTAACTGCACCCAACCGATTTTGAGCAAGTCATTTGGTTCTGATTCATCATTCTCGACCAAAGACAAGCATTGTGGATTTTGAAGTTGCTAGGGAGAGTAGTGACCATTGTATTCAATGTAGCCATTTTCCATGTAAATTACAATTTTCAATTTGTAAAAAATATATGGAGTCTCGTCATTTACGGACTATCATTCTATTAAATAAAGTTGAGCTTTTATCCAATTATTTAGATTCTTATTTACTTCTGTTAAATAAAATTGAATTTTTATGATGATAATTTTGAAATAAATCAATGAATAATTATTATTTTTTAAATAATAAAAGTAGTCACTTTAAGAATAACTGATTGCAATAAAGAATGTCAACAACAATCTGAGAACAGGCAAGTCTTGAGGTGTGAAACATTGCTGGTTTTCCCTAAGCAGTCGGTTCGAAAAGTTTTCTTCCCCAACAGTTCGTCATTTATCCCCAACTTGGTTTATGAGTTTCTCCTTGAATATTTCTCACCCCCAGTAGAGTTGGTGGGTATCTTTCCTGATTGAGTTGTTGATTGGTCCCCTTTGCAAATTCATCTTCCTCAGCTGAGGTGCTCATGTTTTGTATCCCCTCAGTTTGTGATTTATAATTGGACCCGGGAGATCCGGAACCTTTATTTGGTTTCCATTTGCATTTAATTATGGCATAACTTTAGCAGTTTCTCCTTTGTACGAATTAGACATGGTTATCTTTGCCTTGGAATTGGTTTATTTCATAATTTCCAAGAAGAATTCAATGATTATTAAGGAATGTGACGATCTTGGTCACAACATCCCCAACAATTTGCTTAAATCCTCATTGTAAGACCCCAATTTTGACCCTAAGATCCCTCATGCTATCTCATCTTATGCATTGGCTTTGGGATCACACCTTGGCATCCTCCTTACTCCTCATTCATTGGGTTTGTATTGGGAGAGATCACCAAGTACATTTGATTGTATCATACTTTTTTATTATTATTTACTAACAAAAATACCAAAAATACCAAAAATATGTCAATGTTTAGTTTGTTGCTTTTGTAGGTAGTATGTATGCTCACTTATGCTCCATCAAGCTCATATCTAGGGTTTAAGACCCTAAATGTAAGGAGATCAATCAAAAAATGGTTCACATTGGTTCTAGACATCATATATGGATCCCTATGGTCTTCACATATCATTTTGATAAAGAATTCATCAAGAGTTTGAAGTTTGTTTTCCTGTGAAACCATAATTCATCTGGGTATCTTGTGTGACTTCCTCAATAAGTTTCTTCATTAATTGATCAAATATTTCAAGGGATACTTAATATTACATAATATTACACATATATGATCCCCCATGAGTCCCAAAATTAAATAGAATGTCAAGCTAGCAAGATGGTTCATGGCGGTTGACCAAAGAAAGTCAACTGGTCAAAACTGGGGTTCCTTAGACCATATCTCCTACAATTTTTGTCATATGAAAATGATTCCAAGATAAACGTTACTCCTTATGAAATTCCAAACAACTCTCATGTTGAAGTCAAGATCTAGTTTTGCTTGGGAGGTCATTTTTTATCGTGAAAGATTATAGGTCATTTTGTCTGAACCCTAATTAGGAGATCAACTTCCAAGAACCATACCTTGCTCAATTTTTATGAGATAAAAGCCATTCAAATTCCATGATCAAATTCAAGATGTCTAATTCAAGTTTTATGTTTGGAGTAAGTTTAAATTCAACATGAAAATGCATGTTCCAAGAGGAAACATTATAGGTCATTTTGGGTCACTACCATTGATCTAGTGATTTTCCTCAACTGCTAAAATGCATAACTCCTTCATGCCAAATCCAAATGAGGTCAAACTGGTGACTAAATTGAATAGGGTTGAAATATATACAACTTTTATGAAGGAACTTTTTACATTTGAAGTCCATAACAAAAGTTATTCAAGGTGGAAGAAGTGAACATTTGACTTGGTACTTAGAAAATTTTCATTTATGTTTGATTTCCCAAACTTCCACCTCAAAATTCATCATGATCCAAGATTTAAATGAAAAAGTGTTCAACATGAAAGTTGTTCCTGTTGATCTCACCTTTCTAAAAAGTTCAATATCATCTCATTTGGATCAATATTGAAGGACTTGTGCATGGGTATAATGCATGGTACCATTTGGAAGGATCTCATGACCAAACTCATTTCAACATTGCATGGCTTAATGCATTGCTTTCAGCATGACCTATGCACGATTTTGGACCTTTTCAAATGATTCTTTGGGCTGTGTACACGCCCATGCAAGCTCATGATGCAAAGTTGCTAATTTTGGAATTCAAATGGAAGTGTGCAAAGAGCATGTGATAACCCTATTAATACAAGTGCAAAGAGCACATAACTTCATCAACACCTTGCCCAAGCTTTTCCAGAACAATCCAAACCCTCCATTTCATAGAATTCTTGAAGATTTCAATTGAAATCGAGTTGAATTTCATCTTCTATTTTGGAAATTCAAACTCCAAGAATTTGTTGCCCTTTTCATTTCAATTGATTACTGCAAGCAAGAGGAAGAGAAAGCAAGCAAATCCAGATCAAGATCAAGTGAATTTGAAGCAACACGAAGGTGATTTTTCAGAAACTTCATGTCTTCGTTTCTCTCTCAATTCTTCACCATTCTTTGTGATTTTTGGTTGGCTGAAGTCCTGCCAATGTAGGCAACAAGACTGAGTTGCTTTGAGGTCAAATCGAAGCAACTCAGTTCACGATCCTCGAAATTCAAATCCCTGTATCTTTTTATATACTTGGAATTGGAGAAAATTGAGGCCAGATTCGAGCTCCTGACCATTTTTTGTTTGAATCCATGTCCTTGTTTTTTATTTTCATGGTGGTTGGTGGTAGACCAGTCCAGTGAGGTCCACCGGAGAAGAAGACCGGAGCCATAGGGCCGGTGGTGTGTTGTCACGCCTTTCAACCATCAGGTCTGTTTAAAATGTTTTAATCCTGACATTCGCTTCTAATTACCATGCGTGTACAAGCATTGACTAGGGAACATGATAGAGCGCACATTTTGTTCATCAGATTTGCCATCTCAATTAATTAGGGGGATCTGATGGCTCTTGTTTTTTTGTATTTTCTGATTTTTCATTTAATTGCTTTATTTTATTTAATTCATAATAATTTCATTTTTAATCAAAAAAATATGGGACTTTCACCAAAAATATTTAAATATTTTTCTCTTTCATTTTCTGAATTAAAATTATTTTTTGCGGTAACTTTGATATTTTTCATGAATTAAATGTTTTTGTGCATATTTTTAATTGTTTAAAAATACTTCTGACTTTTCAAAAATCATGAAAAAATCTGTTTATGGACCTTTGACCTTATTTGACCTAGCATAAATCTCTTGGCCATTTATTTGGTATTTTGAAGAGATTTTAGGTTTTGACCAAATTAAATTAAATTTAAATGCATTTTTAATTGATTAATTGTGTAAAAATTATGTTGAGCCATTTTTATGGTCTTTTGATGTTTGATTATTCCTTTGGGCCTTGGTCAAAGTTAATTTGACTTTTGTTAGATTAAAATCGTTGGATTTAGGGGATTGATGAAATGTACATTTCATCTCCCAAAATGAATGAATGATTTTAATTTGATAAAATTCCTCCCATGACCAATTTGTGTTTCTCTCATCTCCCTTCCCTCTCCATCTTCATCCCATTCTCTCCCATCCCTCTTGTAGCAATAAATTCATGACCATTAAGTTATGGATAAACTTAACGTCAATAAAACCAGAGTCGTCACCGCGCTTTTATTGTTTCCAAAGGAAAAGGGAAAAGTACGAACAAAACCCAAAGATAAGAAGTTTTCAAATCAAAACTAATAAAATGCCAGAAATTACATGTAAGGGGGGTGGTTACACAGAGGGAAGGTGTTAGCACCCAAAGTGTCCTAGGTACTCCTAGGGAGCCCTTTTTATGTGCGTATGTGTTTTGGGTATAAAAGATGTTTGCAATAAATAGAGTGTGGGGATGAGAATAGAATTCATTACTTATATTTTTGTGTTTGATAAGACCTTCGGACTTGTGCCTACGTACCAACATAAAAATAAGGGATCAAAACCTCGTAGTTCGTGGTATCAATTTCAAAATGAGTGGATTGCTTTTAATAAAACTTTAAATTTAAAAGAGGTACAAAGGACCAAAAGAATTTGAATGAGTGTTAGTTATTTTTGTATTTTAATATTTTAAGTCAATATGATTAGATTCATTTACAAGTTTGATTTAAGAAAAGAGTTTTAAAAATGCAATGGCATAAAGCCAAAGTTTCTAATTTGCAATAAAGTATAAGTTTAGAAATCACAAGCAAAGAAGATTTTGAAAAGGGGGGAGAGATCTGAAATTTAAGAAAATGGGAGGAGAAGAAAAGACTAATCCTAAGCAAAAATTAAAAGTTAAGAGTTGAAAAGATCTGACCAATGAGATGCAATCCAATAGACAAGAATGTCATATAGAAACCCACTTTTCCTTTGGACTTTAAATCAAGCAATATCAATAAGCAAGTAGCAATATGAAGAGCAAGGCATCAAATAGAGATAGTCACATTCAAGCAAGCAACTTCACAGTCTTCTTCTTCATCTTCCCATGTATCAGATGACATACTTTTTGATTGGATCAGAATAAGGCATTAGACACACGTTCAAAGTAACATTTGAATGAAGACCATGTAGTATATGAATTCATGTGGATCCCAATACTTGCATCAGATGGAAGCTCAAATCACAATAACTTGGTCTCATAAATGTTGGCTTTGGCCAAGTCCTTTTGCATAGGGAATATTGCCTAATTCTAAGTCCAAAGTTCAGATCAAATCCAACAGTCCACACACACATTTTTTTATGGTTTTTTGTTGTTTATTAAGTATTTTTAAGGTTCTAAGACCACAAACACAAACAAGATACACAAACAAATATATACAATCACAATATATGGCTCAAGTGAGAAAAGTGAAAATGACATAAACATAAACAAGTTCATGATATGTAAATGGCAAATGAAATGGTAAATGACTTGAATTTAAATTGCATAAAGTAAATGACTTGAAATTAAAATAAATAATAATAGAAGTTAGTCAAATGTTAGTTGATTAGATGTTAGTGGTGTTTTGCTTTTCAATTGTTTAAGTCATTCTTTGGAGAACACTCAACCCTCTATTCACAAGCATGGATCCTTGAACCAAGACATCTTCCAAAGGAAGGAAAAAAGGCCAAGTTTCCACATAATACCATGAAAGGGGGGAGACTTATAATCTCACTTACTAGAATGTTATACCTTCGAGTCAAAATTTAGCGCTATGTTAAGCAATCGTAATTGGACTTATGTAGAAGTCACAATTATCTGAGGTCGGGCAATAAATTTTTTGGTGTTAATGCATGTTAGAGATATGGTATAATAAACCATACTCCTAAAATATACCACACTCAAAAAGAAAATGATCAAATGATGGACCTAATCTCATTCATACTTGTATTGGTTCATCTAACACAAAGTTATGGATGAACCAGTTAGCCTTAGGATATTGACACTTCATTGGTCAATGGAAGGTATAGGGAAGAATGGGATTAAAGATGAAAAAGGAGGGAAGATGAGAGAAACACAAATTGATCATGGGAGAAATTTTATCAAATTAAAATCATTCATTCATTTTGGGAGATGAAATGTATATTTCATCAATCCCCTAAATTCAATGATTTTAATCCAACAAAAGTCAAATCAACCTTGACCAAGGCCCAAACATATAGTCAAACTTCACAAGTCAATAAAAATAGCTCAATATAATTTCTACACAATTAATCAATTAAAAATCAAATTAAAGTGCATTTAAATTAAATTATGTTTGATCAAAAACCTAAAACCTCTTCAAAACACCAAATAAAAAGCCAAGAGATTTATCCTAGGTCAAACAAGGTCAAAGGACCTTAGACAAAAAAAATTATGATTTTTGAAAAGTCAAAAGTATTTTTTAAACAATTAAAAATATGCAGAAAAACAATTAAATCATGAAAAATATCAAAATTAATCCAAAAAATAATTATAATTCATAAAGTGAAAGAGGAAAATATTTGAATTTTTTCTGTGAAAGTCCCATATTTTTTGGATTAAAAATGAAATTAATATGAATTAATCAAAATAAAAGGATTAAATGAAAAAATCAGAAGAAAAAAAAACAAGGACCGTCTGATCTCGCTCATTAATTGAGGTGGAATATCAGATGGCCAGGAGCGCGCATTTCAAATATACACGAGTCAAACACGCTGCAGGCATGGTAATTACAATGGATGCGTGAGATTAGAACCTGAGACTCAGATCAGATGGTCCAGGACAAGCCAACACACTACCGGAGCCCTAGCTCCGGTCATCTTCTTCGGTGAGCACTACCGCTCTGGTCCAAGCTCAACTCAACTAAAAATAAAAAATGAATACACTAATTTGAAGAAAAAATGCTGAGGAGCATGGATCTGGCCTCAATTTTCTCCAATTCCAAATATATACAAAGACACGGAGATTTGAATTTTGAGGATCATGAACTGAGTTGCTTCGATTTGACCTCAAAGCAACTCAACCTTCTTGCCTATATTTATAGGACTTCAGACAACCAAAAATCAACAAGAATGGTGCAGAATTGAGGGAGAATCGAAGAGATGAAAATTCTAAAAATTACCTTCAATGGAGCTTCAGATTGGCACAATCTTGCTTTCAATTATGCTTGACCTTGCTTCAGATGCTTGTTGGAAGTGATTAGGATCAATGAAAGGTATGGACTCTTGGAGTTTCAATCTCAAAACAGATGGAGAATTGAAACTCGATTTTCAAAGAAAATCTTCAAGCTTATCCTTCAATGGTGAGGGTTTAGGGTTGCAGGTTCAAAGCATGGGCATGAGGTCCTTAATTCTGAGCAGTGAGGGACTTATTTATAGGCCATGAGATTGATTTCCACACACTTCCAATTTTGGCAAAATTCGAGTAATTCCTTTGCATGCTTGCATGGGCGTATGATAGGCCCATCAAGTGATGCAATCTGATCCAAAATTGAGTGAAAGTCATGCTGAATTCATGTTGGAAGGCCATGCAATCGTGTATGAAAAGTGGAAGTGGAAAACATCCAAATGGTCCTTCAACTTACACCCATGCGCAAGTCCTTTATCCTTTGGCCAAATGAGATGATCTTGGACTTTTTGGAAAGGCGAGATAAAGGGTAACAACTTTCATGTTGAACACTTTTTCATTTGAAGCTTGGCTCATTATGAATTTTGAGGTGAAAGTTTGGGAAATCAAACATATTTAAAAAATTTCTAAGTCCCAAGTCAAATGTTCACTTCTTCCACCTTGAATAACTTTTTCTATGGACTTCAAATGATAAAAGTTCCTTCATCAAAGTTTTAGTTATTTCAAACCTATTCAATTTAATCACAAATTTGGCCTTATTTGGATTTGTCATGAAGGAGTTATGCATTTTAGAAGTTGAGGAAAATCACTTGTTCAATGGTATTGGCCCAAAATGACCTATAATGTTTCCTCTTGGCACATGCATTTGAAAGTTGAATTTGAACTTACTCCAAACATCAAAGTTAAAGTAGACATATTGTACTTGATCATTAAATTTTAATGGATTTCATCTCATACAAATTGAGCAAGTTATGGTCTTGGGAAGTTGACCTCCAAACTAGGGTTCAGACAAAATGACCTATAATCTTTTACCATAAAAAATGAATTTCTAAGAAACCCTAGATCTTGACTTAAACATAAACGTTGTTAGGAATGTCATTTTGAGTAACTTTTCTCTTGGAATAATTTTCATATGACAAAAATTGTAGGAGATAGGGTCTACGGAACCCCAATTTTGACCAGTTGACTTTCTCTGGTCAACCACCATGAACCATCTTACTAGCTTGACATTCTATTAACTTTTGGGACTAATGGAGGATCATATATGTGCAGGATGATTTCATATGAAGTATGCCTTGAAATATTTGATCAATTGTTGAAGAAGTCACACAAGATACCTAGATGAATTAGGGTTTCCAAGGTAAACAAGCTCCAAACTCTTGATGATTTCTTGATCAAAATATCATGTGAAGATCATGGGGATCCATATAAGATGATTAGAGCCAATGTGAACCATTTCTTGATTGTGCTCCTTGCATTGAGGGTCTTAAACCCTATATATGAGCTTGATAGAGCATAGGTGAGCATGCACACTACCTACAAAAGCAACAAACTTCACATTGACATATTTTTGGTATTTTGGTTAGTAAATAAGAAAAAATGAAGTATGATACAATCAAATGTGCTTGGTGATCTCTCCTAATGCAAACCCAATGAATGAGGGGTAAGGAGGATGCTGAGGTGTGATCCCAATGTCAATGCATATGATAAGATAGCATGAGGGATCTTAAGGTCAAAATCAGGGTCTTATAGCTGCCCCTATTTAAGGACGTTCTAGCTGAGGAGATGAAGGTCAAAATCTTCGTATCGACTTAGTAGAATGGACTTAAATAACAACATAGAAACAAATTTTGGTCCCTAAGTAACCTCATGATGCATATGATATGAATATTAAAATAAATCTCCGTGGGGAAAATATTGCCACATAGGAAAAGAATCCGGAGAGACCGAAAGTCCGCAGGAGTATAACGCATTCCACAAGGAAAACTCACTGGGGAGACAAAGACTCTGGGGGATAAGAAGTTGTGCATCGGCTAGGCTACGACTTAAAACTGCTGGGGGGGCACGAGGGATTCCATGAAAATAAATCAATGGAAGGACTCAACCGGGGATAAAAGAAAAATCTGTAGGGGAAACAGGTATATTAGAACAAAGCTGAAATGCCTAAACCAAATAGGGGATAACGACTTCAATGGGGAAATACGCACTCAAACTCAATTGGGGGAAGAATGAACTTCAACACAGGAGTAACAGAAGTATATTATCCATTACCGGTTACTAGGTAAGGAGATAACATAATCTGGCAGAGAGGACATCCGTTACCGGTTAGGGTAAACATATCAAGGATGACTCACTGAGGGCAACAAGAGGTGTATTCATTACCAGTTACTAGGTAAGAAACAACTTGCTGGGGAAAAAACCAAATAGGATTTACAACTACCAGTTACTGGGCAAAAGACCAAAGGAAGAGAATATTTGTCACTGGTTAGAGTGAACATATCAAGGATAAACTCACAGGGAAGAATATTCGTCATCGATTAAGATGAACACACCAAGGATAGACTGCGGGGGAAAGGTAGGAATTACATATATAACTTACTAGATAGAATACCAAAAAGAGAATATCTGTCATCGGTTAAGATGAACATATCAAGGATAGACTCCGAGGGGAGAAATAGGAATTACGACTACCTTTTTACTAGGTAGAAAACCAAAGAGAGAATATCTGTCACCGGTGAGGATGAACATATAAAGGATAGACTCAACAGAGGGAAGCAGGATTTATAACTACCGGTTACTAGGTATAATACCACAAAGAGGAGGAAACCCGTCATCAGTTAGGATGAACATATCAAGGATTAACCCTCTAGGGAATAAATAGGGATTACGACTACCTTTTTACTAGATAGAAAACCAAAAAGGGAGAATATTTGTCACCGGATAAAGTGAACATATCAAGGATAAACTCAAAAGGAAGAATATCCATCATCGGCTAAGATGAACATATCAAGGATAAACTACCTGGGGAAACGTAAAACGAATCCGCTGGGGAAAACAAGAGGAAGTAGATTACCATTATCGGATATTGGGTAAGAGTAAAGCACTCGGTATTCAATATCATACTCGGATAACAACATCTGCAAACGGGAAATCCTCCCAGTTAAAGCAGGCTTATCAAAAATATACTTGATTGGATCCATTTTGGATATCAACCAAGTAGTATGATTAAACATATACTGGGGCAGACGCTTAGCAGCCCAAGCCAATGCGCAACAAGTCTTTCCTAGCATAGAATACTGAGTCTCACAGTCGGTGAACTTTTTACTGAGGTAGTAAATAGCATATTCTTTCTTTCTAGTTTCGTCTTGCTGACCCAGAACACAACCCATACTTTCTTCAAGCACAGTCAAATACATGATCAACGGTCTTCCTTCAACAGGCGGAGACAGAATCGGAGGCTTAAGCAGATACTCTTTGATACTGCCAAACGCTTTCTGGAAATCCTTGGTCCAATCATAAGATTGATCTTTCCGAAGAAGTTTGAATATAGGCGCACACGTGGCAGTCATATGCAAAATGAATCTTGATTCAAACGGCAGAGAAAACCTCTGACTTGCTTCTCAGTTTTGGGCGCTTGCATTTCCTGTATTGCTTTGACCTTGGCATGATCAACTTCAATACCCTTCTCGCTGACAATAAAGCTCAACAACTTACCAGAACGAACACCAAATGTACATTTATTAGGATTCAAGCGGAGTTTGTACTTCCTCAAACGCTGGAATAACTTCAACAAATGCTCGACATGCTCTTCTTCATCACTAGATTTGGAAATCATATCATTAACATAGGCTTCATTTCTTTATGAATCATATCATGAAAAAGAGTGGTCCTCACTCTCTGGTATGTTGCACCAGCATTCTTTAAACCGAAAGGCATCACTCTATAACATAATGTTCCCCAGGGTGTAATGGATGTGGTATTCTCCATATCTTCGTGTGCCATCTTGATTTGATTATAACCGGAAAATCCGCCCATAAACGAAAAGAATCTGCTACAGAAACTCGGTTGCATTTCTTCAGCTTTGACATTAAACGGCCCTTGCTGGAATCCCAGTCCGACTCTGTTCTTGTTCTCGCAGACTTCTACCATACGGCGCCATTGATCTGTACTGCCATCTTCAATAGCTTTCTGAGCATCTTTGAAAGAGGACATGGGTGCCCCAATTTTCTTTACCTCAACAATAGATAAGGCTTAGAACGGAATTCCAACCACCTCCTCAACTTCAACATACGAAAAAGATGACAGATGGCTCACCAAGAGCACTTTCTCTCCACCAACAATGACAAGCTTGTCATTATTCATAAATTTCAATTTCTAGTGCAGAGTAGATGTTATAACTCCAGCTTCATGGATCCATGGCCTTCCCAACAAACATCTATAGGCCGCGTGAATATCCATTACTTGAAAAGTAATTTGAAAATCACTCGGACCTATCTTCACTGGAAGGTTCACTTCTCCAATGATGGTCTTGCGAGAACCATCAAAAGCTTTGACAATTACGCCACTATACCTCATTGGGGCCCCTTGATAGGATAATCTTGAAAGAGATGATTTGGGGAGTACATTCAGAGAAGAACCGATATCAACCAACACATTTGACAATTCATCTTCCTTGCAATTCATCGATATATGGAGTGCCAGGTTGTGATTTCTGCCTTCCTCGGGAAGTTCTTCGTCACAAAAGCTCAACTTGTTACAGGAAGTAATGTTAGCCACAAAGTGGTCAAACTGATCCACAGTTTCATCGTGCTCGACATAAGCTTGCTCCAACACTCTTTGCAATGCTTCTCATTGCGCTTCAGAATTCATTAACAGAGACAACACTGAAATCTTCGAAGGAGTTTAGAGTAACCGTTCCACTATATTAAATTCACTTTTCTTGATTAATCGCAGTACCTCATCGTCGTCATTAGTCTTCAGTTTGCTGGATTCACCAGACTGACACATTGGAGCACTAACTGGGCTCACTACAGGCACATCAACCGACACATCTTCTATCACTTCTTTCGGGAAAACGGGACCGAAAACACGGCCACTACGAGTCACCTTTGCAATATCTGCAATATTCACAACAAAATTAGTCATAGGCAACGAAACCTCTTGACCATTCTCCACCATGGTAGCATTACACTGGTATGGAACAACTTTACCGGATGCATACGGGACGGGGCCCACTAACTGTATCACTAACGGTGATACCGATTTGTTGACGTTGTTACTTCTGCAGCTATCAAACTGAATCACTACCCGCTCCGGGGTCTTAAACACTGGAACAATCACATTGACATCGTCTAGCCCCATAATGCAAGCTTCATATTCAGCCATGTTGTTCGTACACTTGAAAGTTAACCTAGCTCTAAACGGAAAATGAATGCCTTGAGGAGTAATAATCATTGCCCCAATGCCATTACCATACTGATTAACAGCTCCATCAAATACCATGCCCCAACGGGAACCAGGTTATGGCCCTTCTTCAAGCAATGATTCATCACAATCTTTCATTTTCAAGTATGATGAGATAACATGAAAGATCTTAGGGTCAAAATTGGGGTCTTACACCTCTCATTGACCAATGAAATCTCAAGATCCTAAGGCTAATTGGTTCATCAATAACCTTGTGTTAGATGAACCAATACAAGTATGGATGAGATATGTACATCCATTTTGATCTTTTCTCTTAGTGTGTGGTATGTTTTAGGGGTTTGGTTCATTATACCAAATCTCTAACATGCATTAGCACCTAAATTTTTATTGTCCGACCTTAGATAGTTGTGACTTATATATAATCCAATTACGATTGCTTAACATAGAGCTAAATTTGACCCTAAAAGGCATAACATTCTAGTAAGTGAGATTGTAAGTCTCCCATCTTTCATGGTATTGTGTGGAAACTTGACCTTTTTTCCTTCCTTTGGAAGATGTCTTGGTTCAAGGATTCATGCTTGTGAATAGATGGCTGAGTGTTCTCCAAAGAATGACTTAATCAATTAAAAAACAAAACACCACTAACATATAATTAACCTTGACTAACATTTGAATCATTCTTATTAATATTGCTTTATTTTCAAGTCATTTACTTTATGCAATTTAAGTCATTTAGCATTCATTGTCATTTACATATCATTTAACTTGTTTATGTTTATGCCATTTCACTTTGCTCACTTGAGCCATATGTTATGATTGTATATATTTGTTGGTGTACTTTGTTTAGGCTCATGGTCTTAGGACCTTAAAATACCTAATAAACAACAAAAATCCTAAAAAATGTTTGTGTGGATTGTGTGGTTTGATCTGAACTTTTGGACTTAGGAGTAAGCAATATTTCACATACAAAAGGACTTGGGCAGTGCCAACATTTCCGAGACCACGTCATTGTGATTTCAGTCTTCATCGGATGCAAGTATAAGGATCCACTTGAATTCATCTGCTATATGGTTTGGATGCAACTGTTATTTTGATCTTGTGTTTAATGCTTTATTCTGAGTTAATCAAGGAGATTTTCATCTGATACATGAAAAGACAAAGAAGACTGCTAGCTATGGGATTTTCTTGTTTGGATGTGGCCATCTTTATTTGATTCCTTGATCTCCATAATGTCTAATGTTTCTCTTTGTTTGTTGATTATTGCTTGATTCAAAGTCCAAAGGAAAGTGGGTTTTCTATAAGACATTCTTGTCTGTTGGATTGCATCCCATTGGTCAGATCTTTTCAACTCTTAACTTTTAATTTTATGCTTAGGATTAGTCTCTTCATCTCCTCCCACTTCTTAAATTTCAAAATCTCTCCTCCTTTTTCAAAAACCTTCTTTGCTTGTGATTTCAAACTTAGACCATATTTCAAAGTAGAAACTTTGGCCTTATGCCATTGAATTTTCAAACTCTTTTCTTAAATCAAACTTGTAAATGAACTTAACCATATTTGACTTAAAATTTCAAAAGAAAAAAAGAACTAACACCCATTCAAAATTTTGGGCCCTTTGTGCCTATTTTAAACTTAAATTTTTATTAAAATCAATCCACTCATTTTGAAATTGATACCACGAACTATGAGGTTTTGATCCCTCATTTTCATGTTAGTACGTAGGCACAAGTCCGAAGGTCTTGTCAAACACAAAAATATAATCAATGAATTCTTTGCTCATCCGCACACTCTATTTTTATCAAATATATTTTATACCAAAAACACATATGCAAATAAAAAAGGGCACCCTAGGAGTACCTAGGACACTTTGGGTGTTAACGCCTTCCCTCTGTGTAACCAACCCCCTTACATGTAATCTCTGGCATTTTATTAGTTTTGATTTGAAAACTTCTTATCTTTGGATTTTGTTTGTACTTTTCCCTTTTCCTTTGGAAACAGTAAAAGCGCGGTGGTTACTCTGATTTTATTGATGTTAAGTTTATCCGTAGCTTAATGGTCATGAATTTACCGCTACAGAAATTAAGTGGCGACTCTGTTGGGGAGTAGTCCTCAGTGGGTTTAGCCTACTTTTTTATGTGTATATATATTTGTATGTTAGATGTTTGTATATTTGTTTGTTTGATATAATTTGTCTGTTGTGCTTGGTGATCTCTGAGTGTTGAGATAAGTTCTAACCCAAATTTGAGTATAATTAAGATAGGAGAATGGTATAGTCATGTTCAACTTGTGTGGAGTAGTCCTTAACAAGTTGGCTTGAGACCCATCTACTCAGTGGAGACCCTTTTGGATTTACTAATGTCACACAAGTTATTTGAGGTTAGGAATTACTTTCTCTGATTTGGGATCCGAAAAGCTGAGGACCGTAGAACATTTAACCCAACTTGGCCTATTTAGGACGTAGTGCGGAGACTGTTCAGGTGTAGACCTGATAACAGTTTTTACGTGATACTACACTCAAACGAGTTTCTCTTAAGAATATGATGGGTTGATGAGTCAGTCATCCTAACCTGTAATATTCGATATATTGAATTAAGACTCTAGGAACTCTCATAGAACATGATCTACATGTTTTTATCCTTAGTACACTCATTTGGGATGGTTCTTAACCCGACTCTATGCTCGTGACTCGCAATAAACCCTTTGATTCTTGGTTGATCCAATCAAGTCTTGTCAATATCAATGGAACTTGGGTGTTGATAAGGTGAAGACCATAATCCACTAAAATGGATGATTGATCTTGACAATGACTTGATCCATCCCTTGACCTTTGTTTGTGTTTTCCTTGTGTGTGATCCCTTATTTGTGATTGTTGCATTCATGCATTCATGCGCATCATAACATTCATCACACGAAAATAACTTCAAGGAACTAAGGTCTCATCTGCAAATATTTTCAAACCATGGATTGTGGATGAAGGAACACTAAGAAGTACAGTTTCAGATGTCCTGTTTTGAAAGAGCTAAGGAAGTTATCATATTTTGTATTAGATTCATTGGACTTCAAGCAACGTCATGGTAAGCTTTTATCTATATTATCTGCTAATGTGGTTGAAGGACTCTTGAGTGTTTTGGTTCAGTTCTATTACCCTTTCTACCGGTGCTTCACTTTTCCCGATTATCAACTTATGCCTACGTTAGGGAAGTATGCCCATCTCTTGGGAATACCTATTTCTGACAAGGTGCCTTTTAGTGGATTGGAGGAGATTCCTATATCTCATATTATAGTTGAAGCTTTTCATTTGAAGAAGTCTGAGATTGAGGCTCATTGGATGAAGAAAGGAGGAGTGTTTGGGTTGACTTTAGAGTTTCTCGTTGGAAAAACTATTATCTTTGCTTAAGCTGGTAGTGTGGATGCTTTTGAAGCCATCTTTGTGTTGCTCATCTATGGTTTGGCTTTGTTCCCTAATGTTGATGGTTTTGTTGATGTTAACGCCATTAGAATCTTCTTGATTGGGAACCCTGTACCTACTTTGTTGGGTTATATGTATTTCTCTTTGCATTTGAGGAATTCTAAAGATGGTGGAACTATTGTGTGATGTGTTCCTCTTTTGTACAAGTGGTTTATTTCGCACTTGCCTTAAATGCCTGCTTTTTTGACAGTGGTCCTAGATACTTATGTCTCTCACTAATTATGATATTGTTTGGTATGACCCTATACTGAGTATCTTGGATATTATTGACATTTGTGGTGAATTCTCTAATGTGCCCCTCATTGGTACACAAGGAGGAATCAACTATAACTCTGCTTTGGCTCGTCGCCAACTTGGGTTTCCCTTGAGAGACAAACCTAATAACACTCAGTTAGAAGGTCTTTTCTATCAAGAGGGTAAAGATCCCAACATTTGAAGCAGAAGATGATACATGCTTGGCATAATATGCATATGAAAGGAAGATCCGAGCTTGGTTCGTGCAACTGTGTAGCTTTGGAAGCTTACACTATTTGGGTGAAGAAGAGAGCTTTGGAGCTGAAGATGTCGTGCGCTTGTGAAAGACCTATGTATTTGGGTATGGATGAGCCACCAACTCTCCATAACCAAGATGTAGAGGAGTTAGAAGACGTACTCACCAAGATGAAGCAAGAGAAAGATATGAGGGAAGAGAGATTCCATGCTTTGAGCCGAAAGCATGAGGAGTTGCAGCTTGAGTCGAAAGATAAAGACGCGCTTATTGAACTTCTTGAGGATCAAGCAATGAAGATACAAAGAGAGCCATAGGGTCCATCTTCCTCTAGTATGCCTCAACCTTCCGGTGCTTGGAAGAAGATTGTTGATTAACTTGTCCTTGAAAAAGCTCAGATGAAGACATCTTTTGAGTCTAAGGTTCGACGCATCCGAAGAAAGTACGCGCCTGCAGCTAGATCATCTGACACTGTTTCTAGGGGATCCTTAGGATGATTAGTTTATTTTCCTCTTGTATTTGTACTTTGATTTATGATATTGTACTCAATGTAATCCTTCCAAATTATATGAATAAAAATAGATTTTATGGTCAATCAAATTATTATTATTGCTTAAATATACATATTTGCAAATAAGCTTCATGTGTTCCTTGAAATTAAAAATAAAAGTATTGCATTTTATGCATCATTTGCATAGCAGGTTTTCTTTCGCCAGATTGTCTTATCGGTTATTCTTCTGTGTTTCAGCCAAGATGACTCACCGATACAACACTTGCACCAATCAATACAAGATCATGGAACATTTGGAACAATAGAATAGAGAACTGAAGGATGAGACTGCATGGTTGACTGCCATGATGGAGTCTGTTCTTGCTGCACAAAATCAGTCTTCACCAACTCCCATAACTCCTCCCCAGAGAACTGTAATTTCTGAGGTTGCTACCTCAATTGTTCCTGTTTCTGCTAGTCAACCTAGTCCTTCCATGCCTGCGAAAGGAGTTAAAAACATTGGGAGGAAATGACCTGTTTGGTAAGAGTGCTACTGAGCTCTGCCTAATGCCAAATGTGAAAATCCCGATAAAGTTCAAAGTCCATGACTTTGAAAAGTATAAAGGAAACACTTGTCCGTTAAGTCACCTTGCCATGTACGCTAGAAAGATGTCGACTCAAACTGATAATGATCAATTATTAATTCACTACTTTCAAGACAGTTTGCCTGGTGTTGCTATGAGATGGTATATGAGGCTATACAGTGCAAGTATTCATACATTCAACAACTTGGGTGAAGCTTTTGTTAAGCAGTATAAATACAACGTTGATATGGCGCCTGATAGAGACCAAATGAGGTCTATGTCTCAGAAAGATAAAGAGACATTTAAAGAGTATGCTCAGAGATGGAGAGAACTTGCTGCTTAGATTAATCCTCCATTTGAAGAGAAAGAGATGCTGAATATTTTCCTGAAGACCCTGAGTTCGTTTTATTATGAACATATGATTTTCAGTGCCCCCTGTGACTTTACCGAAATGGTAAATATGGGGATGAGGTTATAAGAGGGAGTTCGTGAAGGACGTCTGTCCAAGGAAGAAGCATCGTCTGGTAAGAAGTATGGGAGTGGTCTCTCCAAGAGGAAGAAGGGGGAAACCAATTCAGTATATGTGGGGAGGCAGAGGAGGCCTCATGTTAGAAAGAGTTCTCAACCGCGTCAACATCAACATCAAGTTTCATTAGTGATTCCTATATTTTCCAACAATTCTAACAATCAATCTGCTCCGATTCAACAACAGCAACGTCAATAACAACCGCAACAAAGAACCAACTTCAACAACAACAATAATAATCAACCACAAAAATTTGAGAGGAAGAAGGTCTCTTTTGACCCAATGCCTATGTCCTACGCAGAATTGTACCCATCTTTGGTTCTCAAGAACCTACTTCAACCCAGAAATCCACCGTAAATCCCCGATCCACTTCCATGGTGGTTCAAACCTGAACTCCGTTGTGCCTTTCACCAGGGATCCCCTGGCCATGACATTGAGAACTCCTACTCGTTGAAGTCTGAAGTACAAAATCTCGTGAAGAATGAGATGGTGTCCTTTGAGGATCATGCGCCTAATGTGAAAGCCAATCCATTGCCTGCTCATGGTAATGCTACTGTCAACATGGTGGATGGTTGTCCGGGAAATTTCCGAGTCTTTGATGTACGATATATCCGTAGGTCCCTGGTGGAGATGCATAGAACATTGTGTTTGATCAGTGATTGTGAGCATGACCATGATGGTTGTGCAATTTGTAGTGTGAATCCCCGTGGGTGTATGATCGTCAAGAGGGATATCCAGAGGTTGATGGACGAGAATGTAATCCAGATTCAACAGTCGAGGGATATAGATGATGTGAATTTGATTGTTCCTGTACTCAAGACCCCTGAGTGGGTAGTGATTCAGTTTGATAGCAGTAGCAGTAATAGTGTTAATAGATCGGTATCATCGTTAGTAATATGGTTAGCGGGCCCTGTCCCGTACGCATTCGATAAAGTTGTGCCTTATCAGTATAATGCCATAATGGTAGAGAACGACCAAGAAATTCCGCTACCTGTAGAAGATTCTGTGGTAAATATAGTTGATATTATAAAGGTGACCCGTAGTGTTCGTGTCTTTGGTCCGGTCTTTCCGAGGGAGGTAGAGGATGTTTCAATCAGTAAGAAGGTGGATGTGCCTGTGGTGAATCCAGTTAGTGATCCAGTATGTCAGTCTGGTGAATCCAGCAAGCCGAAGCCTAATGATGATGATGAGGTATTGAGGTTGATAAAGAGGAGTGAGTTCAATGTGGTGGAGCAGCTGCTCTAAACTCCGTCAAAGATTTCAGTACTGTCTTTGTTAATGAATTCTTGGAGTAAGCCTATGTAGAACATGATGTTACTGTGAATCAGTTTGACCACATCGTTGCTAATATTACTTCCTGAAATAATATAAGCTTTTGTGATGAAGAGCTTCCTGAGGAAGGCAGAAATCACAATCTGGCACTACATATTTAGATGAACTGCAAGGAGGATGTATTGTCCAATGTGTTTCTGAAGTAGGTTTTGTCCAGACTTTCTTATCAAGGTGCCCCTATGAGGTACAGTGGCGTTATTGCCAAAGCGTTTGATGGTTCTCGTAAAACTGTCATTGGTGAAGTGGACCTTCCAATCAAGATAGGTCTGAGTGATTTTCAAATTACTTTCCAAGTAATGGATATCCACCCGGCCTATAGCTGTTTATTGGGAAGGCCATGGATTCATGAGGCAGGAGCTGTGACATATACTATACACCAGAAGCTTAATTTTGTGAAAAACGACAAGCTTGTTGTTGTTTGTGGAGAGAAGGCACTTTTGGTGAGCCATCTGTCATCCTTTTCTTATGTTAAAACTGAGGAGGAGGTTGGGACTCTGTTCCAAGCCTTGTCTATTGCTGAAGTGAAGAAAATTGGGACACCCATGTCTTCTTCGAAGGATACTCAGAAAGCTATTGAGACTGGCAACACTGATAAGTGGGGTCGCATGGTAGAAATTGCCGAGAACAAGAATAGGACCGAATTGGAATTTCAACTAGGGTCGTTCAATATCAAAGATGAAGATGTACAACCAAGTTTCCGCAATGGAGGGTTCATTCATGGTAATGATCAACGCTCATCTGTTGTGATCGAGGATGGTGACGATGAAGACGAAGTTTGCGCCAACTTTGTGACGCATGGCCAGACTTGCAGCAACTGGGTTGCTGTTGATATTCCTATTGTTGTTCACCGCTCTAAGTAATTTATCTTTCATTTTAAGAAAATCCTTCTCATATGCCTAAGGGAGAAGTGAAAATTGTTAGGCATTTCAATTATCATCAATGAAATATAAGTTTATTCATCCACATCTATGATGTTTTATTTTAACTTTTTTGCTTTTCTGAAAATGGTAATCACAAAAAACATAAATAAATAATAAACTTCCATCTGCATAATATTTGGTCACAATTCACTTCTCTAAAATCAAAATATCAAATTGTTATGCAAGTTGGTTCCCAAACCCATTGAATACAATGATCTTACTCCCTCTCCAAACTTTGATTTCCTTGTGTTTGAGGCTGAAGAAGAAATTGATGATGAAGAAGTATCTGATGAATTATCTTGTTTACTTGAGCACGAGGAAAAATACATTCAGCCATTTGAAAAGAAGATTAAATTAGTCAACTTGGGTTCTGAAGATGATGTGAAGGAAGTCAAGATTGGGTCTCAATTGTGTCTAGAGGCTAAGAAGGGGTTGATTGATCTTCTTAGAGAATATTCAGACGTGTTTGCTTGGTCCTATCAAGACATGTCTGGTTTGGATTCTGAGATTGTGGAGCATAGATTGCCATTGAAGCCAGAATGCCCGCCGGTCAAGCAGAAGTTGAGGATAACTCATCCTGATATGGCAGTGAAAATCAAAGGGGAAGTACAGAAGCAAATTGATGTCAGTTTTCTTGTTACCTCTGAGTATCCGCAGTGGGTGGCCAATATTATGCCTGTTCCGAAGAAGGATGGAAAAGTTCGTATGTGTGTTGATTACAGATATTTGAACAAAGCTAGTCCGAAAGATGATTTTCCTCTGCCACACATTGATATGTTGGTAGACAATACAGCTAAATTCAAAGTCTTTTCGTTTATGGATGGATTTTCCGGTTATAATCAAATCAAGATGGCACCTGAAGATATGGATAAGACCATATTCATTACACCCTGAGGAACATTCTGTTATAGAGTGATGCCTTTCGGTTTAAAGAATGTTGGTGCAACATACCAGAGAGCTATGATCACTATTTTTGATGATATGATGCATAAAGAGATTGAAGTTTATGTTGATGATATTATTGCTAAATCAAGTGATGAAGAAGAACATGTTGAGCATTTGTTGAAGTTATTCCAGCATTTTAGAAAGTACAAACTCCGCTTGAATCCCAATAAGTGTACTTTTGGTGTTCGTTCTGGTAAGTTATTGGGTTTCATTATCAGCGAGAAGGGTATTGAAGTTGATTCTGCCAAGGTCAAAGCAATACAAGAAATGAATGCACCCAAAACTGAGAAACAAGTCATAGGTTTTCTCGGCCGCTTGAATTATATATCAAGATTCATATCGCATATGACTGCCATGTGTGCGCCTATATTCAAACTTCTTTGGAAAGATCAGTCTTGTGATTGGACCGAAGATTTCCATAAAGCATTTGACACTATCAAAGAGTATTTGCTTGAGCCTCTGATTCTGTCTCCACCTATTGAAGGAAGACCTTTAATCATGTATTTGACTGTGTTGATGATAGTATGGGTTGTGTTCTTGGTCAGCAAGATGAATATGGAAAGAAAGAATATGAAATTTACTACCTCAGTAAGAAGTTCACCGACTGTGAGACTCAGTATTCTATGCTGGAAAAGACATGTTGCGTATTGGCTTGGGCTGCTAAGCGTCTGCGCCAATATATGTTGACTCATACTACTTGGTTGATATCTAAAATGGATCCGATCAAGTACGTTTTCGAGAGCCTGCTTTAACTGGGAGGATTTCCCATTGGCAGATGTTGTTATCTAAGTATGATATCAAATACCAATCTCGAAAAAGCTATTAAAGGTATTGTCTTGGCTACCCATTTAGCTCACCAACCGATTGAAGATTACCAGTCAGTGCAGTATGATTTTCCTGACGAAGAAATCTTGTACCTAGAGATGAAAGATTGTGATGAATCATTGCTTGAAGAAGGGCCAAAACCTGGTTCCCGTTGGGGCATGGTATTTGATGGAGTTGTTAATCAGTACGGTAATGGAATTGAGGCAGTGATTATTACTTCTCAAGGCACTCATTTTCCGTTTACAGCTAGATTAACTTTCAAGTGTACAAACAACATGGCTAAATATGAAGCTTGCATTATGGGGCTTGAAAAGGCCATTGATCTCAGAATAAAGTATCTTGATGTCTATGGAGATTCAGTTTTGGTTGTGAATCAGATCAAAGGTGAATGGGAGACGAATCAACCCGGTTTGATACCATATAGAGATTATGCGAGGAGGACTTCAACTTTCTTTACAAAGGTTGAGTTTTATCATATCCCTCGAGATGAAAACCGGATGGCAGATGCTCTTGCAACATTGTCTTCTAGGATCGTGATGAAATTCTGGAATGAGGTTCCCAATTTGACTGTGATGTGTCTTGATAGGACAACTCACATGTTTGTTGTTGAAGAGGTCAAAGACGAGAAACCGTGGTAATTTGATATTATGTGTTTCCTCCAAAGTCAGATTTACCCGCCTGGGGCATCTTTGAAAGATAAGAAGACTCTGAGGAGACTAATTGGCAATTTTTACCTGAATGGTGATGTGCTTTACAAGAGAAACTTCGATATGGTTCTGCTCAGATGCGTGGATAAACACAAAGCAGACTTATTGATGACAGAAGTCCATGAAGGTTCCTTTGGTACTCATTCCAATGGACATGCTATGGCTAAGAAGATGTTGAGAGCATGTTACTATTGGCTGACAATGGAATCTGACTGTTACAAGTTTGTGAAGAAGTGCCACAAGTGTCAAATTTATGCAGATAAGATTCTGTTCCTCCAACGCTATTGAATGTCATTTCCTCTCCATGGCCCTTCTCCATGTGGGGAATTGATATGATTTACATGATTGAGCCTAAAGCTTCGAACGAACATCGTTTCATTTTGGTGGCTATTGACTACTTCACAAAGTGGGTTGAAGCGGCATCGTATGCGAACCTAACCAAGCAAGTTGTTGTAAGGTTTATAAAGAATTAGATTATATATCGGTATGGTGTGCCAAGAAAGATCATTACTAATAATGGATCGAACTTGAACAATAATATAATGGAAGCTCTTTGCAAAGACTTCAAGATTGCACATCATAATTCTTCTCCCTACAGGCCTAAGATGAATGAGGTTGTTGAAGCTGCAAACAAGAACATCAAGAAAATCATTCAGAAAATGGTTGTAACGTACAAAGATTGGCATGAAATGTTCCTGTTTGCCTTGCATGGGTACCGTACATCCATCCGCACTTTAACAGGGGCAACCCATTTCTCTCTCGTTCATGGAATGGAAGTTGTACTCCCCGTGGAGGTTGAGATCCCATCACTGTGTGTGCTAATGGAAGCAAAATTGATAGAAGTTGAATGGTGTCAGACCAGATATGACCAGCTGAATTTAATTGAAGAGAAAAGGTTGACTGCCATGCGTCATGGTCAGTTGTACCAACAGAGAATGAAGAAAGCTTTTGATAAGAAGGTCAGGCCTCGTATGTTCCGAGAAGGTGACCTTGTGCTCAAGAAGATTCTATCTTTCAAACTAGATGCTAGGGGCAAGTGGAATCCTAATTATGAAGGCCCATGTGTTGTTAAGAGAGCCTTCTCAGGCGAAGATTTGATTCTTACAACTATGGATGGTGAAGAGTTCACTCGTCCTGTGAATGCTGACACAGTCAAGAAATACTTCGCCTAAAAAGAAAAAAACAGCTCGCTAAGTTGAAAACCTGAAAGGGCGGCTTAGGCAAAAATGAACGTCTCGATGGATTGAAAATCCGAAAGGGAGATCCAGGCAAAAATTAGAGATATGAAACAGAAAATTCACCCTGATAGATTGAGTACCCCACCCTGGGGAAATCTATGCAAAAATTAGAGATTATGGAAAGTAACTATAGCTCGTTGATTCCTCAATCATGAGAGCAATTTTGAGCAAGTCAGTCGGTTCTGATTCATCATTCTCACCCGAAGCCAAGAGCCCAGCGGATATTGAAGTTGGTAGAAGGATTAGGGATCATTATATTCAATGTATCCCTTTTCCATGTAAATTACCATTTTTTGACTTTTGTAAAAGATCTATGGAGTCTTGTCATTTACAGACTACCATTCTATTAAATAAAGTTGAGTTTTTTATCCAATTGTTTCTACTCTTATTTATTTTTCAGCTAAATAAAATTGAATTTTATGATGATAATTTTGAAAATAAATTAATAAGCAAAAATCATTTTTTAAATAATAATTACTCTGAAAAAGCAATCAATTACAGTAAGGAATATCAACAGCAATCTGAGAACAGGTAAGTCATAAAGTGCGAAGTATTATTGGTTCTGTAGTCGTAAATTCATGATCATTAAGCTATGGATAAACTTAACGTCAATAAAATCAGAGTCGTCACTGTGCTTTTATTGTTTCCAAAGAAAAGGGGAAAAGTACGAATAAAACCCAAAGATTAGAAGTTTTCAAATCAAAACCAATAAAATATCAAAAATTACAGGTAAGGGGGTTGGTTACACAGAGGGAAGGTGTTAGCACCAAAAGTGTCCTAGGTACTCATAGGCAACCCTTTTTATGTGTGTATGTGTTTTTGGTATAAAAGGATGTTTGCAATAAATAGAGTATGGGGATGAGAAAAGAATTCATTAATTATATTTTTGTGTTTGACAAGACCTTCAGACTTGTGCCTACGTACCAACATAAAATGAGAGATCAAAACCTCGTAGTTCGTGGTATCAATTTCAAAGTGAGTGAGTTACTTTTAACAAAAATTTAAGTTTAAAAGGGGCACAAAAGTCCTAAAAGAGTTTGAATGAGTGTTAGTTCTTTTTGTGTTTTGAAATTTTAAGTCAATATGGTTAAATTCATTTACAAGTTTTATTAAGAAAAGAGTTCAAAAAATGCAATGGCATAAGGCCAAAGTTTCTAGTTTCCAATAAAGTCAAAGTTTATAAATCACAAGCAAAGAAGATTTTTGAAAAGAGGGAGAGATTTGAACTTTAAGAATTGGGAGGAGATGAAGAGACTAATCCTAAGCAAAAATTTAAAAGTTAAGAATTGAACAGATATAACCAATGGGATGCAATCCAATAGACAAGAATGTCATATAGAAAACTATTTTTCGTTTCGACTATAAATCAAGCAATATTAATAATCAAGTAACACAGTGAAGAGCAAGGCATCAAATAAAGATAGTGTAGCACCTCAAATTTGCACCCATCATTGTACATACATTTTCATATTAGGTCATAGCATATCATGGTCCATTGCATAGCATTGCATTGCCTCTGTTGCCTCAAGTGCAAGCCAATCAAGAAATTAGGTCAAACTGATCAGGAGATCAGTCAGTCAAGCAAGCAAGCACAATTCTCAAGGAGCCAAGGCCCTAGGGTTTGTCCAACAAGTTCACATGACTTGGAGGTCCATTTGAAGTGTTCAAGTCAAGGGTTGAAGGCTCAGAGGTCATCAGTTCATACACAGACAGTCAAAAACCCTAGAAAGTCAAAGACAGTCAACAGTCAGTCAAAGCAGTGGATGGTGGCCATTCTTGTGGAATTTGGGCACCATGCTCATTAATCAAGGGTTCATATGTCTTGGGACATCATTTGAAGTCAAGTTCTCAAGGAATTAGGGTTTGGAATTCATCAGAAGAGGTTCAGTCATCCAAAACCCTAGAAAAGTCAACTGTTGGTCAACTGTCCATTTAATCAGTGATTTGATGATGGAAATTGGTTTGAGAGGTCTCATTCATGACCAAATAGGCCTCATATATCATGTCAAACACCATCATGGAAGAATTTGAAGCCAAATCAGAAGTTTCCAAAAATGGAAACTGGACCTGTAACTGAAACCTGCCATAAATGGAAAGTCTTGATCCTCAAACTTACATCATGATACAAGCTTCAAATGAACTTTTGCCCAACATGAAAGTTGAAGATCTTGTTCTCCCATTTCCAAAAAGTCCAAGAACTCTCAATTCCCATGTGTGGTTGGCAAGTTATGATCGAATCGATTTCAGAAAATCTTGAACTTCAAAAGGCCATATCTCTCAAACCATTTGGCCAACTTGGGTGGGGTTTTTTCCTACAAGTCACATTTGTTCCCCTCTTTCCAAAAATATAAATTTCATGAGCCAAAACTTCACCAATCAAAATGGCATTTTTTGACTTGTCTCATTTTAATTCAAGTTTGACCAAGGGTTGACTTTTTGATTTAGCATTCTTTAAACCACTTGGCCATTGGAATATGTTCAGAAATGTCATTTAAAGTATGTTTGCAAGCTCAATTATGCAGTACATATGGCCATTCTCTAACTTGCTTGAAATTTGGACAAAAGTACAAGTTTCACCAAATCCATCTCACCATCTCATTGGACCATGCTTGGTACCTCTCATAGCAGATTTCTAACATCATTTTTCTGTCAATTGGAACCTCATTTGCAGCCTACAAACCAACAAAAAAAAAGCCATTCCTTGCTTGCTTGAATTTTGGAAGAAAGTACATGTTTTCACTAAATCCACCCATACTTCCATAAACCATGGACTGTACCACAACATAGCAGAGTATTATTCATCATTTTTTCTGTCATTTGAAACACAACTAGCATCCATCAAACACACTGCACACAGAACTCTCTCTCAAAAGAAATTCACCTTGCTTTTGCCTATCAAGAAAAAGCTGTCAAGAACTTCCAAAAGTACCAAGCACTGCCTTGTCTTAAAACACTGTCCAAGCATCATTTTGAGATCAAGAGCAGCCACACAAGCCACACAAAAATCAGTTGGCCTAAGCAGGAACTCACTCATGCTAAAAAATCACATCTTGGCCACTTATCATTTTCTGTCAAGAACTTCAAAAGAACAAAAACCTTGCCTGGCTTGATACAAGATTTCCTCATCATTTTCCGTCAAATAAGAACACTGGCAGCCACAAAACACACAACCAGAAACCCTGTTCTCTCATTCTCTAAAAATCCATCTTGCTTGCCTTTTTCAAAAACAGTCCAAAACTCTCAATGAACTAAGCCTTGCCTTGCCTAAAAAACCATCCAAGCATCATTTTGAACTGATTTGCAACATCATTTTCCACCTGTAAGCAGCAATATCAGCACTGGTTTTTGCACAGCATCATCCATGACAGTCCAAATCTTGAGCCATTGCAAGGGTTACTGAACCAAGCCACCTTCATCAACCATCATGTGGAGGACCATAGCTCATCTGTTTCAACCTCTCATGGCTTAATCATCACTGCATCTCAACTGTGCTTCAAAATAGGTGAGTTTTCGACCTCAACCTTTTCAAAAATCATGATGTACATCTTATAGGTCTTTTCACCATGAACACAATGGGCTTTGATTCATAAAAAATGATTGCATATTGAGGGAAATACATGGATTTAAAGTTTCACCCTCAAATGTGTTTTTGTTTGGTTCTTGATTGTTAGTATGTTTTGATGAAAAATGATGATGGATTCTTGTTGACCTTGCCGTGCTGATCATGTCTGTATATTTAATTGCCATTTCTGGAAAAATTTTGGACGAAATCGAATTGGGGATGAAGATGACATAACTGTGTAGAAACCCTAGCTTTCAAATGTGTTTCCCAGAATTTTTGGTTCTCTTTCACGTGCATGGCTTGGCTTGATTCCAACAACCAATAGGAACATTTCGTTCCTTGGCCCAAAACGGCATCGTTTCAATTAGTGGCCATGGGAATTACAAAATTGCCACTGGCGTGGCATGGGACATATTAAAATAAGTTGTTTTCTTGATTCTTATTTCATTTAATTACTCAAACTTACAAAAATCATTGCGCTTTCATTTTTAATCCAAATTTGATGGGATTTTTTGCATCATGTCCATCTTGATCTCTACTTTTTTATCACATTTTTTCCAGAATTTTTGGATGTTTGGTTTTTAATTGGTATGAGGGTTTGTGACATATATGCATATTTTGTACACTTTGCCAAAACATTTGTGAAATGATGATACTTTATCCAATGGCTCCCAAATTTTTTGTGCTTAAACTAGACACACTCATGGTGATTTTGGTGTAGAGTTTGTGAATTTATCTTATGTGGTTTGTGAGTTACGATTTTTTGAATTAGGGTGTGACAATTTGTGTCACACCATTGATGTCCAACTTCATGATTTTCATTACCATGCTTCTTGACCTCCAATTGACCTGATTTTTTGCATGAACCTACTCTTGTATGTCTAGTTTACATGTGAATTTTCTTGGAATTATTTGTGGCATTTCCTAATTGTTTGAGATTTTCTCCCCTGGTTAGTCATATGTTGACCTTGTGTGACACTTGTTCCCATTTCATTTGTGAAATTCTCATACTTTATTAGATGGACATGAAATTTTACATGAGATAACTAGACATCCTCATCTTTGCCATGGTTTTAGTCCCATTCATTTATCATATGCCATCTCTGATTTATGAATTTTTCTAAGTTGATGCATGTTTGGTTGACTTCATTGAGCATGTTCAAAATTGCTTTGACTTTCTGATTTTCATTGACTGCCTTCCACTTGTCCAAATGAGATGAAATTTGACATGCTTACCATGCTGTGGGTTGTGATTGATCATGATTTATTTGGTGATTTTTGGAAATGTTTGAGTTGACTTTTGAGCTAAGTCTTGCTGTTGACTCCTATGAGCTTCTGTTTGCCATGTTTTGACCTAACCTGTTCATGAAATGATGATGATGATTGGTATGGATGTGAACCCAATTGGTTTTGTTTCTTGAATGTTTGAACATGATTTTGGATGCTTGCCCTTTGCTGTTTTGACTTTTTCATTCTCTTTTGACCCTAGGCTTGTCCTAGTGGTCCTGTTACTCACTTTTGAGCTCATGTTTTCAGGTTAACCAACAAATGACCAATGAGACCAATCCTTTTTGGTTGAGCTTGCTTAAATATCATTGTCTAACTTGTTTGTTTTGTAGGTGGCTTGGCTCACATGCCTTGAGCCTTATGCCTTGCACATTCACTTGCTTGTGTTGATTGGTTGATGTCTGTTTCATTTTGATTTAACTTTGACTTGTATACTAACTGTGCTTGACTGATTTCAGGTACTTTAGTTGCTCAGTTCCTTGTGAACTTTTGCTTTGCTTTGCTTGTATAGCAACTTGCATTGAGGTATATTTCTCATCTTCATGTAGTCTGGAAGACCTGGCCTGTTACTTGGCCAGGCAACTGTCTGAAGTCCTCCTTAAGAGGCAATGTTTGTGATTGTTTACATTTGTCCTTGCACAGAGTCAAAGACCTCCTAAGTGAAGAGGCAATTGGCAGAACCCAAGGGATATGCAACCTATCCCCTGCTATTCAGTGTGTCTTCTGTTTTGCTCACACCACTGTGTTGATGCATTGTAGATACAAACCCGAGATCTTGTACGATTGTACAGTTGAGTCAGTTTTAAATGTGTAGAAGGGTTCCCACTTTCTGAACCCACACATTCTTGTCTTAAGCTCTCCCAGGCCAGGGATAAGAGCTGTGAAGTCTCATCTTCACTCACCTTTCATCTGCTTCACCTTAGCCCCTCAATGGCAAGGTTAAGAGCGCATTCACCCAGTTCCAGAGGTTTGTTTGTTGAGGTTGATATGACCCCTCGACTAAAACCTAACCCTTGTTTGAGCCACTTGCTTGTGTATAGTGTGTGCTATCTGTGTTTGTAGGATTGTTTGACTTGCTTCCTGTGCAAGTTAGGATTGTTTGACTTGCTTCCTGTGCAAGTTAGGATTGTTTGACTTGCTTCCTGTACAAGTTAGGTTTAGTTTAGACTTGCTTCCTGTGCAAGTAGGTTCTGCTTGGCTTGCTTCCTGTGCAAGTTAAGTGTGTGTGTGGCTTGCTTCCTGTGCAAGTCATGACTAGGATAGGCTGGCTCCCTGTGCCAGTTAGCTAGAAACCTTAACTTAGGGATGATTTTGCATGATAACATCTAGGCTCGAGTCGTAGTCTCCCTAGTGTTGTGTCTCCCTCTGTTATCTGGTTAGGCTAGGTCCTTTTTCCCTCTGTAGGGGAACTACATCGCCCTGATCTTCATACCAGATGAAGTATGTAGGCAGGAGATTGAGCTGATCTCTCCGGGCGCTCTTTTTCTTTTTTGTGTGTGTTGTTTGACAATTGCTAGGCTCGAGTGCCTGACTCCTTAGCAATCTGTTGTCTGTTTGTTTGTGTGTGTGCTTGACAGTTATAGGCTCGAGTCCCCGACTCCCTATTAACTTGTTGTGTTATTGTGTGCTTGGAAGCCGATGTAAGTCCATCGAGTGGCAGTTAGGTTCCAGTGTGTGTGCGTGTTGGTTCGGATGCTGATGTAAGTCCAGTGATTGGCATTCAGGCTCCATGTTTGCCTTCTTGAGTGCGTTTTGGTTCGGATGCTGATGTAAGTCCAGTGGTTGGCATTCAGGCTCCACGTTTGCCTTTGCCTGTGTTTATTTGTGTGCATGTCAGCCGAGCTACGAATGCTCTGATTCTTCTCTCGTCCGAGAAGATACGTATGCATAGGATGCGACATCCTAGCGAGCATGTGTCGTTTCCCCAGTCCGAACTACTTCGACTCTGATGTCTATGCCTGATAGACTAAGTAGGCCCAGGATACGATGTCCTGCCGAGTCAGTTTCAGTCAGTTTCTTGTGTCTCTTTCAGCCAGTGTGTGTGTGTTTGAGCAGTGTTTAGCAACCATTTTTCCTTTCTATTGTGCGTGGATCCCGTAGAGTACTACGGATGCGTAGGGGTGCTAATACCTTCCCTTCGCATAACCGACTCCCGAACCCATCCTCTTTGGTCGCGAGACCAAGTCTTTTCCCAGGTTTACTCTGAGTGTTTCCTTTCCCTCTTTTGGGATAAATAACGCACGGTGGCGGCTCTGTTGTTCTTGTTTTCCCGCCGGTTTTTCGCGTGATGCGACAGCTGGCGACTCCACTGGGGAACTATAGAGAAGTTGACCTATGCTGGTCCATCTTCCCTGAGCGAGTCTCTCCTAGCGCTCTCTAGGTTAGGGTTTTGGTTGCTTTGTGCTGTGTTTATTTATTGCATTCATTATTTACTGTTTGCATTCATTGTCTGTTGTTTGCATTTATGTTTGTAATTATGTTTGCATTCATATTCATCTGTTCACCTGGCTGGTTGTCTGTTTCTCTCTGTTGGGGTGGGAGTTACATGAGGTAAAAGGCCCAATACCCAGGCTATGAGTGAAATCTAGGGAACCTAGGAATAGAGTGATTCATGGGAAGCGGGTGGTATTGCGCCACTTAGCGGAACATTGATATCACGAGCAGTTCAGACCCTGGTGGGATATTGTCGTTACATACTTCAGGTGTGTATATGATGGTATTCTGCGAAAGGTTATTTATGCTGCGTTTCTCTTCGACTTTACCCTGGCCTAGATAACACCCGTGAGTGGGGAGGGTTTGATCATTACAGGTACAGTTGCTGATTGGTTGGTGTTTTGTTGGTGACTCTTGGTACTGATGGTGACTGTGAATTATGGGGCATTTATTTCTGGGACGCCAGAGTTCTGTCCGTGGTTTATCGGCGGGTTCCGTTTATTTCGGATCTCCGGGCTGAGTTGAGAGTACTTGTTCAGAGGATCCGTTTGTCACCCGTTCAGTGGTTGTTCCTGTGAAGATAGTGATATAATCTCCGGTTCCGTTTATTTCGGAACCCCCCAAGTTGGATTTATGGTGACTTGATCCCACAGATATGACTGGTTCAGAAAAGCAGAGGGTCTACAGTTGACTTGGTGGCACAAAGGCCTGCATTCATGCATTTGCATCATATCATCTCGCATTCATCTGCATTCAACTCATGTCTGTCCGTACTCAGGGTCCATTATTTTTAAATTAAAAACCCCGGTTGAGAGACATCCAGATGTCAAAATGTTGTTGATGAAATTTTATCTGTCTCGATGAAACCAGAAAAAAAGAGGACTGAATATTCCTAGTACGGACAGACATTGCATGTGTGAGTCATACTAACCCGTTTGCTGTTTTGTAGGTTTCAGTATTCAACCGGTGCGCATAGCTCGTCTGTTCAGATAACCTGCTGGGGGTCAATAAATCCAAGCTGATGGATCTTCCCAACGCCGACATCCTTGAGCTGAAAGGGATGATGAGGGACTTGTTCAGTGTTGTGCAAGGGCTTGCCTTGGGACAGAAGGCCATGTCTGAGAGATTGGAAAGGATTGAGAAATGGTTGATAGTGGAGAAAGTTCAGGGGAAGGCTCCGTCCTCCGAAGTGAACAAACCTTCTGGTACTGTAGCAAGGAAATCCTCCGACAGTGGTCCATTCAAGAGGGAAGTTGAGCCAGTTGGTGTGCCTGCAAAGAAAGAACGTAGTAAAGATCGTTATCATCCTTATGCTGCCACTGTAACCACTCCTGTCAGCAATCCACCTGCTCAACAGCAACGACTGCCACCTCAACAGAAAACACCGAGAGCTGAAAGCCAGGTGAAGAAGAAGAAAGAGGATCGTCAGTTTGAGGAACCACCCGTGACATACGCTCATCTGTTCCAAAGGTTGATGGATCTTGCGTTGGTACGGCCAAGGATATTGATTCCCATAGAACGGCAGAAGAGGCCACCAAACTATGATGAGAATGCCAAGTGCGAGTTTCACTCTGGGGCACCCGGACACAACATTGAGGGCTGTAGAGCTTTTAAGCATGTCGTCCAGGACATGGTGGACTCCGAGACCATTAACTTGGCCCAGATTATGAAGGGGGATGTCAACCCTGCGCCCAGAAGTGGTCCTGTAAAAGTTAAGATGGTGAAGAAGGCCAAGAAAGGATTGGAGATGACTGAGGAGGATCAGCTAAAGGTTCCAATGGCCGTGGTCCCAAAACCTCTGGAGCAGGATGGAGTTTTCCCTGTTAGTGATAATTCTTGTGCGATCGTCACCATAAAGGGAAGTGTATTGATGAAAGACACGACCCAGAGGATGAAGGAAGTAGAAATGGACGATGTAAAATGCAAAGCACCCAGTCTGGCAGTTGAAACCATCCAGGTAGAGAATGCCTTTGCTGCTGAGAAAGAGAAGAAGTTGTCCATTTCTTCTTATAAACAAGCTCTGGAGGTGGTGAAGAACAAACAGGCCCAAGGCTGGGGGAGGATCATTGACATCGTGGTAAAAGCAGACATGTTTGGAGTCGGTTATCAGCCGGATTTAGAGTCGTCTAGACCGGACAGAAGATGTCGTCCACCGTACACCTTCGTCAGTGCAGGAATGTTGGATCCTGGTCATGCCCGTTCAGTGGGTGAAGATGTTGACAGCGACCGCGAACTCGAGTCATGGATAAAGTCGTGTGTACCAGGAAACTGGAAGGCCTCCAAAAGCATCACTGTCACTCATCCAGGAGTGTAGTATGTCTGTGTTTTAATCCTGTTTGCATGAAAGCCGTACGTTTTGCCCGAAGCGTACTGGTCCATTGTAAGGGCCACCTCATGTGTTTCATTATGCAACATTTTGCATTAGTAATGAATGGATGTTTTTGTAGTTAAAAGCGGTGTTCCCTGTTTTTCATTTAATTTTGCAATTTAAAAAAAGGAAAAAACAAATAAAAATGGCAACGTTTTTTCATTCTCTTTCCTTTTGATTTTGTCTCATTCCAAAGTGATTACTCTCCTGATCTCACCGATAACGATTTGGTTACACCTCTGTATGACTTCGACAATTCGATCTATCATGCCAGAGAAAAAGGCGAAGAAGATTGTGATTTGCTGGAATTAGCCGGGTCATTGAAACAAGAGGAGAAGGTGATTCAACCGCACGAGGAACGATTCAAGATTGTTACTCCAAGCTCCGCCGAGGTTAGAAAGCGAAAAGCTGAGGTCGTTTCAGAGGCAAGTCAAGAGCAGAATGGTAGCCCTTTTGGAAGAGCAGGTTAAATATGTCTGCCTGGTTATGTCTAGATACACCAAGGTGGGATGCCAATGTGCTGGTACACAAGCTACCATCAACAGAAGGCTGTTCTCTAGAGAAGCAGGAGCTAAGGTCAGAAAAGGATGAGAAAGAGAGGATGTGTGTGGGCTGTTAAAATGTGACTGGAGCTAATCTGAAAGATGGATTCCCGGTACATCACAATGAGGTATTGGTTGATCATATGGCTCAGGTCTCAGTGTTTATCTTCATGGATGACTTCTTGGCCCAGACCAGATTGAATTGCTGCCAGATGATATGAAGTAAACCAGGTCCATCACACAAGGGGCACCTTCTTGTTCTAAGTTGATGTCGTTCCGTCACATGAGGCCGGTGCCACGTATCAGAGGTCTACGGTGACTTTGTTTTGTGATATGATTCATCGTGAAAGCAAATGCCATGTTGATGACATGATGGCAAAGTCCCAAGCAGAACAGGGGCATCCGGTAGACTTGGGGCAAGTTGTTTGACCAGTTGAGATAACTCATACTTTTGAGTCTAAATCAGTGCATTTATGGAGTGTTGTCCATCAAGCTACCGAGGCTTGTTGTGAGCGAATCAGAGGAATCGAGGTCGATCCTGCTAAAAAAAAAAAAAAAAAAAAAAAAAAAAAAAAAAAGGGGGCTAAGTTGTAGGAACCTCTGATTCCGATACCTCAGTGAAAGTAATAACTGTTAATCCGGTACTTGATAACCCTCGAGGGGTCTACGAGGTGCGTATTGAGTCAGCATGACTAGTCTTGTCGAAAAGAGTATGCAGTTTACCTAAGCAAAAAGTTTATCGACTGTGAAACAATACACTCACTGTTCGAAAAAACTTGATGTACTTCGGCATAGGCTGCTCGCCGACTGAGACAGTGTATGCTGATTCATACCACTTTGTGGATGTCCAAAATGGATCTGATTAGGTATGTGTTTGAAAAGCTAGTGGCAACCCATGGAAAGGTTATCAACCAAGGAAGTTTGAGGTCCCTGATGAGGACATCTCGAGGTACTCAAATCGAAAGATTGAGAGTGACTGATCCCGGAGGAGGGGTCTGACCCCGAATCCGAACGGATTCCGATGTCTGAGGGGGAAAGAGATGAGGTGAATAAGGTAGTGCTTCCCGGATCACAGTTGGTTGCACCAACAATGGTGGCTGAACATAAAGTCTGTATCCTGGATATTGAACCTAGGGATGTGTATCTACCTGGGGCAGTGTCTTCCTCACAGAAATATGAGAAATCAGAGAAGACTGAATGGATAAGGACTCAGAATGACACGTTGAGTCCAACTGAGGAAGAGGGCTGACAGTTACTGGTGATGGGACAGTTGTACCAAGTGAACGAAGCGTGTTGTTAACCAAGAAGTGTGACCTCGCGTGTACCACGTGGAAGAGTTGGTTGAAAAAGATCCTTCCTCCTCAAGACGATTGTGGGGCAAATGGACAAACAGTTATGAATGTCCATTCGTGGTCAAAAGGGTCCCATCTGACAGAACCTTGTTGTTTATGACCACGGATGACGACGATTTTCCATTCCCTGTGAATGCGGACGCAGTTAGAAAATACTTCGTGAAAGAGACCCGCTGGACAAAAAGAATAAAAGAGTCCAGGCAAAAAATGGGCATCCCGGCGAACCAAGAAAAAGAGAAAGGCTCGGGCAAAAGTTAGGGATAATAAAAGAAAAGAAATGTACACCCGGCAAGTTGAAAACCCGCAAGGGCGACTTGGGCAAAAAAGGGTATCCCGGTGGACTGAAACCCGAAAGGGCGGTCCAGGCAAAAGAGGGAGTGAAACGAACAACTGCGTCCCGCATGATCATTTGTGCTCGTGATGACTTGGATAATCTCCGACAGAGACCGATCGGAAGCGCCTTGTTCAGAAGACAGAAGGTGCGGAAAGTCCTGAGGACATATGAGGTGTAACTGAGTTGGAACCCGATGGGATCACAGTTTCGCGTTGCCATTAGGATAGATTTTCTTTCTTTTATGTGCAATCACCTCTTTCCAGGGTTTGCTTCCTGTGTGTTGCTCAATTTGTGAGCCATCTTTTATTCCAGTCAAATAAAGCGTGTGTTCGGTCAAATAAATTTTGTTTTTGTGACATTACTGTTTTGATTACGAAAACATCTGTTCATTTTGATAAGAATATTTGCATTTTTGAAACATAGAGGTCCCTTCTGATGCATGCTTGTGAGATTGAAATCTGGAAATCTTACTTGGAAGTCTGAGTGACCTAAGTGTTGAAATATCAGAACACCGGGGGCATACCTGGGGCACGTTTTTATCTGACGATCTCTTGTGCAGATGCTGTTAGATGTCTTCATTCACTTGCCAGTGGTAATGTGAACCCTTTCTGACAAGAGATCCCCTCAGAGTCCAACCAGGGGCAAGGGATAGTTGAACGGTGAAAAGACAGTGAAGGATTACGACGACGATCCTGGAAAGTTAATCAAGAAGACTCTTCAAAGTCTGATGATTGGAAAGTATGTATGAATCCCAAGAGTTCGACCTCCGTGAAGTACAGACGAGTTGGGAATACAAGATGATGGAGCAGAAAAGTCCAGAAGAGTCTGGGAGTTCTTAAAAGTGGAAAGTCAACACTATGGGTGGATGATGAGTACCAGTGTTCGACGAATCGACTGGTGTTCCTTTCAAACAAGCTGTATCTCCCCAGAGGATTGAGAGTGTGATCTCCCTGGCAGATTCGAGATCGTTGTCTCCTCAGCAAGCCTGAAGGTTATCACGTCCCCAGCAGGGGCAGGGGCAGAATGTTTCTCAGGGTGGAGGACGTCTCCCCAGCCCAAGCCAGTGTTGAAGCTATCAGAGTTATTTCCCTTGCAGAGATACCTGTGGACAGTACCTTCTTTCCCCAGCAGATCTAAGGACTGTTTATCCCCAGCAGGCCTATGCTTGCAGATTTCCCCAGTTGAGAATCCCCGCTGAGCGCCTGGCAGTTATTTTCCCCGGGAGTCCCCTAGTGGAGTTTATCAGTAGACTGTTGGTGTGTTCCCCAACAATTGGTTTTGTGATGCTGTTATCTCCAGTATGGCCGTGAGTGCTTATCCCAAGCAGGTTTGTGGGAATTCATCTCCAGTATGATATGACGTGTTATCATCCTCAACAGAGTTGTTACTCTCACCACTATGGTTGTTCTCTCCACTAGGATCGTTCTCCTCAGCAGAATGGTGTGGTTTTTCCTCAGCAAGTTCCCCGAGCGGAGCGGGTCTCATGAAATACATCTCCAGCAGTGATTCTCCTACATAGGGATTGGTTGGGTCGTCCCTGGTGGAGTAGAATTTATCTCTCCAGCAGAGTTCATCCTACCAGTGGATTGGACGGGTTTTTGTAGTAGACTGAAATCTGCATCCTCAGCTGAGTTGAGTCTCCCTATGGATCGCGTGGGTTATCCCCAACGGAGTAACAGACATTCTCCAAAGCAGGGTTTATCCTATCTGAAGATTGGTTGAGTCTTCCTCCCAGTGAAGTCGCTTTACTATTCCCCAAGCAGAGTTCCCCGCAGAATATTTCCCCAGAAGGAGTCTCCCCACAGAGTCAGAGTATCTGATCATTTCGGCTCCCTAGCCAGGGTTCATTTGCATTTCGCATGTAGTAATCATTGCATCCTCAAAAAAATCGCATTCATAAATGAAGCATTACGCCATAGAAAAATCAAACATATGCATTCATATGTTCGAAACCTCACCAGACCGTATCCCCGGCAGAGGCGGACCATTTCATTCAACATAGCAAGCATATCCATTAGCCCTAGGCCGTGGTGACCAGCCGAGTTTGGGTTGTTGGAAAGAATTTTGCATCGTGCCATTGGATCGGCTTCAGGATTGGGTTCATCAGCATGGTTGAGAGGTTGGTGTTTTCCCAACAAGTGATTCCTCAGTCGAGTGGGTATCCCCAGCAGTGTTACTCCCCAATTGTTAGCGTCTTGCCAGCTTGGGTCTTTTTCCTTAAGCAGATATGGGTGTGTCTGATCTCTCCCTGTAGAGTCTACCCCTTAAGCAGAAAGAGTCAATCTTTTCCTGCCATTTCCCCACTGAGATACATCCTCGTGGATGACGGTTGCTTCCGTTCCCTCCCTAATGGGATGGGTTTTCCCTATTGAGTTCTTTCCTCATTAGGATGAGTCTTGATTCAGTCTGCCTTTTTGGATCGATCCTAAATTGGCTTCTTGTTGACTATCTCTCGTGCTGCCCTGGGGCATAAATGAATAGTCGCTCACTAACCGGCACTCATTCATTTCATCCTCAGCGGAATTTGTTGGCCTCTACCTACAACCCGGCAGTTGTAAGCCCTATCTTTGTGGTTTTCTACCTACTAGCTGGTAGTTGTAAAATCCCACTTTCATCCCCTTGGTGGAGTTAACCCTGTGTGTTCATCCTATGCATGACTGGTTATTTTTCCGTGGTTTTCTGCCTACTAACCGGTAGATGTAATCCCCTCTTTGCAGTTATCAGTATCCGGTTTGTGATATTGATATTCTTTCCCCTCTGGATACTTGCCTTGATCAAGCAGTATTGTCCCCATTGGGTCTTCCCCTTCTTTTTGGATACTTGCTCCGAGTAAGCAGCTTTATCCCCTTTTGATTGGTCATCTTTTGCATACCTAGTCTGGTACCCAGATGCCTTTCTTTTCGGTCGATTATTCATTTAACAACCTACAACCCGGTTATGGATAATCTTCCATGCGAGTGCATTATCTACGTTTTGACGGCTATAGATAATATGTCTCATGTTTTTCCGGTATTCAGACCGAAGGAGTTTCCGACGATCAGGTCGATGTACTCACGGCACTCAGGCCAATCTCCCGGTATTCAGACCGAAGAAGTTTCCGACGATCAGGTCGATGTACTTATGTTTTTTTCCGGTATTCAGACCGAAGAAGTTTCCGACGATCAGGTCGATGTACTTATGTTTTTTCCGGTATTCAGACCGAAGGAGTTTCCGACGATCAGATCGATGCACTCATGGCACTCAGGCCAATCTCCCGGTATTCAGACCGAAGAAGTTTCCGACGATCAGGTCGATGTACTTATGTTTTTTTCCGGTATTCAGACCGAAGAAGTTTCCGACGATCAGGTCGATGTACTTATGTCTTTCCGGTACTCAGACCGAAGGAGTTTCCGACGATCAGGTCGATGTACTCATGGCACTCAGGCCAATTTTCCGGTATTCAGACCGAAGGAGGTTCCGACGATCAGGTCGATGTACTCATGGCATTCAGGCCAATTTTCCGGTATTCGGACCGAAGTGGCGTTCAGGCCAATTTCCGATTTTCAAATCGAAGAAGTTTTCCTCCTCTCCGTTGGTGTCGATAAACGTCGAGTTTTTCCCGACCATCCGTTGATGATTTGGTTGTGTCCTTCTTCCCTAGTAGAGTTTCCTCCTCTCCGTTGGCGTCGATAAACGTCGAGTTTTTCCTATTCGTCCTAGGACGTCTAGTTGTATCTGTCCCCACGTGGATTTACCTCTCCGTTGGTCTTGGTAAACGTTGAGTTTTTCCCATTTCGTCCGTTGACGTATGGTTGTATCCCTTCCATTCATTCATTAATGTTTGGTTACCTCTCCGTTGGTCTTGGTAAACGTTGAGTTTTTTCCATTTCGTCCGTTGACGTATGGTTGTATCCCTTCCATTCATTCATTAATGTTTGGTTACCTCTCCGTTGGTCTTGGTAAACGTTGAGTTTTTTTCGTCCGTTGACGTATGTTTGTATCCCTCCCAGTCTTTCATTAATGTCTGGTTACCTCTCCGTTGGTCCCGATAAACGTCGAGTTTTTCCTAGTTGTCCGTCGGCATCTAGTTGTGATTCTTGTTCCCATTCATCGTCGTTGCGATGTCTGGATGTGGCCGTACCCTTTGAAAACAAAACCAAAAAATATATACCCAGCAATAAATATCAAATCCCAGTGGACGTTTCCATTGGTGGATCCCGGTATTGTGCAAATTCTACGGTTCTTGGTATTCAATCCCTGTTTACCCTGAAAGTCTGACAGCCGTCGCTCTCATCCATTCGGGTTCCCAGCTGATTGAATAGGGGCAGCTGTAGCACCTCAAATTTGCACCCATCATTGTACATACATTTTCATATTAGGTCATAGCATATCATGGTCCATTGCATAGCATTGCATTGCCTCTGTTGCCTCAAGTGCAAGCCAATCAAGAAATTAGGTCAAACTGATCAGGAGATCAGTCAGTCAAGCAAGCAAGCACAATTCTCAAGGAGCCAAGGCCCTAGGGTTTGTCCAACAAGTTCACATGACTTGGAGGTCCATTTGAAGTGTTCAAGTCAAGGGTTGAAGGCTCAGAGGTCATCAGTTCATACACAGACAGTCAAAAACCCTAGAAAGTCAAAGACAGTCAACAGTCAGTCAAAGCAGTGGATGGTGGCCATTCTTGTGGAATTTGGGCACCATGCTCATTAATCAAGGGTTCATATGTCTTGGGACATCATTTGAAGTCAAGTTCTCAAGGAATTAGGGTTTGGAATTCATCAGAAGAGGTTCAGTCATCCAAAACCCTAGAAAAGTCAACTGTTGGTCAACTGTCCATTTAATCAGTGATTTGATGATGGAAATTGGTTTGAGAGGTCTCATTCATGACCAAATAGGCCTCATATATCATGTCAAACACCATCATGGAAGAATTTGAAGCCAAATCAGAAGTTTCCAAAAATGGAAATTGAACCTGTAACTGAAACCTGCCATAAATGGAAAGTCTTGATCCTCAAACTTACATCATGATACAAGCTTCAAATGAACTTTTGCCCAACATGAAAGTTGAAGATCTTGTTCTCCCATTTCCAAAAAGTCCAAGAACTCTCAATTCCCATGTGTGGTTGGCAAGTTATGATCGAATCGATTTCAGAAAATCTTGAACTTCAAAAGGCCATATCTCTCAAACCATTTGGCCAACTTGGGTGGGGTTTTTTCCTACAAGTCACATTTGTTCCCCTCTTTCCAAAAATATAAATTTCATGAGCCAAAACTTCACCAATCAAAATGGCATTTTTTGACTTGTCTCATTTTAATTCAAGTTTGACCAAGGGTTGACTTTTTGATTTAGCATTCTTTAAACCACTTGGCCATTGGAATATGTTCAGAAATGTCATTTAAAGTATGTTTGCAAGCTCAATTATGCAGTACATATGGCCATTCTCTAACTTGCTTGAAATTTGGACAAAAGTACAAGTTTCACCAAATCCATCTCACCATCTCATTGGACCATGCTTGGTACCTCTCATAGCAGATTTCTAACATCATTTTTCTGTCAATTGGAACCTCATTTGCAGCCTACAAACCAACAAAAAAAAAGCCATTCCTTGCTTGCTTGAATTTTGGAAGAAAGTACATGTTTTCACTAAATCCACCCATACTTCCATAAACCATGGACTGTACCACAACATAGCAGAGTATTATTCATCATTTTTTCTGTCATTTGAAACACAACTAGCATCCATCAAACACACTGCACACAGAACTCTCTCTCAAAAGAAATTCACCTTGCTTTTGCCTATCAAGAAAAAGCTGTCAAGAACTTCCAAAAGTACCAAGCACTGCCTTGTCTTAAAACACTGTCCAAGCATCATTTTGAGATCAAGAGCAGCCACACAAGCCACACAAAAATCAGTTGGCCTAAGCAGGAACTCACTCATGCTAAAAAATCACATCTTGGCCACTTATCATTTTCTGTCAAGAACTTCAAAAGAACAAAAACCTTGCCTGGCTTGATACAAGATTTCCTCATCATTTTCCGTCAAATAAGAACACTGGCAGCCACAAAACACACAACCAGAAACCCTGTTCTCTCATTCTCTAAAAATCCATCTTGCTTGCCTTTTTCAAAAACAGTCCAAAACTCTCAATGAACTAAGCCTTGCCTTGCCTAAAAAACCATCCAAGCATCATTTTGAACTGATTTGCAACATCATTTTCCACCTGTAAGCAGCAATAGCAGCACTGGTTTTTGCACAGCATCATCCATGACAGTCCAAATCTTGAGCCATTGCAAGGGTTACTGAACCAAGCCACCTTCATCAACCATCATGTGGAGGACCATAGCTCATCTGTTTCAACCTCTCATGGCTTAATCATCACTGCATCTCAACTGTGCTTCAAAATAGGTGAGTTTTCGACCTCAACCTTTTCAAAAATCATGATGTACATCTTATAGGTCTTTTCACCATGAACACAATGGGCTTTGATTCATAAAAAATGATTGCATATTGAGGGAAATACATGGATTTAAAGTTTCACCCTCAAATGTGTTTTTGTTTGGTTCTTGATTGTTAGTATGTTTTGATGAAAAATGATGATGGATTCTTGTTGACCTTGCCGTGCTGATCATGTCTGTATATTTAATTGCCATTTCTGGAAAAAATTTGGACGAAATCGAATTGGGGATGAAGATGACATAACTGTGTAGAAACCCTAGCTTTCAAATGTGTTTCCCAGAATTTTTGGTTCTCTTTCACGTGCATGGCTTGGCTTGATTCCAACAACCAATAGGAACATTTCGTTCCTTGGCCCAAAACGGCATCGTTTCAATTAGTGGCCATGGGAATTACAAAATTGCCACTGGCGTGGCATGGGACATATTAAAATAAGTTGTTTTCTTGATTCTTATTTCATTTAATTACTCAAACTTACAAAAATCATTGCGCTTTCATTTTTAATCCAAATTTGATGGGATTTTTTGCATCATGTCCATCTTGATCTCTACTTTTTTATCACATTTTTTCCAGAATTTTTGGATGTTTGGTTTTTAATTGGTATGAGGGTTTGTGACATGTATGCATATTTTGTACACTTTGCCAAAACATTTGTGAAATGATGATACTTTATCCAATGGCTCCCAAATTTTTTGTGCTTAAACTAGACACACTCATGGTGATTTTGGTGTAGAGTTTGTGAATTTATCTTATGTGGTTTGTGAGTTACGATTTTTTGAATTAGGGTGTGACAATTTGTGTCACACCATTGATGTCCAACTTCATGATTTTCATTACCATGCTTCTTGACCTCCAATTGACCTGATTTTTTGCATGAACCTACTCTTGTATGTCTAGTTTACATGTGAATTTTCTTGGAATTATTTGTGGCATTTCCTAATTGTTTGAGATTTTCTCCCCTGGTTAGTCATATGTTGACCTTGTGTGACACTTGTTCCCATTTCATTTGTGAAATTCTCATACTTTATTAGATGGACATGAAATTTTACATGAGATAACTAGACATCCTCATCTTTGCCATGGTTTTAGTCCCATTCATTTATCATATGCCATCTCTGATTTATGAATTTTTCTAAGTTGATGCATGTTTGGTTGACTTCATTGAGCATGTTCAAAATTGCTTTGACTTTCTGATTTTCATTGACTGCCTTCCACTTGTCCAAATGAGATGAAATTTGACATGCTTACCATGTTGTGGGTTGTGATTGATCATGATTTATTTGGTGATTTTTGGAAATGTTTGAGTTGACTTTTGAGCTAAGTCTTGCTGTTGACTCCTATGAGCTTCTGTTTGCCATGTTTTGACCTAACCTGTTCATGAAATGATGATGATGATTGGTATGGATGTGAACCCAATTGGTTTTGTTTCTTGAATGTTTGAACATGATTTTGGATGCTTGCCCTTTGCTGTTTTGACTTTTTCATTCTCTTTTGACCCTAGGCTTGTCCTAGTGGTCCTGTTACTCACTTTTGAGCTCATGTTTTCAGGTTAACCAACAAATGACCAATGAGACCAATCCTTTTTGGTTGAGCTTGCTTAAATATCATTGTCTAACTTGTTTGTTTTGTAGGTGGCTTGGCTCACATGCCTTGAGCCTTATGCCTTGCACATTCACTTGCTTGTGTTGATTGGTTGATGTCTGTTTCATTTTGATTTAACTTTGACTTGTATACTAACTGTGCTTGACTGATTTCAGGTACTTTAGTTGCTCAGTTCCTTGTGAACTTTTGCTTTGCTTTGCTTGTATAGCAACTTGCATTGAGGTATATTTCTCATCTTCATGTAGTCTGGAAGACCTGGCCTGTTACTTGGCCAGGCAACTGTCTGAAGTCCTCCTTAAGAGGCAATGTTTGTGATTGTTTACATTTGTCCTTGCACAGAGTCAAAGACCTCCTAAGTGAAGAGGCAATTGGCAGAACCCAAGGGATATGCAACCTATCCCCTGCTATTCAGTGTGTCTTCTGTTTTGCTCACACCACTGTGTTGATGCATTGTAGATACAAACCCGAGATCTTGTACGATTGTACAGTTGAGTCAGTTTTAAATGTGTAGAAGGGTTCCCACTTTCTGAACCCACACATTCTTGTCTTAAGCTCTCCCAGGCCAGGGATAAGAGCTGTGAAGTCTCATCTTCACTCACCTTTCATCTGCTTCACCTTAGCCCCTCAATGGCAAGGTTAAGAGCGCATTCACCCAGTTCCAGAGGTTTGTTTGTTGAGGTTGATATGACCCCTCGACTAAAACCTAACCCTTGTTTGAGCCATTTGCTTGTGTATAGTGTGTGCTATCTGTGTTTGTAGGATTGTTTGACTTGCTTCCTGTGCAAGTTAGGATTGTTTGACTTGCTTCCTGTGCAAGTTAGGATTGTTTGACTTGCTTCCTGTGCAAGTTAGGTTTAGTTTAGACTTGCTTCCTGTGCAAGTAGGTTCTGCTTGGCTTGCTTCCTGTGCAAGTTAAGTGTGTGTGTGGCTTGCTTCCTGTGCAAGTCATGACTAGGATAGGCTGGCTCCCTGTGCCAGTTAGCTAGAAACCTTAACTTAGGGATGATTTTGCATGATAACATCTAGGCTCGAGTCGTAGTCTCCCTAGTGTTGTGTCTCCCTCTGTTATCTGGTTAGGCTAGGTCCTTTTTCCCTCTGTAGGGGAACTACATCGCCCTGATCTTCATACCAGATGAAGTATGTAGGCAGGAGATTGAGCTGATCTCTCCGGGCGCTCTTTTTCTTTTTTGTGTGTGTTGTTTGACAATTGTTAGGCTCGAGTGCCTGACTCCTTAGCAATCTGTTGTCTGTTTGTTTGTGTGTGTGCTTGACAGTTATAGGCTCGAGTCCCCGACTCCCTATTAACTTGTTGTGTTGTTGTGTGCTTGGAAGCCGATGTAAGTCCATCGAGTGGCAGTTAGGTTCCAGTGTGTGTGCGTGTTGGTTCGGATGCTGATGTAAGTCCAGTGATTGGCATTCAGGCTCCATGTTTGCCTTCTTGAGTGCGTTTTGGTTCGGATGCTGATGTAAGTCCAGTGGTTGGCATTCAGGCTCCACGTTTGCCTTTGCCTGTGTTTATTTGTGTGCATGTCAGCCGAGCTACGAATGCTCTGATTCTTCTCTCGTCCGAGAAGATACGTATGCATAGGATGCGACATCCTAGCGAGCATGTGTCGTTTCCCCAGTCCGAACTACTTCAACTCTGATGTCTATGCCTGATAGACTAAGTAGGCCCAGGATACGATGTCCTGCCGAGTCAGTTTCAGTCAGTTTCTTGTGTCTCTTTCAGCCAGTGTGTGTGTGTTTGAGCAGTGTTTAGCAACCATTTTTCCTTTCTATTGTGCGTGGATCCCGTAGAGTACTACGGATGCGTAGGGGTGCTAATACCTTCCCTTCGCATAACCGACTCCCGAACCCATCCTCTTTGGTCGCGAGACCAAGTCTTTTCCCAGGTTTACTCTGAGCGTTTCCTTTCCCTCTTTTGGGATAAATAACGCACGGTGGCGGCTCTGTTGTTCTTGTTTTCCCGCCGGTTTTTCGCGTGATGCGACAGATAGCCACATCCAAGCAAACAACTTCATAGTCTTCTTCATAATCTTCCCCATGTATCAGATGGCATACTCTTTGAATGGCTTAGAATAAGGCATTAGACACAGGTTCAAAGTAACATTTGCATCAAGACCATGTGGCAGATGAACTCAAGTGGATCTTAATACTTGCATCAGGTGAAAGTTCAAATCACAAGAACTTGGTTTCAGAAATGTGGGCATTGGCCAAGTCCTTTTGCATAGGGAATGTTGCCTAATTCTAATTCCAACAATCCACATAAACATTTTTTAGGTTTTTTTGTTGTTTATTAGGTATTTTAAGGTCCTAAGACCACAAACACAAATAAGATACACAAACAAATATATACAATCACAATATATGGCTCAAGTGAGCAAAGTGAAAATGGCATAAACATAGACAAGTTAAATGATATGTAAAAATGGCAAATGAAATGGTAAATAACTTGAATTTAAATTGCATAAAGTAAAATGACTTGTAATTAAAAGGTTAGTCAAATGTTAGTTGATTAGATGTTAGTGGAGTTTTGCTTTTCAATTGTTTAAGTCATTCTTTGGAGAACACTCAACCCTCGTTTCACAAGCATGGATCCTTGAACCAAGACATCTTCCAAAGGAAGGAAAAAAGGCCAAGTTTCCACACAATACCATGAAAGGGGGGAGACTTACAATCTCACATACTAGAATGTTATGCATTTTGGGTCAAAATTTAGCATTATGTTAAGCAATCGTAATTGGGCTTATGTAGAAGTCACAACTATCTGAGGTCGGGCAATAGAAATTTTGGTGTGAATTCATGTTAGAGATATGGTATAATGAACCATACTCCTAAAACATACCACACTCAAAAAGAAAATGATCAAAGGATTGACCTAATCTCATTCATACTTGTATTGGTTCATCTAACATAAGTTATTGATGAACCAATTAGCCTTAGGATATTGAGATGTCATTGGTCAATGAAAGGGATGGGATAGAATGGGATTGAAGATGAAGAGGAAGAGGAAATGAGACAAACATAAATTGGTCATGGGAGGAATTTTATCAAATTAAAATCATTCATTCATTTTGGGAGATGAAATGTATATTTCGTCAATCCCCTAAATCCAATGATTTTAATCCAACAAAAGTCAAATCAACCTTGACCAAGGCCTAAGCACATAGTCAAACTTCACAAGTCAATAAAAATGGCTCAACATAATTTTCACACAGTTGAACAATTAAAAATCAAATTAAAATGCATTAAATTAAGTTGTTTGATCAAAAACCTAAAACCTCTTCAAAACACCAAATAAATTGCCAAGAGATTATAATATGTCAAACAAGGTCAAAGGACCTTGGAGAAAAAATTTCATTATTTTTGAAAAGTCAGAAGTATTTTTAAACAATTAAAAATATGCATAAAAACAATTAAATCATGAAAAATATCAATATTAGTCCAAAAAATAATTTTAATTCAAAAAATGAAAGAGAAAAATATTTGAATTTTTTTGGTGAAAGTCCCATATTTTTTGGATCAATAATGAAATTAATATGAATTAATGAAAAATAAGCAATTAAATGGAAAATTCAGAAATTCAAAAAAACGTGAGCCATCTGATCTCCCTCATTAATTGAGGTGGCATATCAGATGGATGGAAACGCGCGCTCCACATGCACTACTGTCAATAGTCTCACACACGTGGTAATCAAAAGCAACACCCAAGATTAAGACAAATCAAATGGATCCTATGGTTGAGATGCATGCCAACACATCGTCGGAGCCAGAGCTTCGGTCTTCTTCTCCGGTGGACCTCACCGGACTGGTCCACCTTCAACCATCACCAAAATGAAAAGGCAAGACATGGATTTAAATAAAAATGCTCAGGAGCTCGAATCTGACCTCAATTTTGTCCAATTCTAAGTATATGAAAAGATAAAGGGATTTGAATTTTGAGGATCATGAACTGAGTTGCTTCGCTTTAACCTCAAAGCAACTCAATCTTGTTGCCTACGTCGATAGGACTTCAGACAACCAAAACTCACAAAGAATGGTGAAGAATTGAGAGAGAATCGAAGAGAATAAGTTTCTGAAAAATCACCTTTGAGTTGATCTAATTCCACTTGATCTTGATCTGGATTTGATTTCTTTCTCCTCCTCTTGTTTGCAGAAACCAAATGAGATGAAAAGGGAAGTGAATTTCTGGAGTTTGAACTTCCAAACAGAAGATGAAGTTCAAGCTCGATTTCAAAAGAAACCTTCAGAAATTCTATGGTAGTGGGGGTTTTAATTGGTCTAACAAAGCTTGGGCAAGGTGTTGATTATGAATCTGAAGCCTTAAGCTTGTTTAAATAGGCAATGCACTTGATATTTGCACTACTTGAAATTTAGACAAATTTGGAAACTCCTTTGCATGGGTGCATGGGCAATCATTTGGGCCTTAGGGGTTATGCAATCCACTCCCAATTTGTGTACAAAGTGTGCTGAATGAATCATGTGTAAGCATGCAAAAGAAGTTGATCACTTGAAATCCAATCTTGCCAAAACACTTTCCATAATGAAGCCATGTGTAAGTCCCTCAATTTTGATCCAAATGAGATGATCCTGGATGTTTGAAAAGGTGGGATCAATGGGGAATAACTTTCATGTTGAACAATTTTTAATTTGAAGCTTGTATCATGATGCATTTTGAGGTGGAAGTTTGGGAAATCAAACATATTTGAAAATTTTCTAAGTCCCAAGTCAAGTAATCACTTCTTCCACCTTGAATAACTTTTTCTAGGGACTTAAAATGAGAAACATTCCTTCATCGAAGTTGTATCTATTTAAAACATCTTTAATTAGGTCACAAATTTAACCTCATTTGGATTTGGCATGAGGGAGTTATGCATTTTAGAAGTTGAGGAAAATCACTTGTTCAATGGTATTGGCCCAAAATGACCTATAATGTTTCCTCTTGGCACATGCATTTTAAAGTTGAATTTGCACTTCCTAGGAGCATAAAAGTTGAAGTAGACATAGTTAATTTGATCATGGAATTTGAATGGATTTCATCTCATTAAAATTGAGCAAGTTATGGTCTTGGGAAGTTGACCTCCAAACTAGGGTTTAGACAAAATGACATATAATCTTTCACCATAAAAGATGACTTTCCAAGCAAAAATAGCTTTTGACTTCAACATGGAAATTCTTTGGAATGTCATTTTTAGTAACTTTTCACTTGGAATCATTTTCATATGACAAACAATTGTAGGCGATAGGGTCTAGGGAACCCCAGTTTTGACCAGTTGACTTTCTCTAATCAACCACCATGAACCAACTTGCTAGCTTGACAATCTCTTAGCTTTTGGGACTCATGGAGGATTATATATGCATAATATTATGTTATGTGAAGTATCCCTTTAAAAATTTGATCAATTGTTGAAGAAACTTGTTGAAGAAGTCACACAAGATATCGAGATGAAATAGGGTTTCCAAGGCAAACAAAGTCCAAAATATTGACGATTTCTTGATCAAAATAACATTTTACGACCATGGGGATCCATATATAAGACTTAGAGTCAATGTCAACCAATTCTTGATTGAACTCCTTGCACTGAGGGTCTTAAACCCTAGATAAGAGCTTTATGGAGCATAGGTGAGCATAAACACTACCTACAAAAGCAACAAACTATACATTGATATATTTTTGGTATTTTGGTTAGTAAATAATGAAAAATGAAGTATGATACAATCAAATTGTGCTTGGTGATCTCTCCCAATGTAAATCCAATGAGTGAGGGGTAAGGAGGATGCCAAGGTGTGATCCCAATGCTAATGCATATGATGAGATAGCATGAGGGATCTTAGGGTCAAAATTGGGGCCTTACAGGTTCCTCCCAAGTGGTTGGTTTGGTAACCTTTTCCTCCCCAATAGCAAGTTAGTTTCCCCAACTGAGTTGTAGGCTCACATCTTCAACATGTTGCATGGACCCAACCCAGAGTCTTATCTCCTGTAAGTCCCTAGCGGAGTTCATTTCTGATTCCCGGCAGTGTTGACTCGTGAGCAGTATTTGATTCGGTCACCTGCGAGGATGTCTCATTTGACACGATGTTGACCTAGAATTTCCCGCAGAGTTGACAGTTCAGGTCCTCGGCAGATCTTCTCTCTCTATCCCCAACTAGGGTTGGGATGTTTAGAGCCAGTTGATTTGCGTCCATCCCCAACATGTTTTTCCAGTTAGTGTTTACATCTTGTCGAGAATAGTCGAGTGTTATAACGATGATTCAAATTGGTGACATTTGTATCCTTTGTGATTGTTTTGTCAGCATGATCATCAATCATATACATACACATGCATACATCAAATATTTCATTATGAATTTTATTGCATTTGATTCTTTACTTCTGATCCTCTACTACGGTGATATTATTTCCCTATGTAGATTTGGTGCGTCTGTCCTCCTTCAATGGTAGAGTGTCAGCCCCTTAAGCAGAACGAATTTAACCTTTCTCATTCCCCACTGAGTCGTTTCCTCATGGATGATTATTATTTCAGTTTCCTCCCCAGTTGATTATCTGGATGGAACCATTCCCCTTGAGTTATATCCTCATTTGGGTTGAGTCCTTGTTTGACCGTTTCTTTCTAGCTCTTACCTAGATAGATACTTTTGGGTCTCTTGAGAATCTATTACCCAGTAACTGATAATATTCTTCTCGATTTTTTTTAGTACTTTACTTTTATCCAATACCCGGTGAAAGTAATCTACTTCCTTTATTTTCCCCAGCGGATTCATTTTCACGTTTCCCTAGGCGGTCTATCCTTGATATGTTCATCTTAATTGATGACAGATATTCTCCCTTTTTGGTTTTCTACCCAGTAAAAAGGTAGTTGTAATCCCTATTTCATTCCCCATAGAGTTAATCATTGATATGTTCATTCTAACCGATGACAGGTTTTCTCCTCTTTATGGTCTTCTGCCCAGTAACCGATAGTTGTAAATCCTACTTTCCCCTCTGAGTCTATCCTTGATATGTTTATCCTAACCAGTGACGGATATTCTCTTTTTGGTATTCTATCCAGTAACTGATAGATATCATTCCTATTTTTACCCAGGCGGTCTATCCTTGATATGCTCATCTTAACCGATGACGGATATTCTTCCCTTGAGTATATCCTTGATATGTTCACTTTAATTGGTGAAAAATATTCTCTCTTCGGTCTTCTTCCCAGTAGCCGCTAGTTGTAAATCCTATTCCCCCTTTGCATGGGTACCGTACATCCATCCGCACTTTAACAAGGGCAGCCCCTTTCTCTCTCGTTCATAGAATGGAAGTTGTACTCCCCGTGGAGGTTGAGATCCCGTCACTGCGTGTGCTAATGGAAGAAAAATTAATAGAAGTTGAATGGTGTCAGACCAGATATGACCAGCTGAATTTAATTGAAGAGAAAAGGTTGACTGCCATGCGTCATGGTCAGTTGTACCAGCAGAGAATGAAGAAAGCTTTTGATAAGAAGGTCAGGCCTCGTGTGTTTCAAGAAGGTGACCTTGTGCTCAAGAAGATTCTATCTTTCAAACCAGATGCTAGGGGCAAGTGGAATCCTAATTATGAAGGCCCATGTGTTGTTACGAGAGCCTTCTCAGGCAGAGCTTTGATTCTTACAACTATGGATGGTAAAGAGTTCACTCGTCCCGTGAATGCTGACGCAGTCAAGAAATACTTCGCCTAAAAAGAAAAAAACAGCTTGCTAAGTTGAAAACCTGAAAGGGCGGCTTAGGCAAAAATGAACGTCTCGATGGATTGAAAATCCGAAAGGGAGATCCAGGAAAAAATTAGAGACATGAAACAGAAAATTCACCCTGATAGATTGAGTACCCCACCCTGGGGAAATCTATGCAAAAATTAGAGATTATGGCAAGTAACTGCAGTTCGTTGATTCCTCAATCATGAGAGCAATTTTGAGCAAGTCAGTCGGTTCTGATTCATCATTCTCACCCGAAGCCAAGAGCCCAGCGGATATTGAAGTTGGTAAAAGGATTAGTGATCATTATATTCAATGTAGCCCTTTTCCATGTAAATTACCATTTTTTGACTTTTGTAAAAGATCTATGGAGTCTTGTCATTTACAGACTACCATTCTATTAAATAAAGTTGAGTTTTTTATCCAATTGTTTCTACTCTTATTTATTTTTCAACTAAATAAAATTGAATTTTATGATGATAATTTTGAAAATAAATTAATAAGCAAAAATCATTTTTTAAATAATAATTACTCTGAAAAAGCAATCAATTACAGTAAGGAATATCAACAGCAATCTGAGAACAGGTAAGTCATAAAGTGTGAAGCATTATTGGTTATGTAGTGGTAAATTCATGATCATTAAGCTATGGATAAACTTAACGTCAATAAAACCAGAGTCGTCACTGTGCTTTTATTGTTTCCAAAGAAAAGAGGAAAAGTACGAATAAAACCCAAAGATTAGAAGTTTTCAAATCAAAACCAATAAAATATCAAAGATTACATGTAAGGGGCTGGTTACACAGAGGGAAGGTGTTAGCACCAAAAGTGTCCTAGGTACTCATAGGCAGCCCTTTTTTATGTGTGTATGTGTTTTTGGTATAAAAGGATGTTTGCAATAAATAGAGTGTGGGGATGAGAAAAGAATTCATTAATTATATTTTTGTGTTTGACAAGACCTTCAGACTTGTGCCTACGTACCAACATAAAATGAGAGATCAAAACCTCGTAGTTCGTGGTATCAATTTCAAAGTGAGTGAGTTACTTTTAACAAAAATTTAAGTTTAAAAGGGGCACAAAAGTCCTAAAAGAGTTTGAATGAGTGTTAGTTCTTTTTGTGTTTTGAAATTTTAAGTCAATATGGTTAAATTCATTTACAAGTTTGATTAAGAAAAAAGTTCAAAAAATGCAATGGCATAAGGCCAAAGTTTCTAGTTTGCAATAAAGTCAAAGTTTATAAATCACAAGCAAAGAAGATTTTTGAAAAGAGGGAGAGATTTGAACTTTAAGAATTGGGAGGAGATGAAGAGACTAATCCTAAGCAAAAATTTAAAAGTTAAGAATTGAACAAATATGACCAATGGGATGCAATCCAATAGACAAGAATGTCATATAGAAAACTATTTTTCGTTTCGACTATAAATCAAGCAATATTAATAAGCAAGTAACACAGTGAAGAGCAAGGCATCAAATAAAGATAGCCACATCCAAGCTAACAACTTCATAGTCTTCTTCATAATCTTCCCCGTGTATCAGATGGCATACTCTTTGAATGGCTTAGAATAAGGCACTAGACACAGGTTCAAAGTAACATTTGCATCAAGACCATGTGGCAGATGAACTCAAGTGGATCTTAATACTTGCATCAGATGAAAGTTCAAATCACAAGAACTTGGTTTCAGAAATGTGGGCATTGGCCAAGTCCTTTTGCATAGGGAATGTTGCCTAATTCTAAGTCCAAAGCTCAGATCAAATCCAACAATCCACATAAACATTTTTTAGGTTTTTTTGTTGTTTATTAGGTATTTTAAGGTCCTAAGACCACAAACACAAATAAGATACACAAACAAATATATACAATCACAATATATGGCTCAAGTGAGCAAAGTGAAAATGGCATAAACATAGACAAGTTAAATGGTATGTAAAAATGGCAAATGAAATGGTAAATAACTTGAATTTAAATTGCATAAAGTAAATGACTTGTAATTAAAAGGTTAGTCAAATGTTAGTTGATTAGATGTTAATGGAGTTTTGCTTTCCAATTGTTTAAGTCATTCTTTGGAGAACACTCAACCCTCTATTCACAAGCATGGATCCTTGAACCAAGACATCTTCCAAAGGAAGGAAAAAAGGCCAAGTTTCCACACAATACCATGAAAGGGGGGAGACTTACAATCTCACTTACTAGAATGTTATGCATTTTGGAGCAAAATTTAGCTTATGTTAAGCAATCGTAATTGGACTTATGTAGAAGTCACAACTATCTGAGGTCGGGCAATAGAAATTTTGGTGTTAATTCATGTTAGAGATATGGTATAATGAACCATACTCCTAAAACATACCACACTCAAAAAGAAAATGATCAAAGGATGAACCTAATCTCATTCATAGTTGTATTGGTTCATCTAACATAAGTTATTGATGAATCAATTAGCCTTAGGATATTGAGATGTCATTGGTCAATGAAAGGGATGGGATAGAATGGGATTGAAGATGAAGAGGAAGAGGAAATGAGACAAACATAAATTGGTCATGGGAGGAATTTTATCAAATTAAAATCATTCATTCATTTTGGGAGATGAAATGTATATTTCGTCAATCCCCTAAATCCAATGATTTTAATCCAACAAAAGTTAAATCAACCTTGACCAAGGCCTAAGCACATAGTCAAACTTCACAAGTCAATAAAAATGGCTCAACATAATTTTCACACAGTTGAACAATTAAAAATCAAATTAAAATGCATTAAATTAAGTTGTTTGATCAAAAACCTAAAACCTCTTCAAAACACCAAATAAATGGCCAAGAGATTATAATATATCAAACAAGGTCAAAGGACCTTGGAGAAAAAATTTCATTATTTTTGAAAAGTCAGAAGTATTTTTAAATAATTAAAAATATGCATAAAAACAATTAAATCATGGAAAATATCAATATTAGTCCAAAAAATAATTTTAATTCAAAAAATGAAATAGAAAAATATTTGATTTTTTTTGGTGAAAGTCCCATATTTTTTGGATCAATAATGAAATTAATATGAATTAATGAAAAATAAGCAACTAAATGGAAAATTCAGAAATTCAAAAAATCGTGAGCCATCTGATCTCCCTCATTAATTGGGGTGGCATATCAGATGGATGGAAACGCGTGCTCCACATGCACTACTGTCAATAGTCTCACACACGTGGTAATCAAAAGCAACACCCAAGATTAAGACAAATCAAATGGATCCTATGGTTGAGATGCATGCCAACACATCGTCGGAGCCAGAGCTTCGGTCTTCTTCTCCGGTGGACTTCACCGGACTGGTCCACCTTCAACCATCACCAAAATGAAAAAGCAAGACATAGATTTAAAGAAAAAGTGCTCAGGAGCTCGAATCTGACCTCAATTTTGTCCAATTCCAAGCATATGAAAAGATACAGGGATTTGAATTTTGAGGATCATGAACTGAGTTGCTTCGATTTGACCTCAAAGCAACTCAATCTTGTTGCCTAAGTCGATAGGACTTCAGACAACCAAAACTCACAAAGAATGGTGAAGAATTGAGAGAGAATCGAAAAGAATAAGTTTCTGAAAAATCACCTTTGAGTTGATCTAATTCCACTTGATCTTAATCTGGATTTGATTGTTTTCTCCTCCTCTTGCTTGCAGAAACCAAATGAGATGAAAAGGGAAGTGAATTTCTGGAGTTTGAACTTCCAAACAGAAAATGAAGTTCAAGCTCGATTTCAAAAGAAACCTTCAGAAATTCTATGGTAGTGAGGGTTTGAATTGGTCTAACAAAGCTTGGGCAAGGTGTTGATTATGAATCTGAAGCCTTAAGCTTGTTTAAATAGGCAATGCACTTGATATTTGCACTACTTGAAATTTAGACAAATTTGGAAACTCATTTGCATGGGTGCATGGGCAATCATTTGGGCCTTAGGGGTTATGCAATCCACTCCCAATTCGTGTACAAAGTGTGCTGAATGAATCATGTGTAAGCATGCAAAAGAATTTGATCACTTGAAATCCAATCTTGCCAAAACACTTTCCATAATGAAGCCATATGTAAGTCCCTCAATTTTGATTCAAATGAGATGATCTGGGATGTTTTGGAAAGGTGGGATCAGGGGGAACAACTTTCATGTTGAACAATTTTTAATTTGAAGCTTGTATCATGATTCATTTTGAGGTGGAAGTTTGGGAAATCAAACATATTTGAAAATTTTCTAAGTCCCAAGTCAAATAATCACTTCTTCCACCTCATTTGGATTTGGCATGAAGGAGTTATGCATTTTAGAAGTTGAGGAAAATCACTTGTTCAATGGTATTGGCCCAAAATGACCTATAATGTTTCCTCTTGGCACATGCATTTTAAAGTTGAATTTGCACTTCCTAGGAGCATAAAAGTTGAAGTAGACATAGTTAATTTGATCATGGAATTTGAATGGATTTCATCTCATTAAAATTGAGCAAGTTATGGTCTTGGGAAGTTGACCTCCAAACTAGGGTTTAGACAAAATGATATATAATCTTCACCATAAAAGATGACTTTCCAAGCAAAAATAGCTCTTGACTTCAACATGGAAATTGTTTGGAATGTCATTTTTAGTAACTTTTCACTTGGAATCATTTTCATATGACAAACAATTGTAGGCGATAGGGTCTAGGGAACCCTAGTTTTGACCAGTTGACTTTCTCTGATCAACCACCATGAACCAACTTGCTAGCTTGACAATCTCTTAGCTTTTGGGACTCATGGAGGATCATATATGCATAATATGATGTGATGTGAAGTATCCCTTTAAATATTTGATCAATTGTTGAAGAAACTTGTTGAAGAAGTCACACAAGATACCGAGATGAAATAGGGTTTCCAAGGTAAACAAAGTCCAAATAAATTGATGATTTCTTGATCAAAATAACATTTTACGACCATGAGGATCCATATATGAGACTTAGAGTCAATGTGAACCAATTCTTGATTGAACTCCTTGCACTGGGGGTCTTAAACCCTAGATATGAGCTTTATGGAGCATAGGTGAGCATACACACTACCTACAAAAGCAACAAACTATACATTGATATATTTTTGGTATTTTGGTTAGTAAATAATGAAAAATGAAGTATGATACAATCAAATTATGCTTGGTGATCTCTCCCAATGCAAATCCAATGAGTGAGGGGTAAGGTGGACGCCAAGGTGTGATCCCAATGCTAATGCATATGATGAGATAGCATGAGGGATCTTAGGGTCAAAATTGGGGTCTTACAGGTTCCTCCCAAGTGGTTGGTTTGGTAACCTTTTCTTCCCCAATAGCAAGTTAGTTTCCCCAACTGAGTTGTAGGCTCACATCTTCAACTTGTTGCATGGACCCAACCCAGAGTCTTATCTCCTGTAAGTCCCTAGCAGAGTTCATTTCTGATTCCCGACAGTGTTGACTCGTGAGCAGTATTTGATTCGGTCCCCTGCGAGGATGTCTCATTTGACACGATGTTGACCTAGAATTTCCCGCAGAGTTGATAGTTCAGGTCCTCGGCAGATCTTCTCTCTCTATCCCCAACTAGGGTTGGGATGTTTAGAGCCAGTTAATTTGCGTTCATCCCCAACATGTTTTTCCAGTTAGTGTTTACATCTTGTCGAGAATAGTCGAGTGTTGTAACGATGATTCAAATTGGTGACATTTATATCCTTTGTGATTGTTTTGTCAGCATGATCATCAATCATATACATACACATGCATACATCAAATATTTCATTATGAATTTTATTGCATTTGATTCTTTACTTCTGATCCTCTGCTACGGTGATATTATTTCCCTATGTAGATTTGGTGTGTCTGTCCTCCTTCAATGGTAGTGTGTCAACCCCTTAAGCAGAACGAATTTAACCTTTCTCATTCCCCACTGAGTCATTTCCTCATGGATGATTATTATTTCAGTTTCCTCCCCAGTTGATTATCTGGATGGAACCACTCCCCTTGAGTTATATCCTCATTTGGGTTGAGTCCTTGTTTGACCGTTTCTTTCTAGCTCTTACCTAGATAGATACTTTTGGATCTCTTGAGAATCTATTACCCAGTAACTGATAATATTCTTCTCGATTTTTTTTAGTACTTTACTTTTATCCAATACCCGGTGAAAGTAATCTACTTCCTTTGTTTTCCCCAGCGGATTCGTTTTCACGTTTCCCTAGGCGGTCTATCCTTGATATGTTCATCTTAATTGATGACAGATATTCTCCCTTTTTGGTTTTCTACCCAGTAAAAAGGTAGTTGTAATCTCTATTTCATTCCCCATAGAGTTAATCATTGATATGTTCATTCTAACCGATGACATGTTTTCTCCTCTTTATGGTCTTCTGCCCAGTAACCGATAATTGTAAATCCTACTTTCCCCTCTGAATCTATCCTTGATATGTTCATCCTAACCAATGGCAGATATTCTCTTTTTGGTATTCTATCCAGTAATTGATAGATATCATTCCTATTTTTACCCAGGCGGTCTATCCTTGATATGCTCATCTTAACCGATGACGGATATTCTTCCCTTGAGTATATCCTTGATATGTTCACTTTAATTGGTGAAAAATATTCTCTCTTCGGTCTTCTTCCCAGTAGCCGGTAGTTGTAAATTCTATTCCCCCTAGTAGGATATTCTTACCCAGTAACCGGTAATGAATACACCTCATGTTCCCCTCAGCGAGCCATCCTTGATATGTTTACTCTAACCGGTAATGGATGCCTCTCTGTCAGATTATGTTATCTTTTTACCCAGTAATCGGTAATAGATAATGTGATTCTGGTACTCCTATGTTGAAGTCCATCCTTCCCCAGTTGAGTTTGAGTGCATATTTCCTCAATGAAGTCGACATTCCCTGCTTGGTTTGAGTATTTCAGTTTTGTTCTGATTTACCCGTTTCCCCTGCAGATGTTCCCTTATTCCCCGACTGAGTCCTTCCATTGATTTATTTTTCATGGAAATTCTCTCGTGTCTCCGGCAATTTTTTAATTCGTATCCTGACCTACGCACAACATCTTACCCCCAGAGTCTTTGTCTCCCTAGTGAGTGTTCCTTACGGAATGAATTATTATCCTACGGACTTTGAGTCTCTCCGGGTTCTTTTCTTTTGTGGCAACATTTTCCCCACATAGACTATTTTTAACATTTTCATATCATATGCATCATGAGGTCTCTTAGGGACAAAAATTTGTTTCTATATGTTGTCATTTAAGTCCATTCTACTGAGTCGATACGAAGATTTTAACCTTCACATCCTCAGTTAGAATGTCCTTAAATAGGGGCAGCCGTAAGACCCCAATTTTGACCCTAAGATCCCTCATGCTATCTTATCTTATGTATTGACTTTGGGATCACACCTTGGCATCCTACTCACTCCTCATTCATTGGGTTTGTATTGGGAGAGATCACCAAGTACATTTGATTGTATCATACTTTATTTTTTATTACTTACTAACCAAAATACCAAAAATATGGCAATGCATAGTTTGTTGCTTTTGTAGGTAGTATGTATGCTCACCTATGCTCCATCAAGCTCATATCTAGGGTTTAAGACCCTCAATGCAAGGAGATCAATCAAGAAATGGTTCACATTGGTTCTAGACACCATATATGGATCCCTATGGTCTTCACATATCATTTTGATCAAGAATTCATCAAGAGTTTGAAGTTTGTTTGCCTGGGAAACCCTAATTCATCTGGATATCTTGTGTGACTTCTGTAAGACCCTAATTTTGACCCTAATATCCCTCATGGCATCATATCATTGCACAATGCATTGCCTCAAGGATCATAGCATGTTTGGCTCCTTAACCCTAGGGTTGGAACTTGTTTGAGTGGTTTGAGACCACCAGGCATTCTTGTGTTGTATATTATTGCTTTTCTTATTTGATTACTAACCAAAAGCATAAAAATATGTCACTAACTCTTTTTGTTTTGAAGCTCAAGAGATCATGTGCTCCAATGCTCCTAGGAGGCTCCTAAGCCCAATGAAATGGCTAGATGAAGATGAGAAAAAGCATGAAAATGGTCCACAAATCTCCTAATAATCATATATGTCTCCCAAGTATCTCAATTTGCCAATTTGATCAAGATAACCCAAAGGGCTTGAAGGTTGTTTCCCAAGGAAACCCTAATTCAACTGTGCCTTGCCCATGAAGAAACCTCAACCTATGATCAAATTTAATCAAGGGAAGTTCTTTAATTCATCATTTTATGAATATATGAGCCTATGTGAGGCCCCTCAATCCTTTATTCATCAAGATTGGAAGTTTGGCTTTGAGAAGTTGACCAGTCAAGTCATCTGACTAAGCTGAGGTCCACTGAGATACAACTTGTGATGTGTTTGTCAAATGAAGATGACACCAAGAGAAACGATGTTCTTAAGAACCATATGAACAACTTTCATGTTCATAAAAAATCCATTTGAAACTTGTAAGGTCATCAATCATTTCAAAACATTATAGGTCATTTTGACTGAAACCCTAATATTGGGTCAACTTCCCAAGGACCTAACTTCCTTAATTTTTATGATTTTGAGGTGATACCAAATGAATTGGAAAGGTTAAGATTTATACTTCAAATTTTATGTTGGACAAAATTTAATAATCCTAAAATAAATACATGTGATAATACAAAACATTATAGGTCACCTGGGACCTAAGTCATTGAATTTGAAAAAGTGCCCAACTTCAAATGCCCATACCTTTTTCATGAAAAATCCAAATTATGCAAACTTTGAGTCTAAATTGATCATCTTGAAAATATATACAACTTTTATGTTGTAGGTTTTTTCATTTGAAGCTTGCATCATGCAAACAAAGGGGCTTGAAGAGGCTTGCTTTTGGTGAAAATTTTCAAAAGGTGACCTAAACATGTTTTGTACCCAAACTTTCACAGCCAGGTTTCACTAATTTCCAAATGCCAAATGAATTTTTTCCCAACATGACTTTTGTTCCTTATTTCAAGGGCTTTCCAACCGTTACTCACATTACTTTTTTGGACTTTCCATATGTGAGTTTCGAAGAGCTTTCTCTTTATGTTCATTTTTGCATTTCATGTTGAAACTTGATGTGCAAGCCAATTTCACTTCAATTACACGTCCAATTCCATTTCATTTGAGTTCAACTTGGTTTTGTACCCATCATTGGGCCTCACATGCGCCTGTACAGGCCCATGCAAGGAAGATTCAAATCCCATGCACACGAGGGAAGCATGATCTCAGCCACATTTCAGCTATAAATAAGTGCTCAATCTCATTCATTTCACAACCAAGTGGAGACCTGAAGTGCTGCAGAATTGAAATCCTAACCCTTACCAAAGGAATTTTCAGATTTTCTCTCTTTTTAAAGCTTGAAATTCAACATCATTAGTTGATTTTCAAAGCTCAATTCCTTAACCTATCATCTCCATCACACTTCCAGAGCAAAGGCAGATCAATATCTTGGAGAATTCGTGGCCTTAGAAGCTCCATTTCAGAGGTAGAACCTGTAAGACCCCAATTTTGTCCCTAAGATCCCTCATGGCATCATATCAATCATATCATTGCCTCAAGGATCATTGTGCACCTTGCTTGCCTCTTAGTGGGTGGGTTATCATGTGAGAGTGGTTCTTGATCACCAATCACAATCTCAGATCCAAACTGAAAATTTCTCAAATTCTCTCAAATCTTCTCAAAACTTTTTCTCATTTTTTCATCGAATTCCACTATTCTTCTTGCTTTCTTTTGTGCTAATCATCATTTGCAGATGTTGTTGAAGAACTGTTGAAGCAATCGTGGCCAAATTCATGCTGGATCTTAACTGTTGAACATTGAAGTTTCACATGACAGTTGAAGATTTCTGTGCATTCAAGCTTTGTTGAGCTGTTTCCTTGCCTTCATTCATCTTCCTATTGATCATAGAAGTTCTGTTTTCACCATTGGAGCTTGGAATCCAACAATTCAAGATCTGCATCTTCCAATAGGTAAGAATTCGAATCCTTCAATTCTTGAAATCTTGATATGGCTTTTGTAGATCCTAGTTCATAGATCACACTGCAAGTTGAATCGTGAATTTTCGTTGAGATTTGAGCAATATATCTTGATTTGAAATTTACATGTTGAAACTTATTTGATTCGAATCTTTTGCTATGAGTGAAATTAGAACAAATTAAGGTGATATTGGTGATCTATATTGAAAGACGAGTTGATTCATGTAATTTTTGTGCATTTCTGTGAGAGTTGGATTTTTGATCATGAAGAACAGCAAGAACACGATGAATGCGTTTGATTTTCGTTTCCAGAATTTCATAGATCCGTTTGGCTGTGTTTGCATGTGATTTTCGTGTTTGTGTGCCATGCCGCGAATGAAAATGCGCCACCTCACTTAATGAAACGCAGCGTTTCATTAAGTGAGCGCCTGAATTACAAAAATGCCACTCGTTCCAATTATTTCATTTTAATTTTCAAATGTTTATTTCATTTCATAATCAAACTTCAAAAAATCATAAGTAATTCATCCTTAATCCAAATTGAGTGGGAATTTTTGCATTGGTCTCCATTTTTTCTCTAGTTTTTTACTAGCATGATAGCAAAAGTTGTGCACGGCTGGTTTGTATTTTGGTCTAATGATTTTGTTCATGTATGCTATTTGCCTATGCTTTACCATTTTGATTGTGAAATCATGATGCTTAATTGGAAATTCTTGAAAATTTACATGTGTGTTCTAAACTCATTCCTGGTCATTTTGGTATATAGTTTGCTATTTTTGAGTTCCTGGATTGTGAGATATGATGTGATCTTTGAAGGTGTGACAATGTATGTCACACCATTTCTTGTTCATGTTCTTGATTTTATTTTCCATGCCTATGCTATGCCAATTGCTCTGGATTTTTTCATGTTGATACTTATGGATGTTAAGTTTGCTTGTGATTTTTCCTGGAATTTTTTAATGCATTTTCCATTTGTTTGAGAATTTTCCCTCTGTTTGACCAATTGTGAATATTTTGTGAGTCATGATATCATATGATTTGTGAAATCCTTGGTGGTTATTGGATGGACCTGGAATTTAGCATGTGTATTATAGACATCTTGAAGTTTGCCATGGCTTTGATTTCATTCATTTCTCATGTTTGATTCCTGTTTTATGCTTGCATGAACTTGATGTATGATTTAGGGACTTGTATGAGCTTGCTTGAACATGCTTTGATTTGTTGATTTTAGTTGACATACTTCCCTTTATCCAAATGCCATCAAATTTGGTATTTTGCTCATTGAATGTGTTCTGTTTAGGCCTAATTTTTCTTGGAATTTATTGAGCCATTTTGGTATTGATATGCTTGTGTTCATTCTGTTTACATCATTGAGTTCTTAACTCGCCTAGTTTGACATGATTTGCTTATGAAATGCCATTGGTGTATAGTTTTGATATGGGACCAGCTGGAATTTGTTCTTATTTAATTAATCTTGATTTTGATTAACTTTCATGTTCTGTTTTAAATTTTTTCTCCTCCTTTGACCCTAGGCTTTGGCCTAAGGGTTTACTTCTCACATTTGAGTTTGATTTTCAGGTTGAAGAAGCAATTGCTTCAAGGAGATTAATTCAAGTTGATTGAGTTTGGTTTATTTGATTGTCATGAACTAACTTGGTTTGTTTTGTAGGATGCTAGCTCATTTGACTTGAGTTTATGCTTTGCACATGTGATTAATGGTGTTGACTGTTGGTTCTTATCTTGTCTGTTTTGACTTTGTGATTGGTATACTGATTATATTTGATTGATTTCAGGTACCTTAGTTGCTATAGTTCCCTTGCGAACTTGCTATTGCTTTGCTTTGCTTAAGCATTGAGGTAGAATCTCTTGTCTCCATGTAGTCTGGAAGACCTGGCTTGTTATTTAGCCAGGCACCTGTCTGAAGTCCTCCTTAAGAGGCAATGTTTGTGATTGTTTAATTTTTGTCCCCAAGCAGGTAAAGTCCTTTTAATAAGGCAATTGGTAGACAAAAGAGATGTGTAATCCATCTCCTACTATTCTGTGTGTCACTCACCTTGCTCACACCATATGTGTTGATGCATAGTGAGTAAAAGCCCAAGATCTATAGAGTCATTAACTTGTGGAGAGAGTTCCAACTTTCTGAACTCCCACACCTTCTGATATTCAATGCTCTCCCTGACCAGGGATAAGAGTAATGAGGCACACCCCTCATATCCTTTCATCTGCTTCACCTTAACTCTCAATGTTAAGGTTAAGAGCACCACTTACCCCATTCCAGTTGACTTTAAAGTCTAACCTTTGCTTGAGCCAAAATTGCTTGTATATAGTGGGTGCTAAATGACTTTGTTTGATTAATTGATTGCTTCATCTGTACATGTTTGCTTGTTTGCCTTTGTGCATTTATCATCATTAATGGTTCATTATTGCATGATCATCATTTCATATCCTTGTGGTTTGTTTGAGTTTGCCCATTGAGGAATCAACTATAAGTCCATTCATTGGCCATTGTTCCTATGATTTGGAAGGGATTGAGTGTAAGACCATTTCATTGGCCACTCATGTCCTCTTTGTTTAGTGCTTTTATCTTGTTTGCTATGTGAGGATGCAATTGTAAGACCATGTTGTTGGCATTTGTACTCCCATGATCATCTGTTGGAGATTATAGTAAGCCCAGATAGATTGGCATCTGACATCCATCTTTTTGTTTGTGTTTGCTTTGTGAGGATGCAATTGTAAGACCATGTTGTTGGCCTTTGTACTCCTATGATCATCCTTTGGAGGTTGGTATAAGTCCAGATAGATTGGCATCTGACATCCATGTGTTGATTCTTTGTGAGACTAGTATAAGACCAGCAATTGGCATCTGGTATCATTTGCTTTGTTTTAGGAGATTGGTGTAAATCCACTTATTGGTATCCGGTATCCGCTTTTGTTTGTGAGATTGGTATAAGTCCATTGATGGCATCTGGTATCACCTTGCTTTTATTTTGCTTACTTGCTTTGTTGCCTTATTCCAAAGGACACACTTGAATCATCTTCTATATGATTCCAAGAGGTGAACTTCTGAGAAGTTTTACACTCCTTCATCCACATCCTTTTTGTTTCAAAACCCCTTTTCACTTGTTGACTTTTAAAAACTTGTAAATACATGTTGTGCAAACATTCTCATGTCTTTTCAAATTAGAAACCTGGACCCTAAGTCCTTGACTTTTCAAACTCCTTTTCATAACACTTCTTTGAATCAATCTTAATCATACCTTGACCATATTTTGTGAATACTCATAATCAGTTAACTTCACACATTCAATTGTTTTGTGGCTTCGCCCATTGTTAATATGTTTTCATACATTAGCCGTAGGTTTCAATTACCATAGTGGTTGATGTAAATCTTACCTTATCCTTAGTGAGTCGATTGTAAGACTTCCGTACTGAAAACAGGGTTAACCCCTCTAGTATGTTGAAGCCGTCCTCGCATGGTGGATTGTTGAATTCAGGTTGAGTTTTCTCCCATTGGTAATGAAAAGCCTTAATGCTTGTGTTTTAAAATGAACTCACTAATTTTTGGAAATCTTTTAGCCGAACTACGGCGTTTTGATCCTTACCTTTGATAGAAGGTACGTAGGTAACGGGTTCATCCGTTCAAACACAAAAATAATAAAATGCACATTCTTTTCTCATCATCCCATTCATGTTTGCACAATATGTCAAAAAACAAATAAATATTTTTATACAACAAGTGTGAAAAGGGCTCCCTAGGAGTACCTAGGACGTGATGGGTGCCTAACACCTTCCCATTGCGTAATTTACCCCTTACCCAGATTCTCTAATCTTTTTATTGGTTTTCTACATGTAAAACTTCTTAGGTTTTTGTTCGCTTTTTGACCAGTCCTTAGGATAAATAAAAGTGCGGTGGCGACTCGATTCTTTGTATACTTTGCTTATGGTTTAATCAATAAATCATATAGCGACGAATACACCGCTACAGAACCTCAAACTTTTTGGATCTAGATCTTGCATTTCAATGTGATTTCCTTTGGTTTATGTGGTTTTCTGAAGTCCTCTCACTTGAGGCAGGCCAGTAGTGGTCTTAATTGTTCATTTTGTACATTTTCAGTTGACATACCATGATCTTCCATCTCACATTTCTCTCTAAATAGGAAGAGTGAGGATGATCCATGGATATAGTGGTGATGTACATCACCTGAGCTTCATTTTGATGCCCTTACTTTTTATTTTCATTACAAATTTTTTCCCTGCGCGTGGTGGCCGGAATTTGGTATCTCCACGGAGAAGATGGTGGTTTCCACCACCATCCCCACATGTTTGCTTCCCAGCCTTTGGATCGTGTCTCAACGTTATAATCTTGACCATCCAATGTGATTACTTGATTTAATGCATTATGTTGCGTGCTTGACTTGAGTCTACCATTGATCCATGCCACGTCAATTAATGAATTTGATCTGGTGGCTGCGCTTTTTTCTATTTATCTTATTTTCTTTTAATTTCAGTTAATTCCTTTTATTTTCAAAATTTCACAGAAAATTTATTTGAAGTCACAAAAATATGAGACCAATTCCAAAAAATTCTTGAAAAATATAGTTTCATATTTTGATTTTTAATTATTTTTGTGACTTCATTTAATACTTTTTGTGGATTATTTGACTTTTAATAGTTTTAATTCATTTTTAATCACTTTATGATATTTGAAAAATCCAAAAATATTTTCCTAACACCTATGGATCATGATAAGTCAATGAAAAATAGTCTCATCAATTTCTTATTTGATTTGAGATTTATTTGAGATTTTAATTCATATGTGTATTTTTCCTTGTTTTTAATTGTTTTTAAATAGTTTCTGATTTCTAAAATTGTTGAAAAATTTGTCAAAGTTTGTTTGACCATGTTAGACCTATGAGAATTTAATTGGACTTGTTGAAGTTGATTTGAAGTAAATTTGAGGTTTGATCATATTTTGTTTATTTTATTTTGCATTTACTTTTAATTCAAAAAATACCAAAAAATTATGGTTGACTTGTTGACTTGTAATCTTCATTTCTTTTCTGTTTGGCATTGATTGATGATGACTTGGTTCATATTTGATCAATTGAATTTGATACTTGAATTCTCTTTCCCTCCATTTCATCTTCATCCCATTCTTTTCATAATTTGGCCAATGAGTTAATGTCTTATGGTTGGTCTTGACAAATGAGAGGTTTAACCTTCTTTGATCCAACCCAAACTCAACTTGATCCAAGATCAAGTGAGTTGTTTTGTGTCCAAGATAGGTTGCTCCTTGGTCAAGAAAAAAACCTAAAGTCCATACAAGGCCCTTCCCCTTTTGTTTTGGCATGGCAAGTTTGTGGAGTTTGGCTTACTAGTCATGATCTCTAACTTGTGTTTATTTGCCTATAGTTTTATTGACCGACCTTAGATAGGTGTGACTACTACATTAGTCCACTTACGATTGCTTAACATAGCGCTACATTATCTTATGACAAACTAACATAACCATACTAATTACTAACTTTAATTTGATCATTTAATTTCTTGCCCTTTACTTTAATGCAATTTATTTCTTGCTCATTTATTCATATTGCTTTTCATTTTGCTCACTTAAGAGTGTGTTTACTTTGCCAAAGATTTATGTAATGGATTGCAAGTTCAAAAAAAAAACGATTCAAAGGTTTGTGTTATAACATAATCTTTTAACTGAATATTTATTTTATTAATCTATTTTTTTTATATCAGACATTTGATCTTCTCCAAGATCAATGAAACGAGGATCTCCAACATTTGCTCTTCTCCAAGATATCTAGTATTTGTTCTTCACCGACAACGATGACAATGAAGAACAACAATTTTACTTTAATATTCTGTGTAAACAATGTAATATTATGTATAAACAATGTAGTTTGTAAACAAATTAATTTATCAATATTCTGTGTAAACAATATAATGAGTATTTTTAAAAATATATATATCTCCCCCCTTGGTTTTGTTATTAAACCGAGAGGTATATGGTGCTAGTTTGGAAAATATAAAAAAGCTATTGATGGGGTTCAAACCCATGACCACTTAAACTAATCCCTCAGTTATTTTAAACTGAGGACTAAGGTTCCCACTTTTCATGTCACCATTCGTTACCTCGATATTGTAAACCGAGGTAAAATTCATTTTGTGTCCGACATAATCTGTGTTATTTGTAATAGTGATTGTAAAGTCATACATAATTTGTTTTTCATATACTAAATTAATTATATTTCTTAATTCGTGTGAAATACCAAATACATTTTATAATTTGGAACAAAAGAAGTACTTGCTAATTATTGCTAATCAGATCATTCTTATCTTATATAAGAATATCTCTGACATGTATGTTTTAAATTTGTCAAATATACATAAAGATTCATTCTTTTCTTTTCCACCATTAGCGGAGTTATAATGTTTTTTTTTATGTTTTTACAATTATAAACAAAAAATTATTTTTAAATTTATTAAATAATAAATATATTTAGTCTATTATATAAATTATATAGACTAGGTCTGGACAGATGGGGCCGACTCGACCAAAACCCGACAAACTCGAATGTAAAAAAAGTTCAATGGGCAAAAATGGGTCGGGTTGCGGGTTATACGGGTTAAACATATGGGTTCAGATGGGTGAAATCAAATTTGAAATTTTGGCCCATTGAAGGCCATTACCGACCGAGCCTAATTACATTTTTTAAAACATGTTTATATATATATATATATATATATATATATATATATATATATATATATATATATATATATATATATATATATATATATATATATATATATATATATATATATATATATATATATATATATATATATATATATATATATATATATATATATATATATATATATATATATATATATATATATATATATATATATATATATATATATATATATATATATATATATATATATATATATATATATATATATATATATATATATATATATATATATATATTATATATATATATATGCAGTAAAAATGAGTACCACGTATTGGGCTTCAGTTGGTCCTGGCCAATCCAATCCATTGAATTAACCTTAGACAAGTTAACTCATTCTCTAAAGTAACAATCAGAATTTATAATACGTTTGAAGCTGAGAGAACGGACAAACCCTAGTTTTTGCGCCATCTCACTCTCACCTTCTCTTTCGATCAACTCCTTTCTTCACTTCTAGAAGATGTTTAAATCCTGAATCTTTTGTAAGTATTTTGATTCTCATTCGTTTCATTCATTCTTTCATAGTTCATTTTTCAGCTAAGTCCAATATGTTTTTTATTTTCCTAATTTTATTTGAATACAACGTTTATTTGCACAAAATACCAACTATTACAGATTTTGTTTCGGTAAGAGGTAGGTTTCTCTTATTTCTTTGCATTTTTCGTGTGATTTAGAGTTTTCTTTTTATGTATTAGGGATTTTACTAATCTTTGTTTTTGCTGATTTTCATATTCTAATGGATGGCTTTAGTGTGATGATGAAATAGTTAGTGTTTCATTTTACTCATTTGTATTTTGTATTTTCTTCACATGTATTACTATTTTGACTAACATTTGTATTTGTGTTTTTGTTTGGATTCATATTCTATGTTCTAATGGCCTTGATTATGATGAACAAATATTGGAACAAAAAATAAAAATGGTTAGTGTTTCAATTTTGGACTAGCTTTTCTTCTCTCTCTTAGCATACTTGGTTCAAATTTTGAATGAAGTATTAATATATATATTTTTATCATTATAGTTATAATTCCTCACTACTCATTTCTATTTTATTTATTTTAAAGTTGTTTGACTTGTTTGAAGGTTTCAACCTTTCTCATTTACTAAGGTAATTGTATGATTTAATTTGCTTTTCATGTTAACTTATGCTTATTCTTATTTCTTTTTTATTCTTTGTTGTTATTAACTCTTTTTTGGTTTTTTTCAAGACTACTAATTGAGAGTTATAACCACTTAAGTTGAGTTTATTTGGAAGTTTGCAAACTGCAAAGGTATTAATCAGAATTTTATATGTTGAAATTCCTCACTGCACATATTCACGACCTCTCAAAAATTATGTTCCTGTTTACATGACTTCTGAAAATAAAGCATAACTCAGTTTGAATATAATGTTTGCAGATTTATGTCGGTTTAATTCCATAAGGATATTCTCTGTTTCTGTTTCTGTTTGCAGATTTGGTATGTATTCTTGTTTCTATTTTCAGTTTCTACCTCTAAAATGAATTTTGAAAATAAAGCATAACTCAGTTTGAATATATTGTTTAAGGATATTCTCTGTTTAATAACTTCTGCAGATTTATGTTCGTTTAATCAATTTTTGTATAGATTTAATTTTAGATCTATGACTGTTGCTTTAAATGTTGTAGATTTGTGAATGTTGCCATAAATGCAAAGTTGGAGATTGTTGCATATTTATATATCAAATTTTGTTAGAAGTTTCTCCATTTAATAACTTATGCAAATTTATGTCTATTTAATAAGTTATGTAGGGATTTAATTTCAGATTTGTGAATGTTGCAGCCGATGTGAAGTTGGTGATGAAATCATGACAATGTTACAACTATGGAGTGTTTTAAAAAAAAGGAAATGTTGTTTGATATTTGATGCTGTTTGAGGGAAATCTCAATCTGCTGTAGATATTGTTGGATGTGATAATCAACATGTAATATGTTGATATTAGTTTATTGTGGATATTGTTGAATGTGATAATCAACATGTAATGTGTTGATATTAGTTTATTAGTTAAATGAAGATGAAATTGTAATATAATGTTAGTAGTTTATGAATTGGATGTGGAAATATAATTATTGATAATAGTTTATCAATTGGATCATGATGGAACCATAATAGGTTATGTATGGTTTCTTAGTTATTTTTATGTAGAACTTATGATATTAATGTGTGTTTAATGAGTATTGAGTTCTTTATTGTTGTTGTATTTTTAAGAAACTTAATGATAGGATGAATGTTAGAAGAATGAATGTTTTATGAGATGATTTTTTAGTTGTTGCATTTTAAAAATTCTAAAATCAGTTCAATAATAAATAAAACCGTATAAACCGCTAAACCAACAATCAAAACTAATTTTGGATGAAATCAGATTTAATTTTTTCATTCGTGAGTTGGTTCAGCGTTTAATAAATTTAGAACCGAACCCGCCCATAACCCACCGATGTCCACCCTTAATATTTAAAAAATAACTATTATTAATTGGTAAGTTAATTTGATATTATTATAGTTTCTTTTTTTAATCAAGGGATATTATTATAATTACTATATGAGAAAGTTTCCAACAAAGATATCTTAAAATATTTTTTTTACCAATTATATTAATAATAAAGAATATTAAATATTAGTTTTTAATTTCAACTGTTACGAATTTCGTTTCGGTAAAAAATAGATTTCTCTTATTTCTTTGCATTTTTTGTGTGATTTAGGATTTTCTTTTTATGTATTAGGGCTTTTACTAATCTTTGTTTTTGCATTCTAATGGATGGCTCTTGTGTGATGATGAAATAGTTAGTGTTCCATTTTACTCATTTGTATTTTGTATTTTCTTTACTTGTATTGTTTTGACTAACATTTGTATTTGTGTTTTTATTTGGATTCATATTCTATGTTCTAATGGCTTTGATCATGATGAACAAATATTGGACAAAAAATGAAAATGGTTAGTGTTTCAATTTTGGACTAGCTCTTCTTCTTTCTCTTAGCATACTTGGTTCAAATTTTGAATGAAGTATTAACATATATATTTTTATGATTATAGTTATAATTCCTCACTACTCATTCGTATTTTATTTATTTTACAGTTGTGTGATTTGTTCGAAGGTTTCAATCTTTCTCATTTACTAAGGTAATTATATGATTTAATTTGCTTTCCATGTTAACTTATGCTTATTCTTAGTTCTTTTTTATTCTTTGTTGTTATTAACTATTTTTTGGTTTTTTTTTCAAGACTACTAATCAGGAGTTATAACCACTTAAGTTGAGTTTATTTGGATGTTTGCAAACTGCAAAGGTATTAATCAGAATTTTATATGTTGAAATTCCTCACTGCACATATTCACGACCTCTCAAAAATTATGTTCCTATTTACATGACTTCTGAAAATAAATCATAACTCAATTTTAATATATTGTTTGCAGATTTATGTCAGTTTAATTCCGTAAGAATATTCTCTGTTTCTGTTTGCAGATTTGGTATGTATTGTTGTTTCTATTTTCAGTTTCTACCTCTAAAATGAATTTTGAAAATAAAGCATAACTCAGTTTGAATATGCTGTTTGCAGATTTATGTCGGTTTAATTCCGTAAGGATATTCTCTGTTTAATAACTTCTGCAGATTTATGTTTGTTTAATCAGTTTTATATAAATTTAATTTTAGATCTATGAATGTTGCTTTAAATATTGTAGATTTGTGAATGTTGCCATAAATGCAAAGTTGGAGATTGTTGCATATATATATATATATATATATATATATATATATATATATATATATATATATATATATATATATATATATATATATATATATATATATATATATATATATATATATATATATATATATATATATATATATATATATATATATATATATCAAATTTTGTAAGAATTTTCTCCATTTAATAACTTATGCAAATTTATGTCTATTTAATAAGTTATATAGGGATTTAATTTCAGATTTGTGAATGTTGCAGCAGATGTGAAGTTGGTGATGAAATCATGACGATGTTACAACTATGGAGTGTTTAAAAAAAAGGAAATGTTGTTTGATATTTGATGTTGTTTGAGGGAAATCTCAATCGGTTGTGGATATTGTTGGATGTGATAATGAACATGTAATATGTTGATATTAGTTTATTAGTTAAATGAAGATAAAATTATAATATAATGTTAGTAGTTTATGAATTGGATGTGAAAATGTAATTATGGAAATAGTTTATCACTTGGATGAAGATGGAACCATAATAGGTAATGTATGGTTTCTTAGTTCTCTTTATGCATAACTTATGATATTGATGTGGTGTTTAATGAGTATCGAGTTCTTTATATGTTGTTGTATTTTTAAGAAACTTAATGATAGGATGAATGTTAGAAGAATGAATATTTTATGAGATGATTTTTTAGTTGTTGTATTTTAAAAATTCTAAAATCAGTCCAATAATAAACAAAACCGTATAAGCCGTATAAACCGCTAAACCAACAATCAAAACTAATTTTAAATGAAATCAGATTTAACTTTTTCATTCGTGAGTTGGTTCAGTATAATAAATTTAGAACCGAACCCGCCCATAACCCATCGATGTCCATCCTTAATATTTAAACAATAACTATTATTAATTGCTAAGTTAATTTGATATTATTATAGTTTCTTTTTTTAATCAAGGAATATTATTATAATTACTATATGAGAAAGTTTCCAACAAAGATATTTTAAAATATTAATTTTTAATTTCAAATTTTTTATAATATTTAATAAATAAGTAAATATGTATATATATATATATATATATATATATATATATATATATATATATATATATATATATATATAGAATGAATATTTTTATATAAGTATTAAGTAATTCTTATTAAAAAATTATAAATATTTAGAAAAATCATATACACTAAAAAATTGTAAGAAGTAAAAATTACCAATTTAAATTTACATCTTAATATATCAAATATTTGTATCTTTGTTGTACTTATTTTTAATTCTCATGGTTTATCTATATTTAGATTAGTAAAACATTGTGTCACTATTTAACTACTATTAATATTAATAAACCCATAAACTAAAATGTTTGTTGGATAGAAAAAGACAAAGAAAAGAAACTTAAGAAAAGGTGAAGTCAATCTTCTATTCTATTTCCACTTTTCTCTTTGTTTGTGAAACAGTCCAAAAAGGCTACACATTATTAGAGCCTCCATTAATAAAGTTCCTTTTTTGACCCTTTCTTCTCAGTTCCAAGATCCTTCTTATCAAAACCCAAATCATCAAAGTTGAAAAAAAGGTTTTTTTTTTCTTCTTATTTTCTTTCTGGATAGTGTTTCATTTTTGGGTTGTTGCCTTTTTTTATCCCCATTTCACAATTTTTGCTTTTTCAGCCTTGAATCTTTTTGCTTGCATGATTTCATCTGAAAAAGGGTTAACCTTTTATCATAGGAAGGGTGATTTTGTTGATGGGTGCTTGCTGGAGTAATAGGGTTAAGTCTGTGAGTCCTTCAACCACAGGTTAGTTTCCCTTTTGATTCTCTCTAGATTTTGATTCTGTGGTGGTGTTTGTAATGATTATGTGAGAGAGACTTAAAGTTTTAAACTTTAGGGATTCTTTTGGAATCATTTTTGTGTAGCTTAATCTATGGAATATTCTTGAGATCTTAGGAAATTAAGCCTGCAATGGCTTTTTTTATTTTATTTTATGATCTGTGTTTTTTATATAATGGGTTTTGATTTTCAGAGACCCTTTTGGATTTTAGTTTTTCTAAGGGTCAATTTGGTTTAGGAGTGAAAAATTTCTAGATGAATTCTCAATAATTTTAAAAATAATCCATAAATAAATGCCTGTTCTTGGATTTTAATTCTATTCCAAATTGATTAGAAGAAAGGGTTAGGGAAAAAAGTTACTGTGATCTGAGTCCAAGAGAAATTTTTATTGAGACTACATAAGTATGATTTGAATTATTGTGAGTTCATGTGAATTTGGTGTTAAGAGTGATTACTTTTTTTTTTGGTTTATGGTCAATGATGGTTAGTGAATTTTTGATGATGTGTAGGGTTCACTTCTAGAAGTGTTAGCAGAAGTGGCCATGACATCAGCTCGACTAGCAGGAACTCATCAGCGTCGATATCGGTTGCTTCTCGAAGTGAGGGTGAAATATTGCAGTCTTCCAACTTGAAAAGCTTTAGCTACAATGAGGTTAGAGCTGCCACGAGGAATTTCCGGCCGGATAGTGTCTTGGGGGAGGGTGGTTTTGGTTCGGTTTTTAAGGGATGGATTGATGAACATTCACATGCTGCAACCAAACCTGGATTGGGGATTATTGTTGCTGTGAAGAGGCTTAATCAAGAGGGCTTTCAGGGTCACAGAGAATGGTTGGTTAGTATCAATTTTTCTCCGGATACTCATTAAGTTTTCTCTATGATGCTGATGCATACTCTTCTGGTTTTATATTTTAATTCATTGTATATTACCGAAATTCTAGGAAACTGCAAGCTATTTAACACTGAAGCTTCCGATAAAAGAGATGTGTCTGATGTCCGTCACATGTAGTAACATTCAATTTCTTTCTATTTTTTTTTCAAATTATTATCAGTGTCAATGTAGATAGAGTGTTGGGGTAGCACCTATAATAGAAAAGATGGTGGATAATAGACTTCGGTGGTCTGAATATATAGAGAGAAGATTTGTAGATTCTGTGGTAAGGAGAGTAGATCAGATAGAGAGGAGTCAATCATCTAGAGGTAGAGGAAGACCTAGCAAAAACTATAAGAGAAGTTATTAAGAAAGTTCTTGAGATTAACGATGTGGATAGAAACATGGTCCTGGATAAAACATTATGGCGGAAGTTGATCCATGTAACTGACCTCACTTAGTGCGATAAGGCTTGGTTGTTGTATGAGTGTCAATGTCGTGTTCGAGTCTTGAGTCAGTGTTTCATAGATTTCAAGCTTTTTTGTATGCCCTATTTGTTCTCCTTTAATCTTAACTTTAACAGTTCACTATGGATCGACTTGACTATCGTACGGAAGTTTCAACTGATGTCCATTAATGATTGTGAAGTGTACAATAGTTAACATTCTTCATGTTTTGTTTTTGTTTGGTTCAGGCTGAAATCAACTATCTCGGGCAACTTCAGCATCCTAATCTTGTCAAACTAATAGGATACTGCTTTGAGGATGAACATCGGCTTCTGGTTTACGAGTTTATGCCGAAGGGAAGCATGGAGAATCATCTTTTTAGACGTGAGTATCTTCTATTTCAGTTGAATTTATAGTTCCTTTATTCCGTTTCAATCCTTGTAAAATTTTCTCCTTCAATAGCGCGTTAATCCTATATATTCTATTAATTCTAATACTAATCTTGCTTGAATACAGGTGGTTCTTATTTTCAACCATTCTCTTGGAGTTTGCGAATGAAAATAGCTCTCGGGGCTGCAAAAGGTCTCGCTTTCCTTCATAGTACAGAACCTAAAGTCATATACCGTGACTTCAAAACTTCGAATATACTACTTGATTCTGTATGTACACGACTTCATCTTTAGCGTGGTGTTTTTATGGTTGAATATGATTGATTTAGTAGTTGATTACTAATGACTTGGTGCTTTGCAGAACTATGATGCAAAACTTTCTGATTTTGGGTTGGCCAGAGATGGGCCAACTGGTGATAAAAGTCACGTCTCGACTCGGGTCATGGGAACCCGTGGATACGCCGCACCAGAGTATCTAGCAACAGGTATTAACAGCTCTGGTGTTTGACAAAATGTATTCCTACACCAGTTTTTGGGTTTCCTCTTGTATTTTGAAGCACTGGCACGGACACGACACTATCACGCCGATCTTGATAATAATTTGAGAAAATAAATTAATTGAATGTAATCACGTGGGTCGGGAAATGATACCTATCAAACGTTCGCGGCTGAATACATTTTGTTGTTGTCAGGCCATCTTACTGCGAAGAGTGATGTATATAGTTTCGGAGTAGTTCTTCTGGAAATGATATCAGGAAGACGAGCCATAGACAAGAACCTACCATCCGGAGAACACAACCTAGTTGAATGGGCCAAGCCTTACCTATCCAACAAACGCAGAGTTTTCCGCGTGATGGATCCGCGGCTCGAAGGTCAATATTCACATAGCAAAGCTCATGCTGCAGCCGCCCTTGCTTCGCAATGTCTATCGATAGAGCCTAGAATCAGGCCAAATATGGACGAGGTTGTGAAAACATTGGAGCAGCTTCAAGAACCAAAGGATACACAGAAGAAAGGTTCCGATCATCGCTTTCGCAATACCGGCCTCGGCCACAATGCTTCCGGCAAAGGTAATGCAGATGCTTCTAGAAAGGCTTCTGCTTATCCTAGACCTTCTGCTTCTCTCCTTAATGCTTGAGAGATTTTGTGATGCGGCGGCATATGCGAAAAAGTTCAGAGGTTTAGGTGTTGTATTATGAACCATATTTATGCAAGCAGTGTATAGTTTTTGTTTTGTATGTTTGTATTTTGAGGCACATTAGAAAATTCAGTTCTATTGATCCTTAAGTTGTTTATTGCTTTTGAACCATGTATGTATAAAACTGCAGCATAGCATTATCTATGTGGATGATGTTCTACTTTTTGATCTTGCTTTTCAGACTTAGTCATAAGTGGTGCTGTACCATACACACCATTACAAAATTTATTACAAGTAGATCCCTCTACTTTACAATATTTTCACAAACTTCTCCACTTTTCATATAAAAAAGTAAATTATTTTAATTCATTTATTACAATTCAAATATATTCTATCTATCTAGTTTGCCACCTATTATTTACTAGTGTACATGTTTTGGTTTGTTGTCTCATAAATGCAACAGAAGTTAACGGTTCTTGAGGTTGTTGTTGTAGTGTGGGAGTGGGTGAGATGATTATGAAGAAAAGTGATTTGGAGTTATGGGATTGGGGAAACTTGATTTTGAATATTGGTTTTTCTTTTTCATCAGTTATGGTATCAATGTAGGTTACGTATCAAACGTGTGTAGTTCAACCATTTTTTTGCATTATCTTTTGAAAATTTTAATACTATAAAGCTTCTTAGTGGTTGGCATTTGTCACAATTTATAGCTATTTTCTTTTCATTATCTTTTGAATTGTCAATATCTTTCTAAAATAAAACTAATGTTGTCTCGTTGTACAAAAAATATAAAAGTTAAAGATGTCTCACAAAGTGAAACCTAGCCTGGCCATATTGGATTTTGAGATTACCAATAATATTCACAATTAAATTATAAGAAAATATAGTGCTTTCTTGTATGTGTCGAAGGAGAATTTAAAATTGACAAAATGAAGTTTTACGGAGTGATATGAAAAGTAGGGGAAAATATTGAAGGGAAAATTGAAGAGGTTGGGGAGAGACATTTTGTCTTAGGTTTAAAGGGGAAGCTATAGGCTGGCAAAATTATAAATTTTATAGAGTAATCATTTGTCAATTTATGTGTGTTCTTTGTTGTATGAATTGTAGTCTTCGATAAGAAAAGTCTCGCATATGTTGGGGTTAACAAAGGGTGATGCCAATTCTATGTATTTCTTTTATAGGGTTGTTGTTGGAACAAGAAACACAATCACACATTCACTTTGTTACGATGGAGAGAGAGCATTTTTTTAAAGAGAAATAGAAATTAAACCAAAAAAAAAAAAGTATATATACAACATTGCATACATTAATATCAACTAACCAATTAACAAAAACAAAATCTCGAAATAATATTTAGATACTACAACTTGGTATCCAACTATCACTTGATCTTTATTTTTGCAATGTTTCAACTTCAACCTCCCTTCACTTACTTGCTCCCTCGAGTAATGAAACATCATCTCTATGTGTTTACTTCTTTCATGAGCAATATAATTTTTAACAAGGTTTATTCTAGACACATTTTTAATCTTCAATGTCACCTCATCACACTTCTCATTGCATAGTTCTTATATCAAATTCATCAACCACATAGCTTGACAAGCACACGAAGATGCCACAATGTACTTAGCTTCACATGATTAGAGTGCCACAATTGAGTTCTTTCTTGAGCACCAAGAGATTGGTGTTTCTCCATACAAGAAGATGTACCATGCAATTGATTTTCTATCATCTTTGTCACCACACCAATTAGAGTTAGTGTGTCCAAGTAATTTCCAGCTTTTTTTGTCAAGTGTTTGAAACAAGATGTGGCAGACCATGATCCTTTGATGTACCTAAGGATCCTTTTGGTTGTAGCTAAGTGACACACTTTTGGTTTCTCCATAAACCTACTCACCATTATGAAACTATATGCTAAGTCTGGTATTGTATTGCACAAGTACCTCAATTTCTATATTGTGTTGGATCAACCCCTTTGTCATCCTATTACTTTGATAGTTGCAACCTTGGTTCTGCAGGTGTTGTAGCTGGATTGTAATGTTTCATCTCAAACTTTTTCAAAATTTTAAGAGTGTATCTTTTTTGATGCATAAGTAACCATTTGCTTGTCTTATGAAATTCAATGCCAATGATGTATGTGACGTGATCAAGATCTGTCATTTCAAACTTCTTCATTAGATCACTCATAAAATATCAAATGCAATCTTCATTATTTCATGTGATAAACAGGTCATCAACATAAAGACAAAGGATGACCACTCCTTTGCATATTTATTGACATACACTCCATGTTCATATGCATGCTTGTTGAAGCCTAACTCTTTTAGAAAGTCATATATCTTCTTGTTTTAAGCTCTAGGTTCCTGCTTGAGGCCATACAAGGATTTCTTCAATTTGCAGACTTTTGATTCTTGATCCTTGACAAAAAAAATAGGAGCTTGTGCTACATACACTTATTCTTATAATAGACCATTCAATAATGATGACTTGATATCCATTTGATAGATGGACTAATTGGGCTATTTGCAATTGCAATAACTAGTCTAATGATCTCAATCCTACAGGTGTAAATACTTCCTCAAACATTATGTCTTCTCTTTGCGAAACTCCATTTGCCATTAATCTAACCTTATGCTTGATCACTTCACCTTTCTGATTTGCCTTGACTTTGAACACCCACTGACATCAATTGCCTTCTTCCCTTGAGGTAGATCAACTAGATCTAATGTCTTGTTGTTCTCAATTGACTCCAACTCTTTTTTCATTGCACATATCCATTTTTATCACTTAATTCTTCCTTTGAATTCACAGGCTTAGATTCAACAATAAGTTCAAAATGGACAAGATCACCAATATCCGTTACTTTATTATCAAGAAAGACCTCACAATATTGTACTCTAGTAGACATGCTTCTTTGCCTTGTTGATCTCCTCACATTTCCTTCCTTCTGGTCTCTTCTTGTGGCTAATTTTGGTTTTAAAATATTGCTTGTATTGTACCAGGTTTGTGGTACATCATATTCGCAATGCTGCCATCAGTGGAAAAGGAGCACCTTCGGATATGGTGTTGAAAAAGGTATTCAAGTTCTGTAACATACCAACGAAATATAAAAAATTCTATCATTATCTTCAAGTCATCAAAGGATCCAAGCTGACCAGGATAAGCATTACCACTCCAACTTATCCAAAGTGAAATAAATCCTTCAAAATTCATCTGAACCACTTCCCAAAAAGCAAAGAATTACTAAGTCAAAACCTTTCACTTCTGGCCAATCAAGCTCTTCTTCTAAGCTATAAACTGACCTAATGCCTCTTTCTAACCCTGAAAGCATATTTGGCCATAATGAGGATTCAGTCCAAACACCTGAGGACTTGTCAAATTTTTTTAAGGACTCACTCAAAATTCATGAGTACTCGCCAAAATTCCCATTTGAACACTTAACACCACTCCCTGAAGTCTCTCCTACAAGAGACACCAATCTCACCATCTTTTCAGTTCCTTCTAATCAATAAATTGACCCACTTATCCAACTCAACATTGCTAAAATTACTTATTTTAAACCAAACTCGTGCATAATTTAAGAGGGAGTCTACTACCAATAAAAAGAATAAAAGTTTGCCATCCTAAAAAAGGGAGAGATTGTTGAATCTGAACAAATTTTAAGGATAACAAACGATATAACAAAATCATGTTGTATGATTTTATGTCTAATGTCTTAAGACAAGTTCACCCAAGACTTCATCACTCAAGAAAAACAAAGCAAAGCATGTTTTGAACATATGTAAACGAAAATGGATAAAAAGAACCAGAGGACTCATGTGTACCAAAGACGCCAAAAACAACTAGAGGACGCATATATACTAAAATACAAAAACTAACTCTCAAAGTACTAACGTGACATAAAGTTGATGCACAAAATTGAAGCTAGAGGACTTAGATATGCAAAATGAACTAGATGGATCATTCCCTTAAAAGACAAAATACACAACTTGCAAGTACAAATGATGTCAACCCTGCATCATGTTGATTGGACATAAAGTTTATTGACAAATCAAATCAAGCTTCTATCATGATGTAAGTACGAGGAATCATTCTTATAAAAGGAAGGTTACAAACATGTGACTAAAATCTGAGGACTCTTCACCAACACTTTTTTCCTATAAATACAAACCACTTCTTCAATAATTTTTTAAGAGATTACACTTAAGAAAAAGGCTAACAAGATTCATTATCATCACAAGCAAAAAACATTAATTTCCTTCGAACACAATAATATCCACATTATCAAAGATACCAAAATCAACCTCTCACTACCATATGGTGAAGTTGTAAAGAATCTTTGGAAGAATTATTTTTACAACAATTGTATATCTACAAGCGATATAAAAAGGCTTGGTATTTTTGTGTAAGCTTATTGAAATCTATATCAACCAGTTTCGTAAGCCTGGTGAGGCTAAGAAAATACATTATTGAAAGGTACTCACTTGGAAAAACATCTTCTCATTCAAGCATCAGTAAAAAAAACTCTCATACTACGTGAAGTCTGAACTAACCATATTTGAGAACCAATATAAATTCTTTGTGTATCTTTTATAAACTCTTCTCATTTAATTACTCATTTATTCTACATAAACCACACAAGAATAAGAACACATATTAAATTGATATACTAACATTTGTTCTTAAATAAATTCTTAAGACTCTGATTAACAGATCTAAGGAGAAGAATATATTTTTTTAGAAGGTCACAATTCACCCCCCATTCTCATGACATATTTATTTACTTCACCATTAACCATCCCATAACCTCCGGTGCACCCACATTTTTCAAACAAATATTTAACAACACCTCACAATACTCTACACAAAAGTATAAGAGAAAAAGAAAAAAGTCAAATACAAACTTAAAGTGAGTTTGACTGATGTATGTGCGTGTGTGTTTAACTTATGCCATCAAATTTATCATATTCATCATCAATAGAGTCCCTAATCCCATCCTACAACAAAAATCACCTTATCAAATCATGCATGACAAAATATCTCATATAAATTCTTTAAAGTCTCTGTCTCTCTATGCTATTTGTCACACTCTGATTTTGACCCTGAATTTACGATTCAATACATTCATCATAACTGTTGCATCCCTGCATAGTATAACATGCATTCCATAATGCATAAGACTAAAATATCAGCCAAAATAAATTTTCGGATTTACAGATAAACCGATCGAACTGTTTTCCAAATGTACGTGAAATCAGCAGGCAAACAATTTCCAAATCAAGCTTGCAGACATCGGTTTATTAATCTACGTTTCACGTAGTTTAACTTGGTGCACTCAATTTATTTTTGGCTAATTTTTCGATCACATTTTGACTAGTCTGAGCGTTTTAACAGGTCAATTTTTATTTCAAAAAGTGATCAAAACTTGTATGTTTCCGAGAGGTTTATTTTATGCTGATCATTTTGGTGCATTCAATTTAATTTTTCGAACATTTTTGTGCCCGAATTTTATTCATTTTTGAGTCAAATATTTTTATTTTTTCGTCAAAATGTTCCGAATATTAAAATAGAACTAATTATGGTTTCATTTAGTTTTTATTTTGTTTCATTTTTATTTGTTTTAAATATTTCACACTCATTTTGTACTACAAAAATATCTAGAGTGGCATTTTTGGAAAAAATAATTTGGATAACCCTAATTGCAATGCTATGTATACTATCAAATGATCTTGAAGAAAAAGGGAACTCATACATCACACGTGGTGCCCAATACTTGGTGACCGTTTTTATTTTATTTTAAAATAATTAGTAACCTCTCTCTCAAAACCACACAAAAGACCATGCAGTACAGGTAGAGAAAAAGATGACACAAATCATTTCTTGTTTGGTTTTCTTCCTCGAGCTATCACCAATCTTGCTTTTCCTCCGCTAACCTCATACTCTCTACACACATGTTACAATACATCACCAACCCTCATTCTCATATGTAACATTAAGTAGTAACTTGCTCTTCTTGAAGATATGATATAACACCTTCAGGATATCATCACCTACACACTTCTTCACACAAACTATCATCACCTTCTCATTATCTTATCTACCATATTCATATACCATACCACTTTCAACAACAAAATACACCTTTCTCACACCATTTTGAATCATATATCCACTTCTCAAACAACATCTCATAATAACTATGAAAATCTCACCATATTGTTTTCACAAAAATAGAACATGTTATCTTTCTCCAAACAATCATTCGCCATCTACAACACTCATCACCACATCATACATCCTTCTTTTTGTTACTATGTATAACACCTCTGAACCATACCATCATGGATACCTCACCTAAAATCTTATCATTTTAATCCACTATAAACACATAAATCTCATCATCACACAATGACATAACAAGAACAGACAAACCTCACCTTCGTCACCCTTCTGTCGTGGCTTTGGTTTCCGCTGACGACAACTGCGCATCTGTTGTCGCACCACGTCGCTTTCACACACAACAACAACCATATAACTCCAGCCCACAACCAACTTCCGACAACACACGTGGGACTTCCACTCACATCCGTACCTAATCCAAATCGCGTCACCGTTGGAGCTCGATGAACAACCATGACACAACAAACACTGCTGTCGTTGATGGATTTTCGCCACCATCATTGATTGATGAAGAAGAGAGACTAGTGGGAGCAAGAGATTCGAAAGAGAGATGAACAAGACATTGAGATTTGTTTTTCTTTTTCTGAAAGAGAAGCAATTTAAGGAACGAGAAATAAGAGGTTGGTTATTTTGTTTTGCTTTAATATATTACCATGTGTCACAAGGAGACAAATCCATTTTGAAATTCAAAGGGTTGGTAAGTGTCCCACTGCTCCTTGTACCACAACAACATTCTTTTTTTCTTCTATTTTTTTTTCTTTCTAATTTTATTTATTTAGTTATTATTATTTTTTCTAGTTTAATATTTTCTTTATTATTACTAGCGTTCAGACGGGCACGGAGTGCCCGTCTGCCCGCTTTTTTTAGTGCGCACAGCAGAGAAAAATAAATATTTGTTTTTCTTTTTATGAGATTTCTACTGTAGGTCGCATTAAAAATAATATTATTACATTTTGAAAATGATAAATAAAGATATTCAAAATTATATCGAAGCATGCAAAGTAATATTGATACTTTGTAATCAATGACGTTCTTTAAGAGGAATGCCGAACATGAAATCTCTATTCGAAGTATTTTATTTTTCCCTGCAATTGTTTTCCGTAGTAAAGAAAAAATGTAAGACTCTTAAATTAGAATTTTTTTAGAGAAAAAGATAGTAAAATTAATAGTAAGTTATGTAATATAGCTTTTGCTTACCTTATAAAGATTCGAATCAATTCTTCGTACATCCCTTTATCAATGCGCTCTTGAGATTTAAAAAACTTCAAATACATGACGAAATGTCATATTATAAAAGAAATACATTCAGAACACTTGACACGTTTGAATATAATATGGTTTATTGCGACACAAATAATACCTGTAGAATGGAGATACTTTGTTTTAGTCTAGATTTGGTAGAACAACAATTATGACTTGTTTTTGAATTATCTGGATTTCTGGTAAATAAGGAAAACAATGGACTTAGTAAATATATATGGTTTTATTTACATAAACCATAAATAGCAGTTAAATTCATGCATTCAAAAATAATCTAGAGTAAATATATTCTTAAATGAAATAAATAAAAACTTCTCCATCCTTTGAGATATTATTTCTCTTTTCACCATTTTCCAAAGTTGTGTTTTAGCTGTTATCACTGTGGAGCTCCAACCGATGGAGTAAATTTTCAAACGTTTGACCTGTTTCAATGAGGATGATAAAAATGTTACTGAAAGAGTGATGAAAGTGCAAGAATTTTTTTTACACGTATTACGGAAAATATAAATACACCTTATTGTCGAGTTTTCCGATGGATGAAATACTTTGCTCATCCTTCCATGTGTTCCATTTATCTTCAAACTCTGTTATCTAAAATTTATTGCATAAGAATAGTGAGAATAACTATCACCCCATTTATATCTAACATAAAATCATAAAATAAATGATTAAGTATAACTTACTTTCATGTCGAAGCAAGTTTCAACATTCTTTCGTCTCAACTCCTTACATAATTGAAAGATTTCATCGTGTTCTAGTTTGGCTGTATATTAAAGCAAAAGAAAATTATATTTAGTTATTATCTATCTATGATATAAATAATACAATATAAGCTTGGTATGTCGTGTAACCAAAATGGGAATCAACATGTGAGCAATTTTTTCAATGTACTTAATAAATACCTGCGGGTGCGATAAAAGAATTTGTTTGTAGACTACATTTTTTGTGTAGTCACCATCTTTTCCTTTCACTTTTCCTTCCCTGGTTAAAACTCTTGTTGTAGTCTGTGAAACACCCCTGGATAAAGCCATATATAACTGTCCATGACTAAAAACATGTCGTGGAAGATATATTCCAACATTTGGAATGGTTTGTCCTTGTGATTTATTTATTATAATTGCAAAACTTAGTCGCACAGGAAACTGTTTTCTACTAAGGACAAAAGGCAGTCCATCACTTGCAGATGTTTTTATTTTAATTCTAGGCAAAAAAAACACATTTTCCTGCGTTGCTTCCTGTCAAGATTTCCACATCCAACATATTCATAAATAAACCACGACATAATAACCGGGTCCCATTACACAATTCATATCTAGGATCTAGATTTCATAACAACATCAATGGTGCACCCTTTTTATCTTTAGAATATGTGGAGACAAACTACCTTGTGCAATTGAGTTTAAGAATTCTTGCTGGTATAAATTATGATTATCTCCTTCAACCTCGTTAAACGATAACAAATTATGTTCTTCTCCTGGAAACTGATCGATAATCATATCATTCAATTTCTGGACATCATCCTTTGTTGGTGTCAAAATAGCTCTTTGTACCATATATGGGGCATCCCAACCATGCAATTCTAAATTAGGAAAAATATGTTGGATAAGTACTTGTATGGAATGTTCACCTTCCCATGGGATTGCAATATGTAAAGGTAACCTCACCATGTCATCTGGTTTGGTAGGTTCAACACCATCACCAATGCGAATAAGAAATTCTGCAAACTCTTGATCATGCAATGATCGCATATTTTGACGCAAATGCAAAATCTTGGTATGATTTCATAAATGAGACTGAACAATACACGCTGAAGTCATTTGTGCCTTAGTACCTTTTCTTACAACAAGAAGAACTTGACGAAAATCCCCCCCCCCCCCCCCCCCCCCCCCCCATGATCAGAACTTTTCCACCAAATGGAGCATTGTTGCTGCAAATGTCTTGTAATGATCGATCTAAGGCTTCCAAACAATTTTTGTTTGTCATTAGTGCTTCATCCCAAATTATTGCGGCAACAACTCTAATGAGATTTGTAAGATCCTTTTGCTTTTCAATACCACAAATGGAACTCGGTTGAATATCAATAGGTATCTTAAATCGAGAGTGTGCATTCCTACCACCGGGTAACAATGTTGCAGCTATACCAGATGATGCAGTTGCTAAGATAATTTCTCCTCTACTTCTTAAACTTGCCATTAATGTTCTATACAGGAATGTGTTTACCTGTTCCTCCGGGACCATCAACAAAAAATACCCCACTGTGTTTTTGAACAATTACATTCATAATGGTGTTGAATGCAATCATTTGATCATTATTTAACTTAGCAATAGATTCAATATCTTCATTGGGGATATTGATCGCTAACTCCTCTTGTATGTGTTGGTGTAAGCCCTAGAGGCCAATACTTTTGGTACTTGTATCGAATTATTTATTAATAATAAAAGGCATTTTCTTTATTATGGTTGATTAATAAAGTCCCTGGAATAGATAGTCCGTTTAATGTATTAAGTGTGACTTAATCATGAGAACACATTAAACATAAGGACATTATTCTTAAAGTATCCGTAGTCAAGCTTTAGTGTGAAGTGGGATAACATTAAAGCATTAAGACTATTATGTTTGTAGACTGATGATCACATCTCATGGATCATGGATAAAGAGTTATCAAGTCTTAAACATAGGTATGAATATTAGGAGTAATATTTATACCGGATTGACCCGCTATGAGAATACTATATAGAAAGTTATGCAAAGTGTCATAAGTTATTCTCATGGTGATAATAGTGTATACCACTCTTCGACCTGAAACCACTATGGATCCTAGATGTAGAGTCGAGTGCTTTATTGCTGATCCAACGTTGTCCGTAACTGGATAACCATAAAGACAGTTGATGGGTACTCCACGAAGCATGCTGAGGGACATGAGTGTCCTAGATGGAATTTGCCAATCCTGCGTAACAGGATAAATGTCTATGGGCCCAATATTGAACTGGACAAGGGTGACACGGTCTATACCTTGTGTTCAATATAGACATAAGGGCAAAGGGGTAATTATACACATAATTATTATCACAGGAGGTTTTGTCAGATCACATGACATTTTCGTGACTTGGGTAGCAGTGATGTGTTGCTAGATACCGCTCACTATTTATTATGTTAAATGCGTGATTTAATGTAATTGCCAACGTCGCGAAAACCTATAGGGTCACACACAAAGGACGGATTGATAAGAGATAGAGTAACTAAGGAACACCGTAAGGTACGGTGCACTTAAGTGGGAGACGAAATATGGTAAGGTACCAAATACTTAAGTGATTTTGGGCATATTATAAGATATGGGCCAAAATACACTTAAGTGGGCTTTTTAGCTTGAAGCCCACACAAGTGGTTCTATAAATAGAACCCCTTAGGTAGAAGCATTGTCACTCCACTCCACTCAGACAGAAATTCAAGTAGAGACTTGGAATTTTGTTTCCCTCTTTCTCTCACTCAAAGCCTTCATTCATAACATCTAGCACTGCGATTGAAGGAATCCGTTCGTGTGGACTGAGTAGAGACGTTGTCATCGTTCAACGTTCGTGATCGCCCCGTGGATTTGTATCAAAGGTTTTAATCATTATCAGAGATCTGCATAAAAGGTTTTGAATCTCCACAAGAGGTAACGATTCTATCACTGATCATGCCCATTCGTAAGGATCACTAAATGGAGAAAATTTTAAATTCCGCTGCGCCTTGGATGGCAATTCTCCTTCAGTGGTATCAGAGCCACTTACGAAACCATGAATCTGATAACTGTTTTTATTTTGTAATAATATGATTAAAGAAAAAATGAATCAAAGGTTAAATTGAGATCGATCAAGTTACATATATGTGATATATGTAATCCTGATGCAAAATGCATTATATATGATATAGTGTTCTCGTTTCGTTCATTCAAACCCTCGATGATTGTTTTCCTTTGAGCGATCAATGGTCATTTGCTTCTTGATCCGACATTAGTATGGTGAAGCAATGACGTGTTGATCAATCATACTGAATTAACAATCGAGATGTGTTTGACGGTCTGAAATTGGTGCATCAGGGTTAGTGACGACACAAGGGTTGTGTTGTCAGAGAGTTATGCGATTGGGGTTTGACTGCACAAGAGTTGTGCTTTCTAAACAATTTTGGAACAGTGTTAACCGGTTAACGCATTTGGTTAACCGGTTAACGCAATGCGAAATAAATTTTTTGAGTTTTCAAACAGTGTTAACCGGTTAACGCTTTTGGTTAACTGGTTAACGCAAGACGAAATTCAGTTTTCTGAATTTTTCAAACAGTGTTAACCGGTTAACGCATTTGGTTAACCGGTTAACGCAAGGCAGAAAAGAGTTTTCTAAAAGTTTTCAAATAGTGTTAACCGGTTAACGCATATGGTTAACCGGTTAACGCAAGAAAGAATTCACCCGTTCGACTAACTCAGTGCTTTGAAAGTATCAAGTGTTGATACGAAAAGCGACATCGGTTTTAAATGAATTGTTCATTAAAATGTGGTGATCGGTCGTCGAAATTTAATTTGATTTTAATTAATTAAAGGAATTAATAAAGTGTTTATTATTGTCTTGTGGTGATCGGTTATGGCCTTAGTTTTCCTTTGTTTTGTTTTGGGTTTTTAAAATACGACCTGCGTGTCGTGCCTCTCTCTTAATCTCCCAAATGTAACTTCTTTTCTTATCTCACTCCCTCGTATGTAAAACGAGTTTCTTTTATGTAATGTATTGATATGAAGAAAGCAAAGAAGTCAGTGCCAAAGGAAGACAACCTTGAAGATCTTGCTTGGAGAAGCTTAGATCGTTGTAGGTTAGTTTAGGTTCTCTCATTGGCTTGGGAGAACAATTGCGCTAGGGGCCATAACTGTTTCATTATGTTTGTATGTTGATGCATGTGAATGTATGTTGATGCATGTGAGAGACGGTTTATATGATAAACAAGCCGGTGAGATCAGAAAAATTGCAATTCCCTCAAAATAAATATTAAGTTTAAGCTTTCCAAGTTTTAACACTCATCAAGACTAGTATCGAATAATGTAGGTTTCGCCTACGCGAGGTGCATGTTCTATATTAGTAAGGTGCGATGGGATAATTGTAATATCCAACTGTTAAAACAATGGGTCAAACTTAACTAAACAAATTATAATAAGATTATATATGTTTAGAAGCAAGAGTTGGGAATAATCCATATGATGGATTGGAATAAGGAGTTATTCACCCAATTGAAATTTTCGAGAGTTGTATGAGATACAATTGGAAGGAGTTCCTACCTAAATAACCTAGTTTTGTGTAATCCGCCTACGCGGACTTAGAACGAAGTGAAATATGGATCTCGACCCACTAGAAAATCTTCCAACGGGATTTTCCGAATCAAATGATGAGGGTCATTTGTTTTGAGTAAAATAGTGGGAGCATGTTTAATTAAAGGCCTAATTGAATATGTCAATGATACTTATATTTTCATTAATCCTTATGTAGATTACCATGACAGCGAACACCTCTAACAACATCCTGCGATCAATCCTTGATAAGGAAAAATTGTCTGGGACAAATTTTCTGGATTGGCACCGAAACCTGAGGATTGTCCTCAAACATGATAAAAAGCTGTATGTCTTGGAGACACCTGTTCCTGAAGAGGAACCTCCTAGTTCTGCACCTAAGGCAGAAAGAGATGCTTATAAAAAGCATGTCGATGATGCCAATGAAACTGCTTGTCTCATGCTGGTTACCATGAACTCAGAATTGCAAAAGCAACATGAGAACATGTCAGCATTCGATATGATCGAACACCTGAAGTTGCTCTATCAAGAGCAAGCAAGGCATGAGAGGTTTGAAGTTTCAAAAGCCCTTTTTCAAAGCAAGTTAGCTGAGGGAGCCCCTGTAGGTCCCCATGTACTCAAGATGATTGGGTATGTGGAAAACCTTGAGAGATTGGGTTTTCCACTCGAAAAGGAACTTGCAACTGATTTGATCTTGCAATCGTTGCCAGATAGTTTCAGTCAATTTTTCCTAAATTTCAATATGATTGATATGGACAAATCTCTTCCTGAACTGCTCGCCATGTTAAGAACTGCCGAGCAGAATCTGAAGTCAAAAGGGAAGTCCATTTTGATGATCAGAAATGGAAAGAGACAGAACAAAAGGCCCACTAAGCAGAGTGATAAGGGGAAGGGCAAGGAAGTTGCCAATCCCAGATCCACTGCTGCTTTGAAGCCTAGTGGAGGCATAGCAAAAGAAGGCACCTGCTTCCATTGCGGTAAGACCGGACACTGGAAGAGGAACTGCCCAAAGTACCTGGAAGATAAGAAGAATGGAGCAGAGACTTCAACTTCAGGTATTTTTGTTATTAATTTATCTACTTCTGCATCATGGGTATTAGATACTGGATGCATTTCTCACATTTGTACAAATGTGCAGGAACTAAAAAGGAGCAGATATTTGGCAAAAGGTGAAGTCGACCTACGAGCTGGCTATGGAGCAAAGGTTGCTGCTTTAGCCGTAGGAACTTTTGTATTGACTTTACCTAGTGGTTTAATAATTCAGTTAGAGAACTGTTATTATGTACCTGCAATTAGCAGGAATATTATTTCCATTGCTTGTTTGGACAAGTTTGGTTTTTCATTTATAATAAAGAACAATTGTTGCTCAATTTATTTGAATGATATATTCTATGCTACTGCACAAATGAACAATGGACTATATGTCCTTGATCTTGAAATGCCTATTAATAACATTAATACAAAAGGGTTAAACCTAACGAGTTAAAACCAACTAGGTAAGAATATTAAAACTCTTCGATCAAATCGAAGTGATGAGTATTTAATCCTAGAGTTTGATGACCATCTGAAAGAGTGTGGGATCCTATCCCAACTTACTCCTCCTGGAACATCCCAATGGAAGGGTGTATCTGAGAGAAGAAATCGAACCCTGTTGGACATGGTCCGATCCATGATGAGTCACACCAATCTTCCAAACTCCTTTTGAGGACATACACCATTGACATCAGCTTACACACTTAACCGTGTTCCATCCAAAAAGGTTGATAAGACACCATATGAGATATGGAGTGGTAAGAGACCACATATGTCTTACATGAAGATTTGGGGTTGCGAAGTTTATGTGAAACGACAAATTTCAACTAACCTTGAGCCCAAATCTGACCAATGCTTATTTGTGGGGTATCCTAAAGAAACAAGAGGATATTACTTCTACAATCCTTCTGAGGGCAAAGTGTTTGTCGCTCGAACTGGAGTTTTCCTAGAAAAGGATTTTAATTCCAAAGGAACAAGTGGGAGGAAAGTACTGTAGCACCTCAAATTTGCACCTATCATTGTACATACATTTTCATATTAGGTCATAGCATATCATGGTCCATTGCATAGCATTGCATTGTCCCTTTTGCCTCAAGTGCAAGATCATCAGAAGAATTAGGTCAAACTGATCAGGAGATCAGTCAACCAAGCAAGCAAGTGTGTTTCTCAAGGAGCCAAGGCCCTAGGGTTGGTCCAACATGTTCACATGACTTGGGGATCCTTTTGAAGTGTTTAAGTCAAGGGTTGGATGTTCAGAAGTCATCAGTTCATGCACAGTCAGTCAGAAACCCTAGAAAGTCAAAGTTGGTCAACTGTGGCTGATTCTATGGTTTTGATGGATGGATTTGGTTTGAGAGAGCTTATTCATGTCCCAATAGGCCTCATATATCATGGCAATCATTATCATTGAAGAATTTGAAGCCAATCAGAAAATTTCCAAAAATAGAAACTGGACCTGTAATTTTAACTGTCAAAAATGGAAACTTCTTGATCCCAAACTTACATCATGATACAAGCTTCAAATGAATTTTTGCCCAACATGAAAGTTGAAGATCTTGTTCTACCATTTCCAAAAAGTCCAAGAACTCTCAATTCCCATGTATGGTTGTCAAGATATGATCAAATCATTTTCACAAAATCTTGAACTTCAAAAGGCCATATCTCTCAAACCATTTGGCCAATTTTGGTGGGGTTTTTTCCTACAAACCACATTTCATCTCCTCTTTCCAAAAATATAAATTTCATGAGCCAAAACATTGCCAATCAAAATGGCATTTTTGAACCTAGCACATTTGAGTTTCAACTAAGGTGCATTTTTGAAGTTTTGATTTAAGTGTTTTCTATCACATTAGCCATTGGGAATTGGTTCAAAACATGATTTCTGACTTGCCAAAGCCCAAACTCGGGCAGACCTACACCTCCATATGCTTTTTTGGTCAAAATTAGCAATTGTGCAAATTGGTTCATTAGAGCAAAGTTCGATTAGCACATGATTACCAATGCTTAAACAGAAATATATAATGATATTTTCTGTCATTGGAGCAACCCTAGCAGCCATCTAACCACAGAAATCTACTCTCTCTCAAATTCCATCTTGCTTGCATTTTCCAAAATCAGTCAAAAAGCTCCAAAGAACTCGAGCAAGCCATTGTTTATTCACCATCCAAGCATCATTGTGGACACTTTGCAACCATATTTCCCCAACTGAAAGCTCCTTTCCTAGCACTGTTTTCAAAGAGCTCAACCATGGCAGATTGATATTCTAGCAAGAACAAGCTACATTGAGCCAAGATTACTTCACCATTCAACTTGTGGAGGCTAAGTTTTCCTCTGTTCGAGCTTATACAAGCCAGAAAACACCCGAATCTTCATCTGCCTTGCAGATTTGGTTAGTATTCGATTCTCTCTATTTCCAAAACTTTGCCATGCTTAGTGTAGGTCTTAGTACCCTGATCATTATGAGCTTTGAATGGTAGAATTTGGTTAAGTAATTAGCAAGAAATCTGGAAATGAAGATTGATGTTCATATGCTTTTTTGCTCGATTCTCTCTCAATAGCTTGTTACCATGAAAATAATGCTTGGAGTTGTCATGTGTATGGTCTGTTGGTTCTATTGGTGTACTCATTGATCATTTCTGGGAATGTTTGTTCTTGAGCAAGTTTTAATGTTGAATGTTCTTTGGTTCGATTCATGATATATGTGATGTTTTGATGAAAATTGATGTTGGATTCTTACTTGCCATGCCATGCTGAACATTTGTGTATATTTAATTTTGGTTTCTGGAAATTTTGAGAAAACACGATTTTGGGCAAGTGAAGAAGATGACACTGTTCATCCAAAACCCTAGATTCACTGTTGCTTTGCCCAGAATTCTGGAGTTGAACGTGTGCATGGCACTGTTACGCCATGCCAGCCAATGAAATCATTTCCTGGCCGTGCCTAAAACGTGGTCGTTTTGTTAAGTGAGCTTCATAATTACAGCTTTGCCATCCGGTCCATTAATTAATTCATATTAATTCATTTTAATTTCTTATTTTATTTCATTTGGCATGGTTCACTTTGAAAAATCATATTTCATTCATGTTAATTCCAAATCTCATGGGAATTTTTGCATCATCTTCATCATGATCCCTAGTTTTTTATCATGATTTTTGCTGATTTTTTGGATGAGTGAATTTTAAATGGCATTAGGGTTTGTAGAATGTGACCAAATATTGTACATCTTGCCAATTCAATTGTGAAATGATGAGGATATATCCAATGACTCTGAAATTTTTTGTGCTTAATCTACACTCATTCATGTTTATTTTGATGTAAAGTTTGTGAATTTATCTTATGTGGTTTGAGAGTTGTGAATTTTTGAAGTAGGGTGTGACAACTTGTGTCACACCATGGATGTACAATTTGCTGATTTTTGTATCCATGCTTCCTGACCTTCAAATGAATTGATTTTTTGCATGAACCATGTCTCATATGTCTAGTTTATGTGTGAATTTTCTTGGATTTAACTATGCCATTTCCAAATTGTTTGAGATTTTTCTCCCCTGTCTAGTCAAATGTTGACTTTGTGTGATACATCTTGCCATTCCATTTGGGAAATTCTCATACTTTATTGGATGATCATGAAATTTCACATGTGCATACTAGACATCTTAAGCTTTACATTGGTGTTGATCCCATTCATTTCTCATCTGTTGTCATTGAGTTATGATTTTTTGAAGTTGATACATGTTTGTTTGACTTCTTTGTGCTTGCTTGAATTGGTTTTGACTTTCTGATTTTAATTGACCATCTTCCCATGATCCAATTGAGCTGAAATTTCATATGCATGTCATGTTATGGATTTTGATTGAGCATGAATTATTTGGTGATTTTTGGAATTGATTATGTTTGGTTTTGAGCTAAGTCTTGCTGTTGACTTCATTGAGCATGTTCAAATTTGCTTTGACTTTATGATTTTCATTGACTGCCTTCCACTTGTCCAAATGTGATGAAATTTGACATGCTTACCATGCTAGGTGTTAGGATTGATCATGATTTATTTGGTGATTTTTGAAAATGTTTGAGTTGACTTTTGATGCAAGTCATTCTGTTGACTTCTTTGAGCCCTCCCTTGCCATGCTTTGACTTCTTTTGCTTGTGAATTGATGATGATGCATGATATAAACTTGAGACCAATTGAGCTTGCTTCTTAAATGTTTGAACTTGATTTTGGTTGACTTTCATTTGCTGTTTTGACTTTCTCATTCCTTTTTGACCCTAGGCTTGTCCTAGTGGTCCAGTTACTTACTGTTGAGCTTATGTTTTCAGGTTGAACACCAAATGACCAATGAGATCAATTTCTTTTGATTAAGATTGTTTGAATATCATTGTCTAACCTCTTGGTTTTGTAGGTGGCTTGACTCATTTGATTTGAGTCTTGCGCTTTGCACATTTGGTTATCTGATTTGACTGTTGATTCCTATTTCCTTTGTTTTAACTTGTGAACTGTGTACTGATCTGTTTGACCATTTCAGGTACCTTTAGTTGCTTAGTTCTTTGAACTTGCTTTGCTTTGCTTTAAATAGCAACTTGCTTGAGGTATAATTCCTTCTTCTTCATGTAGTCTGGAAGACCTGGCCTGTTACTTGGCCAGGCAACTGTCTGAAGTCCTCCTTAAGAGGCAATGTTTGTGTATGTTTAATTTGTCCTTGTACATAGTCAAAGACCTCCTAAGTGAAGAGGCAATTGGCAGAACCAAGGGATAAGCAACCTATCCCCTGCTATTCTGTGTGTCTTCTGCTTTGCTCACACCACTGTGTTGATGCATTGCAGATACAAACCCAAGATCTTGTATAATCGTACAGTTGAGTCAGTTTCAAATGTGTAGAAGGGTTCCCACCTTTTGAACCCACACATTCTTGTCTTAAGCTCTCCCAGGCCAGGGATAGAAGCTGTGAAGTCTCATCTTCACTCACCTTTCATCTGCTTCACCTTAGCCCCTCAATGGCAAGGTTAAGAGCACCACTCACCCCATTCCAGAGGTTTGTTTGTTGAGGTTGATGTGACCCCTCGACTAAAACCTAACCCATGCTTGAGCCCCCTTGTTGGTGTGTTTATGCTGTATGTGTTTGTGTGTGCTTATGTGGTGTGTTTGTATCCCCTAAGTTTGTTAGACTCCGCGTAGTCTCGTTTGCATGTCAATTAAGGTAGCACGGTTCCTTCGTATAGGACTTCCTTTCTTGCCTGGGCTTTCTTAAAACACAAACAAACACCATCCCCTCTTAAGGATACGTTAACTCCTTCTACTACAGATGAGTAAGTCTCCAAAGGTCGAGCATCAGGTAGATCGTGCAGTGACGTTGTCCACTTAAAAAACACAAACCAACAGTAATGGTTTAGCCGAACTACGGCAACTCTGATTCTCATGTCCAGATGAGATACGTAGGCACGAGATGCGACGTCTTGTCGAGTTTGACTAACAACTAACACTAATTCTTTTCTCTCACCCCTGTTGTGATTGGGATATCCCCTTTCTCTTGCCCTAGTTGCAATTGAGACCTTTCTTTTGCCTGTTAGTTAGAAACCTTAACTTAGGGTTGATCTTTGCATGACAACATCTAGGCTCGAGTCGTAGTCTCCCTAGAGTTGTGTCTCCCTCTGTTATCTGGTTAGGCTAGATCCTTGTCCCTGCGTAGGGGAACTACATCGCCCTGATCTTCATACCAGATGAAGTATGTAGGCAGGAGATTGAGCTGATCTCTCCGGGCGCCTTTTCTTTTCTTTTGTGTGTGTTGTTTGACAGTTATAGGCTCGAGTCCCCGACTCCCTATTTACTTGTTGAGTTGTGGCGTGCTTGGAAGCCGATGTAAGTCCATCGAGTGGCATTTGGGTTCCAGTGTGTGTGTGTTTAGGTTCGGATGCTGACATAAGTCCAGTGATTGGCAGTCGGGCTCCATGTTTGCCTGTGTGTTTTGTTTGTTTGTGTGCGTGTCAGCCGAGCTACGAATGCTCTGATTCTTCTCTCGTCCGAGAAGATACGTATGCATGGGATGCGATATCCTAGCGAGCATGTGTCGTCTCCCCAGTCCGAACTACTTCGACTCTGATGTCTATGCCTGATAGACTAAGTAGGCCCAGGATACGATGTCCTGCCGAGTCGGTTTCAGTCAGTTTCTTTTGTCTCTTTCAGCCAGTGTGTGTGAGTTTGAGCAGTGTTTTAGCAACCAATATTCCTTCCTTTTGTGCGTGGATCCCGTAGAGTACTACGGATGCGTAGGGGTGCTAATACCTTCCCTTCGCATAACCGACTCCCGAACTCATTCTCTTTGGTCGCGAGACCATGTTCTTTCCTAGGTTTACTCTGAGCGTTTCCTTTCCCTCTTTTGGGATAAATAACGCACGGTGGCGGCTCTGTTGTTCTTGTTTCCCGCCGGTTTTTCGCGTGATGCGACAGCTGGCGACTCTGCTGGGGACATAGAGAAGTTGACCTATGCTGGTCCATCTTCCCTGAGCGAGTCTCTCCTAGCGCTCTCTAGGATTAGGGTTTTGGTTGCTTTGTGCTGTGTTTATTTATTGCATTCATTATTTGTTCATTTCATTTATTGATTGCATTGATTGTGTGCATTGATGTTTGCATTCATATTCATTATTCATTCTGCCTGGCTGGTTGTCTGTTTTTTCTGTGTGGGGGGGAGTCAGTTGAGGTAAAAGTTCCAATACCCAGACCATGAGTGAAATCTAGGATGATTAGGAATAGAGTGATTCATGGGAAGCGGGTGGTATTGCGCCACTTAGCGGAACATTGATATCACGAGCAGTTCAGACCCTGGTGGGATATCGTCGTTACATACTTCGGGTGTGTATATGATGGTATTCTGCGAAAGGTTATTTATGCTGCGTTTCTCTCAGCCTTTACCCTGGCCTAGACTACACCCGCGAGTGGGGAAGGGTTGATCATTACAGGTACTGTTGGTGACTTGGTTCTGTTGGTGACTATGAGTTCAGACAGTGTTTTCAGTTGACCTTAAGTTGGATTTGGGTTCCGAGTTTTGACTGAAGCTTCGACCTAGTGATCAGTTTGCACAACCAGCCAGTCCGGTCTGCATCATTTGCATCATAGCATATTTATTTTTCAAAAGAAATGCATTGAAAAAAAATTGAAAAAAAAGAAAAAAAAAGAAGAAAAGAAAAAGAAAAAAACTAATCTCTGCATGCATATCATTTCTCAGGTACATTCCAGAGCTTGTCTACCGATATAGATGGCAACAGTCTCAGAGCCGAAGCGGAAGACCTGTTCCTACAGCTTTCATCGTGAGCCGTTGACTTCACTGATTGAGTCGGGTAGCTTTGTGACAGACGATCGTCTGAAGAGTTTTGTTGGGCAGTTTGGAGATATTCTGACAGTGCTGAAGACAGTAGTGGATCCGGTGCCTCTGCAGACTCTTCTTCAGTTCTACGATCCAGAGCTCAGATGCTTCACATTTCAAGATTATCAGCTAGCACCTACTCTCGAGGAGTACTCTATTCTGATGAACGTCCCGGTTCAGCATCAGACTCCCTTCTTGGACGTCCCAAAGGAGGTTGACTTCAGGTTGATTGCCAGAGCTCTCCGGTTGAGTGTTAAGGAGGTTGGTGAGAATTGGAAGCCCTGTGGGGAAGTTGTGGGCCTACCGTTGAAGTTTCTTCTGAGGGTTGCCGGAGATGAAGCAGAAAAAGGAAATTGGGAAGTTTTTCACGCACAGCTTGCCGCCTTGATATATGGAATCATTCTATTTCCCAGTATGCCAAATTTTGTTGATCATGCTGCCATCAGCATTTTTATCAGAGGGAATCCAGTCCCAACCCTTCTAGCTGATACTTACTATGCCATCCACAGTAGGCATGGTAAGGGTGGAGCCATCAGGTGCTGCCTACCTCTCCTGTTTAGATGGTTTATGTCTCTTCTGCCAGTCAGTGGACCATTTGTGGATACCCAGAGCACTCTTAGGTGGACTCAGAGGGTCATGTCGCTCACCTCCTATGACATCAGATGGCAGTCTTACCGGATGGACGTACGGAATGTTATCATGAGTTGTGGTGAATTCCGGAATGTGCCACTTGTGGGGACCAAGGGTTGCATCAATTACAACCCAGTTCTTTCTCTTCGCCAGCTAGGGTTTGTCATGAGTAGAAGGCCACTTGAAGCTGAGATAGTTGAGAGTGTGTATTTTGAGAAGCGTACTGACCCTGTTAGAGTGGAGCAGATAGGGAGAGCCTGGAAGTCGGTTGGAGTGAAGGATGGATTTGTCTTAGGGAAGAAGTTTGCCATTGCAATGCCCGATTACACCGATTGGGTAAAGAAGAGAGTGGAAACTTTGTTGCTACCCTACGATAGGATGGAGCCGTTGCAGGAGCAACCACCCTTGGTTCTTGCTGATAGTGTGCCTGCTGAGCACTATAAGCAAGCCCTGATGGAGAGTCGTCGTCTGAGAGAGAAAGAGCAAGACGCTCAGATGGAGTTGTACAAAGCTAAAGCTGATAAGCTGCACTTGGCCCATCAACTCAGGGAAGTGCAAGGAGAGGATGCTGGCAGAGCAAGGAGTAAGAAGAGATCATATGAGGAGATGGAATCCATGTTGGATGCAGAGCATAGGGAGTGCTTGAGACTGCAGAGAGCAGAAGTCAACTATCAGAAGAAGATCAGAGACTTGGAGAAGCAACTCAAAGACAAAGACATTCAGTTGAAGAAAGAGATGGAGTTGAGACAGAAATCAGAGGACTATCTTGGAGGAGAAGTCTTGGAGCTCAGAAGACAACTGAAAGAGAAGATTACCCCTCTACCAGATTGTTCAGAATGCTCACTGTTGATGGACCAGTGCCATTACCTGAAGACCCTCATTCCGGAAGACCGTCTGTCTTAGTCTGTACCTCTGTTGGTTTTTATTTGAGAATCACCTCCAGGCCTGTTGGATGGGATTCATTTGTTTGTACTCCGTCTTTTGGATCTTTATTGAGAATCACCTCCAGGCTTGTTGGATGGGATTCTTTTCTTTGTACTCTGTTTATGCGAATATTCTGTTGACTTGGTTGTATTGACCTTTTTTACCCTTATGTATAGATGAGGTTGTCAGTATTTCCCTGTTGTTCTCTTTTTCCCTGTATCTGTATTGTTCTCTTGTTGCTGCAGGTTGCCATCTTTTGAGGATGGGTCAGGCTCTTTGAATGCCTGAGAAATGAGCATATCATGTGCATCATACACATCATTAAACATCATACTCATATCATTTGCATAACAGGTGTTCTTGTGCCGTCTTCTCACTTTGATTCCTGTGTCCAGGCAGGATAGCTGATCAAAGACCGCACCGCTACTCAACGAGGCTCAACCATCAACGCAACATGGATCAAGTACAAGCCGAGTTAGCTGAGATGAGGGCTAACATGGCCCAGTTCATTCACATGATGCAAGGGGTTGCGCAAGGTCAAGAAGAACTCCGAGCACTGGTCCAGAGGCAAGAAGCTACATTGCCACCGCCCAACCAGCCTCTGCAAGAAGGAAACCCAGTTCCTGACGTTCCTGCCGCTGCTATTCCCGTCAACAACTATGATGTAGGTGAAGAGTTGAGGGGTATCCGAGTTGACGGTCAACCTATTATTCCTGATGCTGCTAATGCCAGAGTCATCCATGCTCCGGCCCGTAACAGAGTTCCGATTGTTGACAGACAAGAGGATTTGTTCACTATGCTCAGCGAAGACGAAGATATTCTGGGTAGAAATGATGCGAGAGATCGCAGAGTTGAGGCCCTTGCTGAGAAGATCCGGGCAATGGAATGTCAAAACTCCCTCGGTTTTGATGTTACAAATATGGGATTGGTAGAAGGACTGAGAATCCCGCATAAATTCAAGGCGCCGTCATTCGACAAATACAACGGTACCTCCTGCCCTCGCACCCATGTGCAGGCATATTACAGAAAAATATCCGCATACACTGATGATGAGAAGATGTGGATGTATTTCTTCCAAGACAGCCTATCTGGGGCGTCTTTGGACTGGTATATGGAATTGAAGCGGGATTCAATTCGATGCTGGAGAGATCTGGGTGAAGCGTTCCTCAGACAGTATAAGCACAATATGGACATGGCTCCGACCAGGACTCAGCTACAGAGTCTATGTCAGAAGAATAATGAAAGCTTTAAAGAGTACGCCCAGAGGTGGCGCGAGCTAGCTGCGAGAGTTCAACCCCCTATGCTGGAAAGGGAGTTGACTGACATGTTCATCAGTACTCTGCAAGGTGTATATATGGACCGGATGGGAAGCTGCCCATTCGGAAGTTTTTCTGACGTCGTCATCTATGGCGAAAGGACTGAAAGTTTGATCAAAGCTGGTAGGATCCATGATACAGGTTCTTCGTCATCCTCGAAGAAACCCTTCTCTGGGGCACCTCGCCGTAGAGAAGGAGAGACCAATGCTGTACAACACAGAGGGGGTGTGTACAGAGCCAATGCAAACAGAGATCGGTATCGTCCAGTGGCTGTAGTGACTATTCCTGCACCTCAACCTCGTCCACAACAACAAAGAGTTCAACAACAACCGCAACAACAACAACAACGACGTCCTTTTCAGCCCAGGCAGAGATTGCAGGCTGACAGAAGATTTGACCCACTGCCTATGACGTACGCCGAATTGTTACCCGAACTACTCCGGTTAGGGTTTGTGGAGCTGCGTACGATGGCTACTCCAACAGTATTGCCTCCTGGCTATGATGCAAACGTCCGTTGTGATTTTCACTCTGGGGCACCAGGCCACCATACTGAAAGATGCCGGGCTTTGCAACATAAGGTTCAAGATCTGATCGATGCTAAGGCGATCAATTTTGCTCCGGTGCCGAACGTAGTAAACAATCCTATGCCTCAGCATGGTGGGCATAGGGTGAACAATGTTGAAGGAGGAGAGGCTGAAGATTTGGTTGTTGATGTGGAAGATGTTCAGACGTCTTTGTTGGTAGTGAAGGGCCGTTTGCTGAAGGGGGGTGTTGACCCGGGCTGTAAAGAAGACTGTGTGGGTTGTTCAGAAGCTACCAATGGGTGTGACCAGCTGAAGGCTGGTATTCAAAGATTAATTGATGAGGGTTGTCTCCAGTTCAGCCGGGCTGTTAAAAGTAATGGGTCAGTGTCTACTGTTACCATTTATTTCAAGCCGTCTGAAGGACGAGGGCGAGGGGCTGTCAGTGCACCGACAACAAGCAATACTCCGGTTACCATTCCAGCTCCGGTAACCATTAGTGCACCAACTACTATTGTTGCGCCTGGCAGAAGGCAAGTTGAAAATAGTAGGGCTGTTCCATGGAGGTACGACAACGCCTATCGCAATGATAGAAGGGTTGGTAATCAGACAAGGCCAATTAGTCAAGCACCTGTTACTATCAGCGCTCCAGTGAGAACTCCTGTAGTTGCTAGTCCGGTGGTGGACAATGTTGGAGGGCCAGGAGGCTTCACCAGGAGTGGACGACTGTTTGCTCCTCAGCCTTTGAGGGATGCTAATGCTGAGGCATCTGCCAGGGCTAAGGGCAAACAAGCTGTGGTTGACGAGGAACCGGCTCAGAAAGAGGCTGAGGGTTCTTTCGAAAAGGATGTGGAGGAGTTTATGAAAATTATCAAGAAGAGTGACTACAAGATTGTAGATCAGCTCAATCAAACTCCGTCAAAAATTTCCATACTCTCTTTGCTGATGTGCCCTGAGGCACACCGGGACGCATTGTTGAAGATGCTGAACATGGCGTACGTCCCGCAAGAGATATCCGTCAACCAGTTGGAGGGTGTACTAGCCAACGTGAGCACCAGGCATGGTGTAGGTTTCACTGATCTAGACCTAACGCCTGAGGGTCGCAATCATAACAAAGCCTTGCACATCACTATGGAGTGCAAGGGCGCTGTTTTATCTCACGTGCTGGTAGACACCGGGTCGTCCCTGAATGTCCTACCCAAACAGATCCTGAAGAAGATAGATGTTGAGGGAGTCGTGCTCACTCCCAGTGACCTTATTGTGCGTGCTTTCGATGGATCCAAGCGTTCTGTCTTTGGTGAAGTCACATTGCCGGTGAAGATAGGTCCGGAAGTGTTCGATGTCATCTTCTATGTGATGGACATTCAGCCTGCTTATAGCTGTTTGTTGGGGCGTCCATGGATTCACGCCGCTGGGGCAGTCTCGTCGACTCTCCATCAAAAGCTCAAGTATGTCTGGAACGGTCAGATCGTGACCGTGTGTGGCGAAGAAGAGATTCTGGTGAGTCATCTCTCCTCATTTAAATATGTTGAGGTAGATGGCGAGATCCACGAAACCCTGTGCCAGGCATTTGAGACTGTGGCGCTCGAAGGGGTAGCTTGTGCTGAGCAGAGAAAGCCAGGTGCTTCGATTACATCATACAAGCAGGCCAAAGAGGTGGTTGACTCTGGCAAAGCTGAAGGCTAGGGCAAGATGGTTGACTTGCCAATTAAGGAAGACAAATTCGGCATTGGGTACGAGCCTCTCCAAGCAGAGCAGAGCGTACAAGCAGGTCCGAGTACCTTTACCAGCGCTGGGATGATGAACCATGGAGATGTCTTTGCTACTGATGGTGAAGACAGTGATTGTGATTTGGACGTCTGGGTCCGCCCTTGTGCACCAGGCGAGTCTATCAACAATTGGACAGCTGAAGAAGTGGTCCAAGTTACTCTACTGACAGAGTAATTTTCCTTTGTTTTTTTTCATTTTGCATGAAACCCTACGTTCTGCCCAAGGCGTAGTGGTTCATTGTAGGGCCACATCATGTTTACAATGTTTATAAATAAAGGACGTTTTGCAATCAAATTTTGAGATCTCTGTCTTTCTATTTTCTGTTTTTCACTTTTTCAAAACAATAAAAATGGCAATGTTTTTTGTTTTTTGTGACTTTATTGAAATCTTTTTCTAAAAACAAAACATTAAACATGCAGAAGTGATATTTTGGCATCCACTGTGAACGACTCTGTTATGGCTCAGTATGATTTCGACAATCCCATCTACCAAGCTGAAGAGGAGAGTGAGGAAGACTGTGAACTCCCTGCAGAATTGGTCAGACTACTGAAGCAAGAGGAAAGGGTCATCCAACCTCATCAGGAGGAATTGGAAATCGTTAATCTTGGTACTGAGGACGCCAGAAAAGAGATCAAGATTGGGGCTGCTTTAGAAGACTCTGTCAAGAAGAGGCTAATTGAGATGCTAAGAGAATATGTGGAAATATTCACCTGGTCATACCAAGACATGCCTGGGTTGGATACAGACATCGTGGTGCATCGGTTACCTCTTAGAGAGGAGTGTCCGTCGGTCAAGCAGAAGCTTCGCAGAACTAGTCCTGATATGGCAGTCAAGATCAAGGAAGAGGTTCAGAAGCAGTGGGATGCAGGTTTTCTGGCTGTAACAAGTTACCCACCGTGGGTTGCCAACATTGTTCCCGTGCCGAAGAAGGATGGCAAAGTCAGGATGTGTGTCGATTACCGGGACCTGAACAGGGCGAGTCCGAAGGATGATTTCCCATTACCTCACATTGATGTATTGGTGGATAATACGGCTCAGTCTTCGGTATTCTCTTTCATGGACGGTTTCTCAGGCTACAACCAGATCAAGATGGCGCCAGAGGACATGGAAAAGACGACATTCATTACACCTTGGGGCACGTTCTGCTACAAAGTGATGCCATTTGGGCTGAAGAATGCCGGTGCTACCTATCAGAGGGCAATGACGACTCTCTTTCATGACATGATGCACAAGGAAATTGAAGTGTACGTGGATGATATGATTGCGAAGTCACAGACGGAAGAGGAGCACCTGGTTAATCTGCAGAAGTTATTTGACAGACTGGTCAAGTTCAAACTGAGGCTGAATCCGAACAAGTGTACGTTTGGAGTGAGATCCGGGAAGCTCTTAGGCTTCATTGTCAGTGAGAAGGGGATTGAGGTAGATCCAGCAAAAGTCAAAGCTATTCAAGAGATGCCTGAACCGAAGACGGAAAAGCAAGTCCGTGGGTTTTTAGGGAGGTTGAACTACATTGCAAGGTTCATATCTCATCTAACTGCTACATGTGAACCAATTTTCAAACTACTCAGAAAGAATCAGGCGATCAAATGGAATGACGACTGTCAGAAAGCTTTTGACAAAATCAAAGAATATTTACAGAACCCTCCAATCCTGATTCCTCCAGTTCCAGGAAGACCACTGATAATGTACCTATCAGTTACCGAGACTTCGATGGGGTGTGTATTGGGGCAGCATGACGAGTCTGGTCGAAAAGAGCATGCTGTCGCATCCTGCGAAAAATCAACCGGCGAGCCTAAAAATAAAAACACACAGAGCCGCCACTAAACGTTATTTATCCCAAGATAGGGAAAGGAAACGCTCAGAGAAACCTGGAAAGACATGGTCTCGCGACCAGAGAGAAAGGGTAAGGGAGTCGGTTACGCAAGGGGAAGGTATTAGCACCCCTCACGTCCGTCGTACTTGACGGGATCCACGTCTTAGAATAAAGAATAGGTTGCTAAAACATCACACACACACACGGGGAACACAGGTGGGGTTAGGAGAAACGAGCTCGATAAGGCATTGCACCTTATGCCTACATATCTTGTCTGGAACAAGAATCAGAGCCACTGTAGTTCGGCTTACGCACGCCAAACAACACAAAACAACAAAACAGACAAGAGTGGCAAACATGGAGCCCGACAACCACTGGATGGAATTACGTCGACATCCGAACCAAAACACACTCAAAAGGGCAAACGTGGAGCCCGACAGCCAATCACTGGGCTTACGTCGGCATCCGAGCCAAAACAAACAATCAGATAACAAGTAAACGCACGCAAAAAAGAAAAAGGTTGCCCGGAGTGGTCTCGCACGACCACCTGCCTACATACCTCGTCTGGAACGAGGATCAGGGCGATGTAGTTCCCCTGAAAGGAACTAAATTGCTAACCAGAAACCGGGGAAAACACGACACTAGGGAGCTGAGACTCGAGCCTAATGTTGTCATGCAAAGTCACCCTAAGTTCAGGTTTCTACCTACTTGCATCAGTGCGATCTAATCCTAACCAGGAAAGAAGAAAGCATACAAGCATACATCATATATCAAATGAGAACAGGCATCTCAAACAAGCATGTCAATCAGAGATTCACAGAGCACCCGCTATAACCAAACAAGAGGCTCAATCAAAGGGGTTTGACCGCCGAAGCGAGTCGTCTGTACATGGTTTTGACTTGCTCTTAACCTTGCCATTACGAGGCTAAGGTGAAGCAGATGAAGAGGTGAAGTGAGGATCAGACCTCACAGCTCATATCCCTAACCAGGGAGAGCGTCTGACAAATGAGCATGGGTCCAGAATGGGGGGACCCTTCTATACTCGGAGACTCTGACTCAATGTGCACTGCACAGGATCTTGGGTTAGGATCTCAATGCTTCAACCATGTAATGGGAGCAAGGAGAAGACTCAACTGAATAGTGGGGGGTAGACTGCATACCCCTACCTTCCACCAATTGCCTTATTTAAAGGACTTTCACCTGCTTGGGCTTAAAAATAAACAACCACAATCATTGCCTCTTAAGGAGGACTTCAGACATTTATTTGCCCGGCCCGGTAACAGCCGGGTCTCCAGACTACATGAAGTCAAGAGGACCTACCTCGATGCAAGTTGCTTAAGCAACGCAAAGCAAAAGTTCACAAGGAACTGAGCAACTAAAGTACCTGGAAACAATCAAACACAGTTAGTACTCAGACAGACAAAACCAAACAGCAAGTGTTCAATCAATCAAACTATACAAAGCAATGCACAACAAAGCAAGCTCAAAGCTTAAGCCCAAGCTTCAAAACCTACAAAACAATGTTATGTTAGTGTACCAACATCAACAACATCAATTAAAATAGATTTGGATCATTCTCCATGTGCATTATGCCTTTGATCCTGAAAAATCAAGCAAACATTAGCAACTAGACCACTAGGCCAAGCCTAGGGTCCAAAAGCAAGAAAAAAATAGTAAACAGCAAGGTATTCACCCACCAATCTCAAATTAAAGTCAAACAAGAGCAAACATCATTGGTCTCATGTTTATATCATCCATCATGTTCATGTTATGCACAAAACAAGGCACATTGGTTCAAATGAAACACCAAGCATACAAACAGAACTATTGCATTCAAACCCACATCAAAGCAAATCCAAAAATTCTCAAATTAATCACACCTAAACAGGGGGTACTCAAGGTCCACCATGTCAAATTTGAGCTCATTTGGGCAAATGGAACCATGTCAATAAAAATCAACAAAAACAGACACAATCATAGGCTCCAAAACACAATATCAACACATGCTTCCACTTCAAAAATTCATAACTTAATGAAAACAATAAAGAAATGGATGAGACCAAAACAGGGAGGTCCTAACATGTGTCTACTACAAGCATGCCAAATTTCATGATTATACAATACCATATGAGCATTTCCCATTCAATCTACCAACCTATGTCACATGACCTTGCATAAATGATCACCAGAGATGAAAAATAGCAATCAATTTGAAAATGCCACATAAAATTCCACAAAAATTCACATAGCATCTTGACATGTTAATCAACCATCATGCAAAATTTCAATCAATTCTAACAAGTATAGGTCATGTAAAAAATTCCAGAAAGTTGACATCAAGAGGTGTGACACAAATTGTCACACCTAAGTTCCATAATTTTCTGCTCAATGACCAGGTATCAAAAATTCATGAAATTTACATGGAAATAAGCATCAATGAGTCAAGAATCATCACAAAAATTGGCAAGAATTTATTTTATGATATGAGCATTTCATGAATCAATTAGCAAAATGTAGCAAAATATGGCACATGTGGAAAAACCCTAGGTCAAATGGAATTTCTACCAAGCACAACTTTGACCAATAGGTCAAAAAAATTCTACACAAGTCAACAAAGTCAACATAAAAATTTCCACAATTTTCTACATTTTTTTATGAATTTTTAAAGGTCATATGAATTTTTTAATAATTAAATGAATTAATTAAAAATGACAATGGCAGTATTGTAATTCCTGGCGCGGTGGAGGGAAACACAGAATTTGAAAATTCAAAAGCATTTCTGGATCAAACGCGTTAACTGCTTCGTTCTCAACCAAACGTTTTTCCAGAATTTTAGAAAAATGATGAACACAAAATTTCAACGAAAATGGACATGCATATAACCGATGGAATCGTCTGAACACGTAGATAACAAATATCAACTTATTTCCTCCTAAATGTTCCTAAATCATGCGAATCGAAGAAGTTAGGGTTTATGTTCATATCTTAAAATCCAGATTTCTCCTCCTATGGTTCATCATTCTCAAAACTAATCACATCACCGTGCTCTACATAACATGAACTATCAAACGCATATAAGCTTGAAGCAAATCATGAGATTCGAAATTTCTCAAACCTGGAAATGGCAGTGTGAAAACAGTGGAATCCGTGCTCTTCCTCCTCAAACAGTCGCAGTATATGCTTCAAGAAACTGAATGCCAAGCTCAGGTGCACTTGATTCCACTCCTAACATGTGAATTCTTGATTTACCATTGGAGCACCTTCCTATGACAGCCACGATTCAAGTCTTTTCCACCTTCAATCTCCACAAACAGTTGCCAAGGATGATGATTGGAGTTCAGATCAAAAAGAATTTCGAAGTTTGGTTGAGAATTGATGATGAAATTTGGATTTGAAGGTTTTTGTGTTCTTGAGGGTTTGAGAGAATTTGATGAGTTCTTGATCCAACTTTGGGAAATGTGTGATTCTGTTATGATTAACAGATGATTATGATTATATACATGAGCTTAATTATCCCTTAATCCACTTAATTAGCCAAATGCATTATTAGTGTAAATGGTAATTTGTAAGAAAGGGCAAAAATGTAATTCCACTATGCCAGCTCATGCCACCTGTTTTGACAACACATACACCTTTCAATTATCACATGTGAGCTGTAGAAACTTTCCTCACGCCCATTGGATGTGTAAATCTCAAAATCACCATGTGATACCACTTGTCCAATTTTAGCACTTCCATTTTCCAAACCAAATCTCAAACCATATGCCTTGGCCATGAAGTGATGATTCAAACAAGCTTAAAATGCCACTTATGAGGTGTAGCAAAAAGTCCCATCCAAAAATTCCAATTATTTTGAGAGTTGGACAATTTTGCCCCTGGTCCTATTCAGCTGTCCAGTTGAAAAGTGACTTTTTGCCTTGGCCACTTTTGGGAAAATCCAATTATTCACCATGAAAGTACATGTAAAATGGAGTTTGTGCATATAAAGAACTTGCAATTTGGACAAACCATGTGGAAGTTATGGCCTCCTGATTATGGGTCATTTTTGAATTTCACTGAGCCATAATTTTCCAACCATACATGGGATTTTCAAGTTCTTGGACTTTTTGGAAAGGTGAGAACAAGATCTACAACTTTCATGTTGAACAAATTTTCATTTGAAGCTTCCTTGGACACGTGGCCTTGAGGTCCAAAACTTTCCATTTTTGGAAACTTCAATTACAAGTCACTGTCTATTTTTGGCAGTTTTTGTCCTGACTTGATTTTCTTCATTTTTAAGCTTTGAGATGTCATTTAACACTTGTTCCAACATGTATGAAGTGTCTCCAACTCATTTCCACCTCCACATCCATCAGATCATGTACGGTTGACCACAGTTGACTTTTCATCTGATAGATGAATTTGGCAATGCATAGATCAAATTGAACCCCAATCTTCAACTGAAATGGCTCAAGGGTGAAACCCTAGCCTCAATTAGCACAATATAATCACATAATGAACCCCATCTCCATCACAAACCTCATCTTCTGATTATGCCCTGATTGGCCCAATGCAACTGATTAGGGTTGACCAGTGGTCAAAACCCTAATCTCAAGGAATCTTCTTCAATCTCCTGATGACATCCAACCATGATGATGATGATGTATCACTTCAATCAAGATGAAGACCAATATCCATTGAGAATCATGAAACCCTAATTCACAGCCCAATCCTCAGATGGCCCATGATCAGTCAATAAACCCTAGGCTTGCACTTAACTTCCTCATCTTCTGATCAAGACTTGGGAGGATAGCTTGCACAATGTAACCACATGAGATGCAATATGCAATGCTTAATGACCTAAAATGATATGTAATATGTTAATGCTAGTCCCAAGAGAGGAGGGCAAATTTTGAGGTGTTACAACTGCCCCTATTCAATCCACTATGAACCTGTCGATACGAAATAGCCTCGGCTTTCGGATGATCAGGATGAAGAGTGATTGAATACCAAGAACAGACGAACAATTTGCACTCTGATGGGATAACAAATAACAGCGCCTGTCAGCATCGGCGAAGAAACAATCTCGAAAAACGTCGACCTGGATACCAAAATAAATGGTAACACAGGGATAACCATGGTCTGAGCACCACACATCCGCTCGGGATCACTATTCTCTCTTTTTTTTATGCTTTTCTTGAACCCCGAAATTTTCTTATCTTTTTTCTCATTTTCTTGAACCCCGAAATTTTCTCTGCGCAAACGATCCTCAGACCTCTGCATTTGAACCCCGGAAAATGCCTCAGCACTCCCTTTCGCCAAAATAATGAACCCCGATCTCCCATTTGAACCCCAGTCGCCTGACGATAACTTGCGATCGCCAATATGAACCCCGTTCTCCAGAAAATGTCGCAACATCTCCTTTTCTCCATTTGAACCCCAGAATCGCGCTGATCGCGTAACGTCCTTTGATTTCATTTCCATCTCCGTCCGACGGAAACATTTCCTCCAATATCGCACTATTGGGGAACCTTGCTGATCTGACGTCATGATGCTAAACTCCTCAGAGTAACATCTTCACCATCTGGTGAAACCAAACCTTCAAGCGGTAACCACGGCTTGAGTCACGCTGAACGCGTCATGATGTTGAACTTATCCAAGTACCATCTTCACCATCCGGTGAAACCAAATATCAAGCGGTATCCACGGCTTGAATCGCGCTGATCGCGTCACGATGTTGAACTTATCCAAGTAACATCTTCACCATCCGGTGAAACCAAATATCAAGCGGTATCCACGGCTTGAATTGCGCTGATCGCGTCACGATGTTGAACTTATCCAAGTAACATCTTCACCATCCGGTGAAACCAAATATCAAGCGGTATCCACGGCTTGAATCGCGCTGATCGCGTCACGATGTTGAACTTATCCAAGTAACATCTTCACCATCCGGTGAAACCAAATATCAAGCTGTATCCACGGCTTGAATTGCGCTGATCGCGTCACGATGTTGAACTTATCCAAGTAACATCTTCACCATCCGGTGAAACCAAATATCAAGCGGTATCCACGGCTTGAATCGCGCTGATCGCGTCACGATGTTGAACTTATCCAAGTAACATCTTCACCATCCGGTGAAACCAAATATCAAGCGGTATCCACGGCTTGAATCGCGCTGATCGCGTCACGATGTTGAACTTATCCAAGTAACATCTTCACCATCCGGTGAAACCAAATATCAAGCGGTATCCACGGCTTGAATCGCGCTGATCGCGTCACGATGTTGAACTTATCCAAGTAACATCTTCACCATCCGGTGAAACCAAATCCCAAGCGGTAACCACGGCTTGAATTGCGCTGATCGCGTAACATCCTCCAATCTTCATTCCCATCTCGGCCCGACGGAAAAGCTTCCTCCAGTATCGCACTACTGGGGTACATCTCTGATCCAATCATGAGGCTAAACTCTTCGGAGTAACACCTTCATTGTCTGACACAACCACTTCTCAAACGGTAACCACGGCTTGAGACTAGCTCTATGCTTGCAACAATGATGCATGATCTTTTTCTGCGTAATGCTCCATAATTATGGAAATGCTACGCGATTTATTATTTTTCTATGCAACATGCTATGCTTATTCTACATGATGAATGCATACAAAGTATCCCCTCAAGGGACTCCTCTGGGGAATACGAGACTCTCTGCTGAGGAACTCGTCAATACTCCGACCTCCACCCTACTGGGGAATACCACTGCTGCTGGGAAAAGGTAACCCTTGTTGGGGAAGAACCTCCTTTGCACCCAATCCGCTCGGGAAACTGCTGGGGATAAGCACCACCAACACTCTGTGGGGATACAACAGTTTTTGACTTGCTGGGGATATCAATCCCGACTCTGCTTTGAGAACCCTCGCAGATACCTGACGACTTCACTGGGGAAATACTCACAGATACTCCGCTGGGGAAATAGCAATCTCCAGACTCATCTGGGGATGCATCACTCTATCACCCGCTGGGCAACCATCCTGACCCTGCTAGGAAAACGCATACTACTCCGCTGGGGACACCCATGCAATCCATAGGTAGAATCAGCTCAGCTGGAGATGCAAATATCCGTCTGCTACGGGAACTTGTTCAATCCACTGGTAGGATGAACACTGCTGGAGATATATTTCTTTGAAAAAGACTCGCTCCACTCGGGGAACTGCTGGAGATATATGTCATTGAAACCCGCTCCACTCGGGGAACTGCTGGAGATATATTTCTTTGAAACCTGCTCCGCTCGGGGAACTACTGGAGATATATTTCTTTGAAAAAGACTCGCTCCACTCGGGGAACTGCTGGAGATATATGTCATTGAAACCCGCTCCACTCGGGGAGTAGCAACCTTCTGGCCTGGCTGCTGAGGAAACACCGTTTACCTGCCGGGGATAACCATCTTGACTCGGCTGGGGAAGTCCACAGACCTTGAGTCTGCTGGGGAGCTAGTCCTATGACTCTGCTTGGGGACTTAGCCGGGAAATGAGAAAAGTTGGTACAAAACACCCGTCGACTCGTCGAACCCTGGTATCCACCTCCCAATCTCGCATCGGCTTTCCACTTTTGAGAATTCCCAGACTCGTCTGGACCTTTTCTGTTCCATTATCTTGTATTCCAAATCGCTCCGCGCTTGACGGTAACGTACTCCTGGGAGTTATACAGAAATTTCAATCATCAGACTTTGAAGAGTCTTCTTGATTAATTCCAAAGATCGTCGGACGTCCCTCCGTCGTCTCTCCGTTCCTCCTTCGTCCTTGATCGAACCCTGCGGGGAATTACAAACTTTCAAACCTTCCGATTTTGAAGAGTCTTCTTGATTATCATCAAGGATCGTCGTACGCTGCAACGTCACTTCATCGTTCTCCATTCATTCATCCCTGAGCGAACTCTCTGGGGATCTATTACTAAAAGCTTCCACATCACAACCTGCAAGTGAGTGAAAATATCCAACAGTTCCTGCAAAACAGATCGTCAGATAAAACCGTGCCCCAGGCGTGTCAAGATTTCAACACTTGGGTCACTCAACCTTCCAAATAAGATTTCAAATTTTCAATCTTATAAACATGCATTGGAAGGAACCTGTATGTCTTAAAATGCAAGATTCTTTATCAAAAATATCTGGATGTTTTTGCAATCAAAGCGGTAATGAAAGACAAAAACAAAATTATTTGACTGAATATGCATTTTATTGATTGGAAAAGTGTGTGGCTCAAATTGAGCAATACAAAAGGAAGCAATTCCTGAAAAGAGGTAATTGCGCTCAAAAGGAAAAATCTATCCTAATGGCAATGTGAAACCCGTGATCTCATCAAGTTCCAACTCGGTTACACCCCATATGTCCTCAGACTCTCCATGCTTTCCGCCTTCTGAACAAGACGTTTCTGATTGATCCCTACCGGGTATTATCCATGATGCCTCAACCAAAGCGCAAACGATCATGCTAGACGCAGTTGTTCGTTTCAATCCCTCTTTTGCCTGGACCGCCCTTTCGGGTTTTCAGTCCACCGGGATACCCCTTTTTGCCCAAGTCGCCTTCTCAGGTTTTCGACCTGCCGGGTGTACATTTTTTCATTTTATCCCTAATTTTTGCCCGAACCTTTCTTTCTGTTTTTGGTTCGCCGGGATGCCCATTTTTGCCTGGACTATTTTGTTCTTTTCGTCCAGCGGGTCAATTCATACGAAGTATTTTTTAACTGCGTCCGCATTCACAGGGGATGGAAAATCCTCACCATCCATGGTCGCTAACAACAAGGCTCCGCCAGAGAAAACCTTCTTGACCACGAATGGACCTTCATAATTCGGCGTCCATTTGCCTCTACGATCGTTTTGAGGAGGAAGGATCCTTTTCAGCACCATATCACCTACGTGATATACCCGAGGTCGCACCTTTCTGTCAAAAGCACGCTTCATCCTTTGCTGGTATAATTGCCCATGACAGATGGCTGCTAGCCTCTTTTCCTCTATCAGGCTCAACTCTTCGTACCGGGTCCTTACCCATTCAGCCTCTTGCAATTTCACGTCCATCAGGACTCTCAGAGAGGGAATCTGAACTTCAACAGGTAATACAGCCTCCATACCAATGAGAACGGAGTTGCCCCAGTAGACACACCGAAGATCAATACCCAGGATACCAGTTTCCTACTCAGCCACCCTGCTGGTGCCTTCAAGCGTTATCCTGGCAGCAAAAGCTTATTCTCCTTAACCTCCCCATCAGACATCAGAATCCGTTCGGATTCAGGGTCAGGCCCCTCCTCCGGGATCGGTCACTCTCAATCTTTCGATTTGAGTACCTCGAGATGTCCTCATCAGGGAACTCAAACTTCATCGGTTGATAATCCTCAATGGGTTGCAGAGAGATCTAATCAGACAATACCCCTTTTGATTGCTTTCTGAGCGGATCACAAATCAGTCAACATTCTTTTGCTCTCCCGCAACCCGTCCAGTCGATGCTGGCGTCTCAAACCCATACTTGATCGGATCCTTTCTGGAAATCCACAAAGTGGCATGAATCAGCATAAACTGTCTCAGTCGGCGAGCAGCCTATGCCAAAGTACAGCAAGTTTTCTCGAACAATGAATGTATTGTTTCACAGTCGGTAAACTTTTTGCTAAGGTAAATTGCATGCTCTTTTCGACAAGACGCGTCATGCTGACCCAATACACCTCGTAGACCCCTCGAAGGCCGTTAAGTACCGATTTGATGGTTGTTCCTTCCATAGGAGGTATCAGAATCAGAGGTTCCTGCTCCTTATTTTTTTATTTTTTTCATGCCCCTTGGCAATCATTATTTCACCTGACCGTTCGATCTTTTTTTTTTTTCAACAACTTGAATATAGGTTCGCACGTGGCTGTTAGATGAGATGTGAACCATGACAGGTAGTTCAATCTTTCTAAGAAACCACGAACCTCTCTTTTTTCTTTTCCTCGGTTCAGGCATTTTTTTTTTTTTTTTTTTTTTTTGCAGGATGAACCTCGATTCCTCCCTTACAATGAACCCCCAACAGCTTACCGGCCTGCACTCTGATAGTGCACTTACTTGAATTCAACCTCAGTTTGAATTGTCTCAACCGGTCAAACAGCTTGCCCCGGTCTGCCAGATGCCCCTCTCTTGTCTGGGACTTTGCTATCATGTCATAGCATAGCATTCAACTTCATGATGAATCATATCATGAAACAAAGTCACCATGGCTCTCTGATACAGGCACTGGCGTTCTGCTTCTCCAGAGGACTGTCTTCTCTCCATGGTAGCTTGTGCACAACAACATCGGTATCCGTTCCTGGCATATCCTGACATGACCAGGCGAAGGTATCCACCTGCTCTTTCAACAAGGCTACCATTCTGCTCTCGACTCGCCTCTGAAGCGGCCTCATTTTCCTATTTCTTTCCTGACCTCGGCGGTGCTTGGATTCACAATCTCAATCCGCTCCGCGTGCGGCTGAATCACCTTCTCCTCTGGTTTTAACATCCTGGTTAATGCCAGCAGACCACAGTCTTCTTCGCCTTCTTCTTCAGCCTGATTGCTCGGTTTGTCGAAGTCATATGAGGTGTAACCAAATTGTTATCAACGAGATCCGGAGAATTATTTTTGAATTCGGGACGAGACAAATCAAAAAAGAAAAATGAAAACAAACATTGCCATTTTTATTTGTTTTTAAACTGCAAAAATAAATGAAAAACAGGGAACACCGCTTTTTTGACTGAAAAACATCCATTTATTTATGATGCAGAAATGCAAATTTAAACATGAGGTGGCCCTTACAATGGACCATTACGTGTCGGGCAACACATATGGCTTTCATGCAGATAAAACTGAAAACAAGAAACATTACTCTTCCAGACGAGCGACAGTGATGATCTTGTTAGGCCTTCCAGCTTCCTGGTACGCACGATCTTATCCATTGATCAATCTCCCAGTCACTGTCAGTTTCTTCACCCACTGTATAGGCGTGATCTGAATCTAGCATTCCGGCACTGACAAAGGTGAACGACGGACGACGTCCTCTGTTCTGCTCAGACGAGTCTTGACCTGGACGATAACCAATCCCAAACATATCCGCCTTTACCACAATGCCTATGATTTTTCCCCAGCCTGGGATCCCTCCATTTCTCAACATTTCCAGTGCCTGTTTGTAAGAAGACACAGACGGTTTTTTCTCTTTTCCAACACCAATGTCATTTTCCACCTTGATGGTTTCAACTGCCAGACTGGGTGCTTTACACCTTACATCGTCCATTTCTACTTTCATCTTTCTCTGGACAGATTCCCCAATTAATACACACCCCTTTGTAGCGATGGCTGCGCAACAATCACCAACACGAGGGAAAGCTCCGTTTTCCGTCGGGCGTTTTGGGACCACAGACATGGGCATTCTTAACTGATCCTTCTCAGTCACCTCTACCCCTTTCTTGTCCTTCGACATCAGTTTCACTTTTACAGGACCAGGCCTTGTCGCGGGGTTAGCACTATCATCTGTCGTCGGTGCAAAGCTGATTGCCTTAGAATCCACCAAGTCCTGGACCACATGCTTAAAAGCTTTGCAATCCTCAACATGATGTCCGGGTGCCCCAGCATGGAACTCACACCCGACATTCTCATCATAACTGGCAACCCTCTGATCCGGTTTCCCTGGAACCAATATCCTCGGCTGCACCAACCCAAAATCCTTCAACTTTTTAAACAGAAAGGCATAAGTCACGGGCGGCTTATTGAAATGACGATCTGTCGTCCTCCTTCTCACTTGGCCCACTGCTCTTTGGGTCCTCTGTTGAGGTGGTGGTTGCCGCTGTTGTGCAGATGAATCACCAACAGGAATGGTTACGGTGACAGCATAAGGGTGGTAACGATCCTTATCACGTTCTCTTTTGGTCTGCGCACCACCTGATTCAACCTTCTTCTTGGGCTGACCACTGCCAAGGGATTTCTTCACTACAGAGCCAGAGGGATTTGTTACTTCGGATGACGGAGCCTTTCCCTGAACTTTCTCCTTAATCATCCAGCCCTCAATCCTTTCTAATCTCTCGGCCATGGCTTTCTGCCCCAAGGCAAGCCCTTGCACAGCGCTGAACAAATCCCCCACCATCTCTTTCAGTTCGAGGATGTCGGCGTTGGTAGGATCCATCAGTCGAGGAGTATTGCGTCTGGTGAAGTATCTGTGAGGACGAGTTGAGTGCAAAAGTACAGTTCTGCGAGCACGAGCAATGATTCCTGCAAAACAGCAAACAGGTTAATATGCATGAATGCAACGTCTATCCATATGAGGAAGCTTCTGTCATTTGATCTTGGTTTCATCGAGACAAATAATATTTTGACATCCACATTCTGACATTCAAGATGTCTCTCAACCAGATTCTCAATCAATGATACTCCCCATATGGTTAGACGTAGGTTTGGTGCAGATGAATGCAAAATGAGAATGATGCAGATGTATGCAATGCATTGTGCCATCCTCCAAGTCATCTGATCCTCTGCACTGAATCTGGTCTCTGAACAGATCATAACCATCTGAGGAACAAACAATCACAATTCTGACCCACTGGTTCCGAAATAAACGGAAGACAGATACATCATCATCATCACTGGTCTCTGAGCAGACATTCCCAACCATCTGAATCAGCCCGGGGAATCCGAAATAAACGGATCCCCACTGATAAATATCTCGGCCCGGGGAATCCAGAAATAAACGGATCCCCACTGATAAATGTCCACGGACAGCATTCCGGCGTCTTGGCAATAAATGGCCATAAATCCGACTTATAAATAGGACTCTGATCCACGGAACAACAAGTCACCATCTGAGTCACTATCTGAACATGCATCTGAAAGAATCACCCTCCCCTCACAGGTAAATTCTAATCAGGTCACCCTAAGGCGGATAATAGTCTCGACAATCGGGCAGAGATACTCAATGGGTTTGCCCTTTCGGGTGTGCCATTGTAGCTCTCTTAAAATCGTCTAAACCAAAGATCCGGGAAATGATCGGTCACCAGAGTCAACAGCCCAAAAGAGATAACCCAACCAAAGTGGAAAATCCCACTGGAAGAGCATTTCTCAGATGAACCTCGTCCGGCTTGTGGTATGTCACGTCGCAACATCATGCCCAACCGACATGTGAGCGACGCGAGACCACGCTAATCCTAGGTGTATACTCGGGCCTGGGTTTTAGCCCCACTCAGAACACCCACCCCAAATAACAGAACCACCTGCACAGAGGACGACAACAACATGATAGTATGATGCATGCAGACATTAATGCAAATATATACAATGGTTAGAATAATAAACGCAATAAATAACACAAAACAAGCAACCTAAACTATCCTAAAACGCTAGGAAGGACTCGCTTAGGGATGATGGACCAGCATAGGTCTACATCTCAGTAGTCCCCAGCAGAGTCGCCAGCTGTCGCATCCTGCGAAAAATCAACCGGCGAGCCTAAAAATAAAAACACACAGAGCCACCACTAAACGTTATTTATCCCAAGATAGGGAAAGGAAACGCTCAGAGAAACCTGGAAAGACATGGTCTCGCGACCAGAGAGAAAGGGTAAGGGAGTCGGTTACGCAAGGGGAAGGTATTAGCACCCCTCACGTCCGTCGTACTCGACGGGATCCACGTCCTAGAATAAAGAATAGGTTGCTAAAACATCACACACACACACGGGGAACGCAGGTGGGGTTAGGAGAAACGAGCTCGATAAGGCATCGCACCTTATGCCTACATATCTTGTCTGGAACAAGAATCAGAGCCACTGTAGTTCGGCTTACGCACGCCAAACAACACAAAACAACAAAACAGACAAGAGTGGCAAACATGGAGCCCGACAACCACTGGATGGAATTACGTCGACATCCGAACCAAAACACACTCAAAAGGGCAAACGTGGAGCCCGACAGCCAATCACTGGGCTTACGTCGGCATCCGAGCCAAAACAAACAATCAGATAACAAGTAAACGCACGCAAAAAAGAAAAAGGTTGCCCGGAGTGGTCTCGCACGACCACCTGCCTACATACCTCGTCTGGAACGAGGATCAGGGCGATGTAGTTCCCCTGAAAGGAACTAAATTGCTAACCAGAAACCGGGGAAAACACGACACTAGGGAGCTGAGACTCGAGCCTAATGTTGTCATGCAAAGTCACCCTAAGTTCAGGTTTCTACCTACTTGCATCAGTGCGATCTAATCCTAACCAGGAAAGAAGAAAGCATACAAGCATACATCATATATCAAATGAGAACAGGCATCTCAAACAAGCATGTCAATCAGAGATTCACAGAGCACCCGCTATAACCAAACAAGAGGCTCAATCAAAGGGGTTTGACCGCCGAAGCGAGTCGTCTGTACATGGTTTTGACTTGCTCTTAACCTTGCCATTACGAGGCTAAGGTGAAGCAGATGAAGAGGTGAAGTGAGGATCAGACCTCACAGCTCATATCCCTAACCAGGGAGAGCGTCTGACAAATGAGCATGGGTCCAGAATGGGGGGACCCTTCTATACTCGGAGACTCTGACTCAATGTGCACTGCACAGGATCTTGGGTTAGGATCTCAATGCTTCAACCATGTAATGGGAGCAAGGAGAAGACTCAACTGAATAGTGGGGGGTAGACTGCATACCCCTACCTTCCACCAATTGCCTTATTTAAAGGACTTTCACCTGCTTGGGCTTAAAAATAAACAACCACAATCATTGCCTCTTAAGGAGGACTTCAGACATTTATTTGCCCGGCCCGGTAACAGCCGGGTCTCTAGACTACATGAAGTCAAAAGGACCTACCTCGATGCAAGTTGCTTAAGCAACGCAAAGCAAAAGTTCACAAGGAACTGAGCAACTAAAGTACCTGGAAACAATCAAACACAGTTAGTACTCAGACAGACAAAACCAAACAGCAAGTGTTCAATCAATCAAACTATACAAAGCAATGCACAACAAAGCAAGCTCAAAGCTTAAGCCCAAGCTTCAAAACCTACAAAACAATGTTATGTTAGTGTACCAACATCAACAACATCAATTAAAATAGATTTGGATCATTCTCCATGTGCATTATGCCTTTGATCCTGAAAAATCAAGCAAACATTAGCAACTAGACCACTAGGCCAAGCCTAGGGTCCAAAAGCAAGAAAAAAATAGTAAACAGCAAGGTATTCACCCACCAATCTCAAATTAAAGTCAAACAAGAGCAAACATCATTGGTCTCATGTTTATATCATCCATCATGTTCATGTTATGCACAAAACAAGGCACATTGGTTCAAATGAAACACCAAGCATACAAACAGAACTATTGCATTCAAACCCACATCAAAGCAAATCCAAAAATTCTCAAATTAATCACACCTAAACAGGGGGTACTCAAGGTCTACCATGTCAAATTTGAGCTCATTTGGGCAAATGGAACCATGTCAATAAAAATCAACAAAAACAGACACAATCATAGGCTCCAAAACACAATATCAACACATGCTTCCACTTCAAAAATTCATAACTTAATGAAAACAATAAAGAAATGGATGAGACCAAAACAGGGAGGTCCTAACATGTGTCTACTACAAGCATGCCAAATTTCATGATTATACAATACCATATGAGCATTTCCCATTCAATCTACCAACCTATGTCACATGAGCTTGCATAAATGATCACCAGAGATGAAAAATAGCAATCAATTTGAAAATGCCACATAAAATTCCACAAAAATTCACAATTCATCTTGACATGTTAATCAACCATCATGCAAAATTTCAATCAATTCTAACAAGTATAGGTCATGTAAAAAATTCCAGAAAGTTGACATCAAGAGGTGTGACACAAATTGTCACACCTAAGTTCCATAATTTTCTGCTCAATGACCAGGTATCAAAAATTCATGAAATTTACATGGAAATAAGCATCAATGAGTCAAGAATCATCACAAAAATTGGCAAGAATTTATTTTATGATATGAGCATTTCATGAATCAATTAGCAAAATGTAGCAAAATATGGCACATGTGGAAAAACCCTAGGTCAAATGGAATTTCTACCAAGCACAACTTTGACCAATAGGTCAAAAAAATTCTACACATGTCAACAAAGTCAACATAAAAATTTCCACAATTTTCTACATTTTTTTATGAATTTTTAAAGGTCATATGAATTTTTTAATAATTAAATGAATTAATTAAAAATGACAATGGCAGTATTGTAATTTCTGGCGCGGTGGAGGGAAACACAGAATTTGAAAATTCAAAAGCATTTCTGGATCAAACGCGTTAACTGCTTCGTTCTCAACCAAACGTTTTTCCAGAATTTTAGAAAAATGATGAACACAAAATTTCAACGAAAATGGACATGCATATAACCGATGGAATCGTCTGAACACGTAGATAACAAATATCAACTTATTTCCTCCTAAATGTTCCTAAATCATGCGAATCGAAGAAGTTAGGGTTTATGTTCATATCTTAAAATCCAGATTTCTCCTCCTATGGTTCATCATTCTCAAAACTAATCACATCACCGTGCTCTACATAACATGAACTATCAAACGCATATAAGCTTGAAGCAAATCATGAGATTCGAAATTTCTCAAACCTGGAAATGGCAGTGTGAAAACAGTGGAATCCGTGCTCTTCCTCCTCAAACAGTCGCAGTATATGCTTCAAGAAACTGAATGCCAAGCTCAGGTGCACTTGATTCCACTCCTAACATGTGAATTCTTGATTTACCATTGGAGCACCTTCCTATGACAGCCACGATTCAAGTCTTTTCCACCTTCAATCTCCACAAACAGTTGCCAAGGATGATGATTGGAGTTCAGATCAAAAAGAATTTCGAAGTTTGGTTGAGAATTGATGATGAAATTTGGATTTGAAGGTTTTTGTGTTCTTGAGGGTTTGAGAGAATTTGATGAGTTCTTGATCCAACTTTGGGAAATGTGTGATTCTGTTATGATTAACAGATGATTATGATTATATACATGAGCTTAATTATCCCTTAATCCACTTAATTAGCCAAATGCATTGTTAGTGTAAATGGTAATTTGTAAGAAAGGGCAAAAATGTAATTCCACTATGCCAGCTCATGCCACCTGTTTTGACAACACATACACCTTTCAATTATCACATGTGAGCTGTAGAAACTTTCCTCACGCCCATTGGATGTGTAAATCTCAAAATCACCATGTGATACCACTTGTCCAATTTTAGCACTTCCATTTTCCAAACCAAATCTCAAACCATATGCCTTGGCCATGAAGTGATGATTCAAACAAGCTTAAAATGCCACTTATGAGGTGTAGCAAAAAGTCCCATCCAAAATTCCAATTATTTTGAGAGTTGGACAATTTTGCCCCTGGTCCTATTCAGCTGTCCAGTTGAAAAGTGACTTTTTGCCTTGGCCACTTTTGGGAAAATCCAATTATGCACCATGAAAGTACATGTAAAATGGAGTTTGTGCATATAAAGAACTTGCAATTTGGACAAACCATGTGGAAGTTATGGCCTCCTGATTATGGGTCATTTTTGAATTTCACTGAGCCATAATTTTCCAACCATACATGGGATTTTCAAGTTCTTGGACTTTTTGGAAAGGTGAGAACAAGATCTACAACTTTCATGTTGAACAAATTTTCATTTGAAGCTTCCTTGGACACGTGGCCTTGAGGTCCAAAACTTTCCATTTTTGGAAACTTCAATTACAAGTCACTGTCTATTTTTGGCAGTTTTTGTCCTGACTTGATTTTCTTCATTTTTAAGCTTTGAGATGTCATTTAACACTTGTTCCAACATGTATGAAGTGTCTCCAACTCATTTCCACCTCCACATCCATCAGATCATGTACGGTTGACCACAGTTGACTTTTCATCTGATAGATGAATTTGGCAATGCATAGATCAAATTGAACCCCAATCTTCAACTGAAATGGCTCAAGGGTGAAACCCTAGCCTCAATTAGCACAATATAATCACATAATGAACCCCATCTCCATCACAAACCTCATCTTCTGATTATGCCCTGATTGGCCCAATGCAACTGATTAGGGTTGACCAGTGGTCAAAACCCTAATCTCAAGGAATCTTCTTCAATCTCCTGATGACATCCAACCATGATGATGATGATGTATCACTTCAATCAAGATGAAGACCAATATCCATTGAGAATCATGAAACCCTAATTCACAGCCCAATCCTCAGATGGCCCATGATCAGTCAATAAACCCTAGGCTTGCACTTAACTTCCTCATCTTCTGATCAAGACTTGGGAGGATAGCTTGCACAATGTAACCACATGAGATGCAATATGCAATGCTTAATGACCTAAAATGATATGTAATATGTTAATGCTAGTCCCAAGAGAGGAGGGCAAATTTTGAGGTGTTACACATGCCATATACTACCTAAGCAAAAAGTTTACCGACTGTGAAACAAGATATTCACTGCTCGAGAAAACTTGATGTGCTTTGGCCTGGGCTGCTCGCCGACTAAGGCAGTATATGTTGAACCATACTACTCTGTTGATTTCTAAGATGGATCCAGTTAAGTACATCTTTGAGAATCCAGCTCTCACCGGACGTGTTGCCCGTTGGCAGATGATCTTAACAGAGTATGACATTCAGTACACGTCTCAGAAGGCCATCAAAGGTAGTATTCTGTCAGACTATCTTGCCGAACAACCAATTGACGATTATCAGCCTATGATGTTTGAATTCCCTGATGAAGACATCATGTACTTGAAGACGAAAGATTGCGAAGAGCCGCTTGTCGAGGAAGGACCAGATCCTGATGACAAGTGGACACTGATGTTTGATGGGGCTGTGAATATGAACGGTAACGGTGTTGGGGCAGTGCTGATCAATCCTAAAGGTGCTCATATACCTTTCGTTGCCAGATTGACATTCGACGTCACCAACAATGAAGCTGAGTATGAGGCTTGTATCATGGGGATAGAAGAAGCCATTGATCTGAGGATCAAAACTCTTGACATTTTTGGAGATTCAGCTCTAGTGATCAATCAGGTCAATGGAGATTGGAATACGAACCAGCCGCATTTGATTCCGTATAGAGATTACACCAGAAGAATACTGACGTTCTTCAAGAAGGTGAAGTTGTATCATGTCCCTCGGGATGAAAATCAAATGGATGATGCGCTGGCTACTTTATCTTTCATGATAAAAGTTCATTGGTGGAACCATGTGCCACATGTTGCGGTAAATCGACTCGAGAGGCCTGCGTATGTGTTTGCAGCCGAGTCTGTTGTTGCTATTGATGAAAAGCCGTGGTACTTTGACATCAAGAATTTCCTTAAGACTCAAGAGTATCCTGAGGGTGCGTCGAAGAATGATAAGAAGACCCTGAGAAGGCTAGCTGGAAGCTTTTATCTGAATCAGGATGATGTGCTATACAAGAGAAACTTTGACATGGTCTTGCTCAGATGCGTGGATAGACACGAAGCAGACGTGTTAATGCAAGAAGTGCACGAGGGTTCGTTTGGTACCCACGCTGGTGGTCATGCAATGTCGAAGAAATTGCTGAGAGCCGGATATTACTGGATGACTATGGAATCCGATTGCTTCAAATATGCTCGGAAATGCCACAAGTGTCAAATCTATGCTGATAAGGTGCATGTACCACCAAGCCCGTTGAATGTCATGAACTCGCCTTGGCCGTTTGCCATGTGGGGCATTGACATGATTGGGAAGATCGAGCCTACTGCTTCTAATGGACATCGCTTCATCTTGGTTGCGATCGATTACTTCACCAAATGGGTAGAAGCAGCTTCTTATGCCAACGTCACCAAACAAGTGGTTGCCCGGTTCATCAAGAAAGAAATCATCTGTCGTTATGGAGTCCCTGAGAGAATCATCACTGACAATGGTTCGAATCTCAACAACAAGATGATGAAAGAGCTATGCAGAGATTTCAAGATTGAACATCACAACTCTTCTCCTTACAGACCAAAGATGAATGGTGCTGTAGAGACGGCTAACAAGAATATCAAGAAGATTGTGCAGAAGATGGTCGTTACGTACAAAGACTGGCATGAGATGTTGCCTTTCGCTTTGCATGGGTACCGTACCTCAGTACGTACGTCGACCGGGGCAACCCCCTACTCCCTTGTGTATGGTATGGAAGCAGTCCTACCAGTTGAAGTGGAGATCCCTTCTCTGAGGGTGCTATTGGATGTCAAGCTGGACGAAGCCGAGTGGATTCGTACAAGGTTTAATGAGTTAAGCCTTATCGAAGAGAGAAGGTTAGCAGCTGTGTGCCATGGGCAGTTATATCAGAGAAGGATGAAGCGAGCCTTTGATCAGAAAGTGCGTCCTCGAACATTTCAAACTGGCGATCTGGTTTTGAAGAGGATCCTTCCTCCCGGTACAGATAACAGGGGCAAGTGGACTCCTAATTATGAAGGTCCATATGTTGTGAAGAAGGTTTTCTCCGGCGGAGCCTTGATGCTTACAACTATGGACGGTGAAGATTTTCCGTCCCCTGTTAACTCAGATGTAGTCAAAAAATACTTCGCATAAATTGACTCGCTGGACAAAAAGAATAAAAGAGTCCAGGCAAAAAATGGGCATCCTGGCGAACCAAAAAACAGAAAGAAAAGGTTCGGGCAAAAGTTAGGGATAAAATGAAAAAATTGTACACCCGGTAAGTCGAAAACCCGCAAGGGCGGCTTAGGCAAAAATGGGTATCCCGGTGGATTGAAAACCCGAAAGGGCGATCCAGCCAAAAGAGGGATTAAAGCGAAGACTACAGTCTGAGTCATCTGTACTTCATCATGCTTCGTCAGCTGCCATCTCGAAAGAGGTGATCGGTCCAGTCAGTCTTCTCAGAAAGTAAGGAGTTGGGAGGAAACTGATGATCTACGAGTTATAACAGAGTTGGGAAACAGTGAATGCCGTGTTCACATTGCCATTAGGATAGTTTATTTTTCCTTTTGTGCGCAATTACCTCTTTCTAGGAATTGCTTCCCAATGTACTTGCCTTTTCAGGCACACTTTTAATCAATAAAAAGTCGTTATTCAGATAAATTGCTCTCTTGTTTTTACTTTTACTGTTTGTTTGCAAAAACGTCCGAATTTTTGATAAACATTAAAAACATGAAGGCTAAACAATGACGTGCAGAAAGATTAAAACATTTGAAAATCATTTTGAATGTTGAGGGCACTTGAGCGTATCTTGTCCATGTACTCCCCGGGGCATCTGTTATTCCGTTGTGCAGGTCGTCACCTGTGAGCATTCCCCAGCAGCTTATTTCCCCAAACAGAGTCGTTCTCCTAACTATGTTTTGTTTAAGCCTTCCCCAGCGAAGCAGTTATCTCTCCAGCAGAGTTCATCCTACCGATGGATTGGACGGGTGTCCATAGCAGACGGATATCTACATCCCCAGCTGAGTTGTTTCTGCTTGTGAATATTGTGGGTCGTCCCCGGCGGAGTAACAGTTATTCCCCAAAGCATAGTCCATTTTATCTGAGGTTTGTATGAGCCTTATCCCCAGAGAGTTGCCCGTTTTAGCTTCCCCCAGCGGAGCTTTTATTTTCCCCAAGCGGAATTTTTGTGGATTGATTGGGCTATCCCCAGCAGTTTGCCTTTGTTTTCCCCTAGCAGAGCTGCTTTATTACTCCCCAGCGAGTTGCCTTGTCTTCCCCTAGTGGAGTTGTACTGTTGGTTCCCCAGCAGTTGTATTTTTCCCCCAGCGGATTTATCTTGAAGATTCCTCAGCACAGTCGTCCTGTGTATTCTCCCCCGCAGAGTTCTCATTATATTGCATTGCATGTAGTAATCATTGCATCCTCAAAAACTGCGTAGCATTTCCATTCCTTATGGAGCATTACGCCATAGAAAAATTCAAACATATGCATTCATGTGTTCGAAACCACATCAGACCGTATCCCCCGGCAGAGGCAGGTTATTTTATTCAACATCAGCACAGCAAGTCTGCTACAATTGCTCAGACAGCATTCAGAATTGTTATCCCCACAGAGGTTTATTTCCTCACCCGATGGTGACAGAAAGTTTGTTTCTCCCAATGAGACCCCCAGCAAGTGATCAGCCTTGCTTTGACATATCTCAAATGTCGTTCTTGTGATACCAGTAAATGTCATGTCAGCACCCGCGTGTGTTTTCTTTCGGTGTCGGTAAACACCATTGTTTCGGTGTCGGTAAACATCGAGTCCCACCCAGTCATCGGTAAATGTCTGGTCATTCTTTGTTCTCTTGTTAATAAAATCAAAATCCCCAGAAGTCGTCGGTAAACGTCTTGTCTGGTATCATCACAAAGATTTTGTTCCTCCCCAAGCGGAGATCCATCGGTAAATGGCCCAGTTTTCTTCGATATCGGTAAATATCGAATTCTCAGTTGCAGTAGCCATCGGTAAATGGCCTTGTTGAAGTTGACATCGGTAAATGTCAAGATGCTCTGAAGCCACCATCGGTAAATGGTCTTGTTTCTTTTCTACATCAAATCTGTTTCCCAGCAGCCATCGGTAAATGGTCTGGCTGAAGTTGATATCGGTAAATATCAAGCTTTAACCATCGGTAAATGGTTTCCTTTTTCCAGAAGTTTGTTGCCCAGCAGCCATCGGTAAATGGTCTTGCTGAAGTTGATATCGGTAAATATCAAGGTCCCAGTTTTAACCATCGGTAAATGGTTTTGTTTTCTGAAGTTTGTTTTCCCAGCAGCCATCGGTAAATGGTCTCGCTGAAGTTGATATCGGTAAATATCAAGTTTCCAGTTTTTTCCAACCATCGGTAAATGGTTTTGCTTTTCTGAAGTTGTCGTGCAGTTGTCATCGGTAAATGACGTGGGTCTTCTTGTATTATATTCAGTCGGTGCAAATTTCTACGGTTCTTTTGTATTCAATCCCTGTTTACCCTGAAAGTCTGACAACAATTGCTATCATCCGTTCGGGTTCCCAGCTGATTGAATAGGGGCAGCTGTAGCACCTCAAATTTGCACCTATCATTGTACATACATTTTCATATTAGGTCATAGCATATCATGGTCCATTGCATAGCATTGCATTGTCCCTTTTGCCTCAAGTGCAAGATCATCAGAAGAATTAGGTCAAACTGATCAGGAGATCAGTCAACCAAGCAAGCAAGTGTGTTTCTCAAGGATCCAAGGCCCTAGGGTTGGTCCAACATGTTCACATGACTTGGGGATCCTTTTGAAGTGTTTAAGTCAAGGGTTAGATGTTCAGAAGTCATCAGTTCATGCACAGTCAGTCAGAAACCCTAGAAAGTCAAAGTTGGTCAACTGTGGCTGATTCTATGGTTTTGATGGATGGATTTGGTTTGAGAGAGCTTATTCATGTCCCAATAGGCCTCATATATCATGGCAATCATTATCATTGAAGAATTTGAAGCCAATCAGAAAATTTCCAAAAATAGAAACTGGACCTGTAATTTTAACTGCCAAAAATGGAAACTTCTTGATCCCAAACTTACATCATGATACAAGCTTCAAATGAATTTTTGCCCAACATGAAAGTTGAAGATCTTGTTCTCCCATTTCCAAAAAGTCCAAGAACTCTCAATTCCCATGTATGGTTGTCAAGATATGATCAAATCATTTTCACAAAATCTTGAACTTCAAAAGGCCATATCTCTCAAACCATTTGGCCAATTTTGGTGGGGTTTTTTCCTACAAACCACATTTCATCTCCTCTTTCCAAAAATATAAATTTCATGAGCCAAAACATTGCCAATCAAAATGGCATTTTTGAACCTAGCACATTTGAGTTTCAAGTGAGGTGCATTTTTGAAGTTTTGATTTAAGTGTTTTCTATCACATTAGCCATTGGGAATTGGTTCAAAACATGATTTCTGACTTGCCAAAGCCCAAACTCGGGCAGACCTACACCTCCATATGCTTTTTTGGTCAAAATTAGCAATTGTGCAAATTGGTTCATTAGAGCAAAGTTCGATTAGCACATGATTACCAATGCTTAAACAGAAATATATAATGATATTTTCTGTCATTGGAGCAACCCTAGCAGCCATCTAACCACAGAAATCTACTCTCTCTCAAATTCCATCTTGCTTGCATTTTCCAAAATCAGTCAAAAAGCTCCAAAGAACTCGAGCAAGCCATTGTTTATTCACCATCCAAGCATCATTGTGGACACTTTGCAACCATATTTCCCCAACTGAAAGCTCCTTTCCTAGCACTGTTTTCAAAGAGCTCAGCCATGGCAGATTGATATTCTAGCAAGAACAAGCTACATTGAGCCAAGATTACTTCACCATTCAACTTGTGGAGGCTAAGTTTTCCTCTGTTCGAGCTTATACAAGCCAGAAAACACCCGAATCTTCATCTGCCTTGCAGATTTGGTTAGTATTCGATTCTCTCTATTTCCAAAACTTTGCCATGCTTAGTGTAGGTCTTAGTACCCTGATCATTATGAGCTTTGAATGGTAGAATTTGGTTAAGTAATTAGCAAGAAATCTGGAAATGAAGATTGATGTTCATATGCTTTTTTGCTCGATTCTCTCTCAATAGCTTGTTACCATGAAAATAATGCTTGGAGTTGTCATGTGTATGGTCTGTTGGTTCTATTGGTGTACTCATTGATCATTTCTGGGAATGTTTGTTCTTGAGCAAGTTTTAATGTTGAATGTTCTTTGGTTCGATTCATGATATATGTGATGTTTTGATGAAAATTGATGTTGGATTCTTACTTGCCATGCCATGCTGAACATTTGTGTATATTTAATTTTGGAAATTTTGAGAAAACACGATTTTGGGCAAGTGAAGAAGATGACACTGTTCATCCAAAACCCTAGATTCACTGTTGCTTTGCCCAGAATTCTGGAGTTGAACGTGTGCATGGCACTGTTACGCCATGCCAGCCAATGAAATCGTTTCCTGGCCGTGCCTAAAACGTGGTCGTTTTGTTAAGTGAGCTTCATAATTACAGCTTTGCCATCCGGTCCATTAATTAATTCATATTAATTCATTTTAATTTCTTATTTTATTTCATTTGGCATGGTTCACTTTGAAAAATCATATTTCATTCATGTTAATTCCAAATCTCATGGGAATTTTTGCATCATCTTCATCATGATCCCTAGTTTTTTATCATGATTTTTGCTGATTTTTTGGATGAGTGAATTTTAAATGGCATTAGGGTTTGTAGAATGTGACCAAATATTGTACATCTTGCCAATTCAATTGTGAAATGATGAGGATATATCCAATGACTCTGAAATTGTTTGTGCTTAATCTATACTCATTCATGTTTATTTTGATGTAAAGTTTGTGAATTTATCTTATGTGGTTTGAGAGTTGTGAATTTTTGAAGTAGGGTGTGACAACTTGTGTCACACCATGGATGTACAATTTGCTGATTTTTGTATCCATGCTTCCTGACCTCCAAATGAATTGATTTTTTGCATGAACCATGTCTCATATGTCTAGTTTATGTGTGAATTTTCTTGGATTTAACTATGCCATTTCCAAATTGTTTGAGATTTTTCTCCCCTGTCTAGTCAAATGTTGACTTTGTGTGATACATCTTGCCATTCCATTTGGGAAATTCTCATACTTTATTGGATGATCATGAAATTTCACATGTGCATACTAGACATCTTAAGATTTACATTGGTGTTGATCCCATTCATTTCTCATCTGTTGTCATTGAGTTATGATTTTTTGAAGTTGATACATGTTTGTTTGACTTCTTTGTGCTTGCTTGAATTGGTTTTGACTTTCTGATTTTAATTGACCATCTTCCCATGATCCAATTGAGCTGAAATTTCATATGCATGTCATGTTATGGATTTTGATTGAGCATGAATTATTTGGTGATTTTTGGAATTGATTATGTTTGATTTTGAGCTAAGTCTTGCTGTTGACTTCATTGAGCATGTTCAAATTTGCTTTGACTTTATGATTTTCATTGACTGCCTTCCACTTGTCCAAATGTGATGAAATTTGACATGCTTACCATGCTAGGTGTTAGGATTGATCATGATTTATTTGGTGATTTTTGAAAATGTTTGAGTTGACTTTTGATGCAAGTCATTCTGTTGACTTCTTTGAGCCCTCCCTTGCCATGCTTTGACTTCTTTTGCTTGTGAATTGATGATGATGCATGATATAAACTTGAGACCAATTGAGCTTGCTTCTTAAATGTTTGAACTTGATTTTGGTTGACTTTCATTTGCTGTTTTGACTTTCTCATTCCTTTTTGACCCTAGGCTTGTCCTAGTGGTCCAGTTACTTACTGTTGAGCTTATGTTTTCAGGTTGAACACCAAATGACCAATGAGATCAATTTCTTTTGATTAAGCTTGTTTGAATATCATTGTCTAACCTCTTGGTTTTGTAGGTGGCTTGACTCATTTGATTTGAGTCTTGTGCTTTGCACATTTGGTTATCTGATTTGACTGTTGATTCCTATTTCCTTTGTTTTAACTTGTGAACTGTGTACTGATCTGTTTGACCATTTCAGGTACCTTTAGTTGCTTAGTTCTTTGAACTTGCTTTGCTTTTCTTTAAATAGCAACTTGCTTGAGGTATAATTCCTTCTTCTTCATGTAGTCTGGAAGACCTGGCCTGTTACTTGGCCAGGCAACTGTCTGAAGTCCTCCTTAAGAGGCAATGTTTGTGTATGTTTAATTTGTCCTTGTACATAGTCAAAGACCTCCTAAGTGAAGAGGCAATTGGCAGAACCAAGGGATAAGCAACCTATCCCCTGCTATTCTGTGTGTCTTCTGCTTTGCTCACACCACTGTGTTGATGCATTGCAGATACAAACCCAAGATCTTGTATAATCGTACAGTTGAGTCAGTTTCAAATGTGTAGAAGGGTTCCCACCTTCTGAACCCACACATTCTTGTCTTAAGCTCTCCCAGGCCAGGGATAGAAGCTGTGAAGTCTCATCTTCACTCACCTTTCATCTGCTTCACCTTAGCCCCTCAATGGCAAGGTTAAGAGCACCACTCACCCCATTCCAGAGGTTTGTTTGTTGAGGTTGATGTGACCCCTCGACTAAAACCTAACCCATGCTTGAGCCCCCTTGTTGGTGTGTTTATGCTGTATGTGTTTGTGTGTGCTTATGTGGTGTGTTTGTATCCCCTAGGTTTGTTAGACTCCGCGTAGTCTCGTTTGCATGTCAATTAAGGTAGCACGGTTCCTTCGTATAGGACTTCCTTTCTTGCCTGGGCTTTCTTAAAACACAAACAAACATCATCCCCTCTTAAGGATACGTTAACTCCTTCTACTACAGATGAGTAAGTCTCCAAAGGTCGAGCATCAGGTAGATCGTGCAGTGACGTTGTCCACTTAAAAAACACAAACCAACAGTAATGGTTTAGCCGAACTACGGCAACTCTGATTCTCATGTCCAGATGAGATACGTAGGCACGAGATGCGACGTCTTGTCGAGTTTGACTAACAACTAACACTAATTCTTTTCTCTCACCCCTGTTGTGATTGGGATATCCCCTTTCTCTTGCCCTAGTTGCAATTGAGACCTTTCTTTTGCCTGTTAGTTAGAAACCTTAACTTAGGGTTGATCTTTGCATGACAACATCTAGGCTCGAGTCGTAGTCTCCCTAGAGTTGTGTCTCCCTCTGTTATCTGGTTAGGCTAGATCCTTGTCCCTGCGTAGGGGAACTACATCGCCCTGATCTTCATACCAGATGAAGTATGTAGGCAGGAGATTGAGCTGATCTCTCCGGGCGCCTTTTCTTTTCTTTTGTGTGTGTTGTTTGACAGTTATAGGCTCGAGTCCCCGACTCCCTATTTACTTGTTGAGTTGTGGCGTGCTTGGAAGCCGATGTAAGTCCATCGAGTGGCATTTGGGTTCCAGTGTGTGTGTGTTTAGGTTCGGATGCTGACATAAGTCCAGTGATTGGCAGTCGGGCTCCATGTTTGCCTGTGTGTTTTGTTTGTTTGTGTGCGTGTCAGCCGAGCTACGAATGCTCTGATTCTTCTCTCGTCCGAGAAGATACGTATGCATGGGATGCGATATCCTAGCGAGCATGTGTCGTCTCCCCAGTCCGAACTACTTCGACTCTGATGTCTATGCCTGATAGACTAAGTAGGCCCAGGATACGATGTCCTGCCGAGTCGGTTTCAGTCAGTTTCTTTTGTCTCTTTCAGCCAGTGTGTGTGAGTTTGAGCAGTGTTTTAGCAACCAATATTCCTTCCTTTTGTGCGTGGATCCCGTAGAGTACTACGGATGCGTAGGGGTGCTAATACCTTCCCTTCGCATAACCGACTCCCGAACTCATTCTCTTTGGTCGCGAGACCATGTTCTTTCCTAGGTTTACTCTGAGCGTTTCCTTTCCCTCTTTTGGGATAAATAACGCACGGTGGCGGCTCTGTTGTTCTTGTTTCCCGCCGGTTTTTCGCGTGATGCGACAAGTAGAACTTGAAGAAATTCAAGAATCACAAAGCATCGATACACCTATGGAGGAATTAGAGCAGGAAACACAAGTAGTTGTGTAAGAGCAACCTGCTCAAGTAGAACAAGACCAGCGTGGGTCAGGCAGGATACGTCACCTACCTGAGATATATGGATATCTGATCAAGGTGATGTATTACTCATGGATCAAGATGAGCCTGTGACCTACTCATGGAATCTTCTCCTTGATGAAACAGTAAAACTGTATGGATTCATCAAGAACGAAGATGAGCATTGTGTCTACAAGAAGGTTAGTGGGAGCATGATCGTATTCCTGGTATTATATGTAGATGACATATTACTCATTGGAATCGATATCCCTACCCTGCAACAAGTAAAGTCTTGGTTGGGGAAATGCTTTTCTATGAAGGACCTAGGTGAAGCAGCCTATATATTAGGAATCAGAATCTATAGAGATAGATCACAAAACTGCTTGGCCTAAGTCAGAGTACATACATAGACAAAGTGCTGAGACGCTTTAATATGGATGATCCCAATCTGGTTATGTGTTTTGCTTAAATGGTGGCACTGTGAGTTTGAAAAGTTCAACGCAAGATGCAGTTGCTGATTCTACAACTGAGGCCGAGTATATTGTTGCCTTAAGTGCAGCAAAGGAAGCTGTTTGGATCAATAAACTTGGCATAGTCCCTAGCATTGTGGATCCCATTGGTCTCTATTATGATAACAATGGTGTTATCGCACAAGCTAAGGAGCCTAGATCTCACCAACGATCCAAACACATACTTAGGCGTTGTGCGAAAATATGTAAAGTACCTACACTTGACAATATAGTTGACCCACTGACAAAGCCTCTTGCGCAACAGAAGCATGATGGCCATACTAGATCAATGGGCATACGGGGTATGCCTGATTGGCTCTAGTGCTAGTGGGAGATTGTTGGTGTAAGCCCTAGAGGCCAATACTTTTGGTACTTGTATCGAATTATTTATTAATAATAAAAGACATTTTCTTTATTATGGTTGATTAATAAAGTCCCTGGAATAGATAGTCCGTTTAATGTATTAAGTGTGACTTAATCATGAGAACACATTAAACATAAGGACACTATTCTTAAAGTATCCGTAGTCGAGCTTTAGTGTGAAGTGGGATAACATTAAAGCATTAAGACTATTATGTTTGTAGACTGATGATCACATCTCATGGATCATGGATAAAGAGTTATCAAGTCTTAAACATAGGTATGAATATTAGGAGTAATATTTATACCGGATTGACCCGCTATGAGAATACTATATAGAAAGTTATGCAAAGTGTCATAAGTTATTCTCATGGTGATAATAGTGTATACCACTCTTCGACCTGAAACACCTATGGATCCTAGATGTAGAGTCGAGTGCTTTATTGCTGATCCAACGTTGTCCGTAACTGGATAACCATAAAGACAGTTGATGGGTACTCCACGAAGCATGCTGAGGGACATGAGTGTCCTAGATGGAATTTGCCAATCCTGCGTAACAGGATAAATGTCTATGGGCCCAATATTAAACTGGACAAGGGTGACACGGTCTATACCTTGTGTTCAATATAGACATAAGGGCAAAGGGGTAATTATACACATAATTATTATCACAGGAGGTTTTGTCAGATCACATGACATTTTCGTGACTTGGGTAGCAGTGATGTGTTGCTAGATACCGCTCACTGTTTATTATGTTAAATGCGTGATTTAATGTAATTGCCAACGTCGCGAAAACCTATAGGGTCACACACAAAGGACGGATTGATAAGAGATAGAGTAACTAAGGAACACCGTAAGGTACGGTGCACTTAAGTGGGAGATGAAATATGGTAGGTACCAAATACTTAAGTGATTTTGGGCATATTATAAGATATGGGCCAAAATACACTTAAGTGGGCTTTTTAGCTTGAAGCCCACACAAGTGGTTCTATAAATAGAACCCCTTGGGTAGAAGCATTGTCACTCCACTCCACTCAGACAGAAATTCAAGTAGAGACTTGGAATTTTGTTTCCCTCTTTCTCTCACTCAAAGCCTTCATTCATAACAGCTAGCACTGCGATTGAAGGAATCCGTTCGTGTGGACTGAGTAGAGACGTTGTCATCGTTCAACGTTCGTGATCGCCCCGTGGATCTGTATCAAAGGTTTTGATCATTATCAAAGATCTGCACCAAAGGTTTTGAATCGCCACAAGAGGTAACGATTCTATCACTGATCATGCCCATTCGTAAGGATCACTAAATGGAGAAAATTTTAAATTCCGCTGCGCCTTGGATGGCAATTCTCCTTCAGTATGATACTTGGAACTGCACCTCTGTCTATTGTATTAGGGGGTAAAGATGGGAGATCATAATCATCAATCTTTTTATCGTGCAGGTTTAAGAGCTCATTAAAGTCCTTCAACAACATATTAGTTAAGTCTGATTCCACAACATTGTTAGCTGTTTGATAATCCTCTACCATATGTGTAAAAAACTCATTCCAAAGGCCTCTAACATCAGTAGGTTCACAAAATATTAAAATCGTCACGAATAACCTTCGTAAAGCAGATGACATTCAGAGACTCGTAGCCTCAACCAAACAATCACGAATACTATGATCAGTCTCTAGAAACCCCCTATCCTCGGTTGATGTTTTGAATGTACTGAAAGTCATGCCATTATTTGTAAGAAGATATTCCCAACTGGTTGGACCTGTGACATGCGATAACAACAATCGCAAGTAAAACTTATCTCCCTCCGAAGGTGATACCATATAGATTCTCCCGATAACTTTTCTTGTTGATCGCCTACGATGCCATTCCATATCCCGCTTGTTCCAACAATAATGCTCTGGAATCTCTCTATACATATACTTTATTGCTTGTGGATCTCGTAGATTCAATGCAAAGAATTGTGTGAGCATTGTTTTGGAGTTGCGTTCATTATTTAACACATCTACAATTTGCTGATGATCATAAAAGCGCACTTGATGGCGGTTCAGCAAGTGGATCTGCAATCTTTCAACCGAAGGATATAATCGATAAAGAGTGAATCAAAATATTTTCCATAATGCCTCGGGAGCACAAATCCATCTTGCATCAACATATTGTTGAACTTCATCCATGTATGATCCTTTATGAACCTCCATAGCCACATAATCAGGGCCCTTGTACACATATTTGTATAGATACTTGATACTTTTAATGCTACTGCAAATCTCTACATTGATGTGACAGTCATACTTTAACAGTAACCAAGGGTTATAAGGAACCACCCATCTATTATCGACAAACCTATCTTTACCTAACGATACAGACTCATTAAACATTCTCCTATACTCGGGATATGAGTCAGTGCCTTGACGTGTTTCATCCAAGAATTGTTTGGGATACCTTTTTTACAATGTCCGTCTTTCATACATGGAGACTTTCGGTTGATTATGCCGCAAGGTCCGTGGATCATATGTCTTATAACAGCTTCATGCAACTATGGTTCACATTCTAATTTAGGTATTTATGCTCTTACCATACTATCATAATCTTTTGGGTCACGCAACTTATCGTTACTTTCTAAGACCAACAACATATGCACATGCGGCAATCCTCGCTTTTGAAATTCAGTGACATACATGTAGCTTTTAACTTTACCCAAGACTCCTTTATTAATAACATCATCCTTCAATTTCTCAAATTTCGAACGAAATATTCTTGTTAGCAAATCAGGACGATCTTGTGGTGTTTGAAAAGGCAAAAGTTCTGATGTTATCTCACTCCAAGAAGGATTGCATGTCATTGTTAGAAAAATATCTGGTTTACCGCCATTAAGAACAATAGCCATGCCATCTTCATAACGTTGTGTCATGTCTCGATGACCGCCAATAAATGATGATGGCAATATTGTTCTTTTTCCAATGTTCTCTACGATGATTCATGAAATGCATTAGTATTAGAATATATGAATTATTAGCATTAGAAGTACAACTAACTATTAATCTAAAACTGTATATTTATGCTATATGAATTTGTACATGCATTAGTTTCACCAACATGCAAAGCATCATGTAAACCTTGGTACAATTCAGAACGTATATCACTTTGGTGCTCTTTAATCCACCTTAATCTCCCTGATTCAATTTTGACATAATTGTCTATAATATATTGTTGCAACAGTCGACCCGCATTTAACAACATTGATTGATCATTTGGGCGAATCTACAGTTGATTGAAAAAAATGTCGGTGTTAAATGTAAAGTTTTTTAAACAACACTTAGCTAAGTAGATTATCTACTAAAATTAATCCAAATTTACCTGAAGCATGTAACTGTAATATGCTCGACATGACACTCTTCGTCCATTGCAATTTGTTGTGTTGATGTCCCAACCATGCGTTCCAAATGGAAAGAATACAGGGTATTACAAAGGATCATAATATCCCTTTGTCTCTTGAACTTTCTTGAGATTTCCATCACAACGAATGACATTAATATCCCTTCCATAATCCATAGAATCTGCATCACATCCAACAATAATTGCCGCAACTTGTTCAGCAGTTGGAAGATTGTATTGATGGTGATTACTTGGACGCTCCTTAAGTATGAGGCTACATTCACTGATATTTGGAAGTATTGAAAGTTGCTTGAACCTAATTACAAAAGGATTAAACTGATGGAGCATTTTCTATAATTTGTGAACTATATTTTGGTGCAGCTGTGGATTTTCCTGCATTCTATTATGTAGCTCATTATCGGTGTCGTAGATGTATAGTTGTAAGAAACGCGGCCTGACACCCTCATTTGGATAGAAACCTCCTATGTTATGGCAAAAAGCACCTTGAGCACGAAATGTGTATATACCACGACCAGATGCAAGAATATTCTCATCAACATGAACACCAATTGAAGTGAATGAAAGCACATGGTTATAACTTCGAATATGTTGCCTAAAATGTTTTCCTTCAGCTGAACCATCCAAAAATAATTGTTGCAATTCTATAGGAGCATCAACTCGTGAGAATGATACCTTTCCACCATTACAACACGTGTCACGTGATTCATGATGAAACAATCTTGCATTGCAGTGTCTACAGGTAAATGGATGAGGCAACCAGGATTTTGCCATCATCATATTATTTTTGAAATTTCGAGCAATATTGTGCTTTGCTCGAAAAGCATGTCCTGATTCTACAGGAAGGAGTTTCATATTGATTACTAAATATTATCTGAAATCTAAAATACAAATAAAAAATATATGCAAGATGCCTCAATTATTATATTTTAATATTGCATGATTTTAAATTTTACGTCACATGAGCAAAGGCTACATTTATTTGAAGCAAAATTTTTACGAACATACCTTGAGGACGACGTGATAATGCACCATTTTCTCTGGCGTCCATGTTAACACATGATATTACTGCATCCTCCAAAGCTTCATCAACATCCATATCATCTGATACAAAAATAATAATTAATATATATATACATTTGTAAAAATTAATACTCGCATACTTAGAACTATATCACTTATACCCGTATCAGATTGACTCGTGTTGTTTCGTTGATTAGGTGATGTGCAATTATGATCTGCGGGTTTAAATACATAAAATAAGATATGATGAAAGCGAGTAAAATTATGAAATGTAATATATAATATATATATTGATAATCACCAACCAAGTGCAACATCATTAACATGTGTAATTTTACTTGGGTCGGCTTCACTGTCATGAGTTCCTTAAAAGTGTGATCTTGGAAAAGTCATATTTGTAAAATTTTGAAATGGAACTCTCGACTGACTGTTTATAGGGCGAGATGTTTGAGCTTGTTTCTCTTGCTCTTTTCGCCGCCTATAATTTTCACGTCGTCTCGATAAATTGTTTTCTCTCTGCTCGTTGCTCATATTTTGTCTCCTCTTCCTTTCATTTTCGGACCTTCTTGACATCTGTTGTTGACTTGATATTTGACGGGTATTATTTTCCATTTTATTAATGTAATTGTCAACTGGAAACTATATCGAATCCTCTACAAAAACAATTGATCAAAAACTGATATATCATCAGAAGATGATTTGATATAAATTTTCTTCTTCAATCACTACATATTATAGACTAAATAAAATTAATTATGCATGTTATAAGTTACCTATACCTATATATAGATGTCATAATTTATCTTTAGTTCTTTTTAAATAAATAACACAATATAATTAAAAAAATTGTGTACTTGGTAATTATTTTCATACTATATACTAATTTAACTTGATAAATAATTTACCTTAAAATTAAAATTAAAAAATATGGTATTCTATAAGAGAGAACAAAGTCAAAATGCAATGCAAAATAAATATGAAAGAGCATATCACAAAGTTGATTATACAAATATTTTGAAGTTATATTCGTTTGTATTTTGTTACTTATCCTTTCTTATTTTTGTTAGTGGTGTGGGGTGTTTCTATATGTATCTTAAATGCTCAATGGATGCAACAAATTCTAGTCACATTATATTGTTCACGTGTCTACAAATTATGCACTTATACTTGTAAATAAGTTTAAGTTATTACTTGCATGTCAGCCACGTGTGAAAGAAGCATTTATACCTGTTACTACCTAGACTCCATTTTTACTTCATCTCTTCAAAGTTTACATTTTTCTCAAGTTTAGTTTATCAATTCTTCAAAACATCTTTATCCTTTAGAACACAATTACTCACCATGACTTGCTTCAATCCTAATCTCCCACTTCTTGCATCTCTATGTGCTTTCTTTTTCCTTTCTAATCCAGCTCACCGTAGTGATACTTTTCTTCTCTCTAACACTTTCTATTCCCTTACATTTTTAAAAATTTTTTATCTCTTTTGGTTACTTTTCCAGAAACTTTAAATTATTTCAGTAACTTCAATTGAGTCATGCATCTTTTTCATGTTTCTGCATTAAACTTTGATGGTTTTTATAAGAACACCACACAATTTCAAGTATACTATAAATTTAAATATGTTGTTGATTTCCGCAAATAACCTACATAAATGTTGCATGACGTACATAAATGTTGATAAATTTTTTAGTGAGATTTCATTTCCGTTTTTTTCCACATAATATTGAATTTGCGCATTCAGAATAATTTTAATAATTAAATTATTTCTACTTAATCTAACACAGTTAAAATACATTAAATATATCACTTATGTAATAATTATGTAATATATTATTGTATTACACTTTATTTAAAATACGTTAAAATAAGTGTTGCAGTGAATAAGATGATTTTATTATTCAAATTATGAAAATATATTAAAATAAGCATTACACTTTGTATGTTATCCAAAATACATTAATATTGTTTTCTTTTAAGCAATAAAATATTATGTTACCCAAAATACGTTAATATTGTTTTCTTTTAAGTAATAAAATATTATGTTACCCAAAATTTCCACCAATTAATTAATTAATATTTCGTTCAACTAATTATTTTAATAATTAATTAATAATTAAATTATTATAGTATGTCAGTCCATTAAATCAATTTAAGTTGTGAACATCACACCCCCACTAAATCAGTTGTGGATTCTGTCCGTTGCAGACCGTTACCTAAATATATAGGTGGTCTTTTGTCCGAAGGTACTCATATGAAATTTTGTCTCTTTTAATTATTAATTAATGATTAAAATAACTTCTATAATGTTTGTCCCGTCCAAATAATTATGTGAAAGGTATTTTAAATAATTTGTCCGAAGGTACTAATTAGTAAAACGTGGTTATTAAAAATAACCGGTACATGAGTATCTAAATATATGAACATACAAAGTGATACTAATTTCTTAATGCTTTTTAATTAATATAATATAGAGTTTATAAATTAGTAACTATTAAAAACATCATAATTATAAACGTGTAAACATCAATAAATAATTGGTTATTTTAAACGTTTTAATAATTACAGAAAAATAATTATTAAACACGTTTTATAAACTCTGTGTAAATAATCATAATTATATGTAATTGGTTATTTTAAACGTTTTAATTAAAACGTAATAATTAAAAACATCATAATTATAATTAATTAATATACCACTATATAGAAGTTACTAATTTCTTAATGCTTTTTCTATAATAATTACACATTTTATAAAGTAACTTCTATAATGTTTGTCCCGTTCATATATTTTTACATATAAGAAGTCATAAAAGGTGTAACTTTATAACTCCTATAATGTTTACATGTGATATTTACATGAGTACCTAAATATATGAACATCACAGCTCTTAAAAAAATGCTAATATGACAAATCTCACACCATAAACTTTGAACCTTCTTTCTTTTTGTTAATGCACTTTTCTTTTCCACTTTCACAATTGCAGAATGGAGGACTATAAATAAGTGAAAAAGTTGATTATACAAATATGAACGAATCCTAACGAAAATTTCAGTGTTGCTTTTGAAACACATAAAGTAAAGAAGTCATAGATAGAAGTTAGAATTTCACGTACCTTCAAGAAGTTTCTGGCAAGGCAGTTCAATCGCGAAGGTTGGCCGTTGGATGTATCAGCGATGATGTCGAAAGTTCAACGGTGATGTCGGAAGTTCAACGGTGCTTTTGGTTGTTGCTGTAATCGGAGGAAATGAAAAAAATGAAAATCTTGAATGTTCGTAGGATCGTATAATGTTTACATATGATATTTACATGAGTACCTAAATATATGAACATCACAACTTTTTAAAAAGTGCTAATATGACAAATCTCACACCATAAACTTTGAACCTTCTTTCTTTTTGTTAATGCACTTTTCTTTTCCACTTTCACAATTGCATAATGGAGGATTATAAATAAGTGAAAAAAGTTGATTATACAAATATGAACGAATCCTAACAAAAATTCCAGTGTTGCTTTCGAAACACATAAAGCAAAGAAGTCATAGATAAAAGTTAGAATTTCACGTACCTTCAAGAAGTTTCTGACAAGGCAATTCAATCGCGAAGGTTGGCCGTTGGATGTATCAGCGATGATGTCGAAAGTTCAGCGGTGCTTTTGGTTGTTGTTGTAACTGGAGGAAATGAAAAAAAATGAAAATCTTGAATGTTCGTAGGATCGTTGTTGGTGGTGGTTCACGTGAGAGATGAAGGTTTATGTTATGGTGAAAGATAAATATGGTTGGTAATTGTTTTTGTAGTAGCCAATAATAAGAACATTGATATTGAGAAGTTAAGGAAATATTTTGGTTAAGGAAATATTTTTATAGCCTCCATTATTTAAAATTAAACTGCCATTTCCTATATGTTGTAACTGCTATTCCTATTTTGTAGCAGTTATGCTAAATTTGATAACAGGAATAAAAACGTGAGAAGTTATAAAGTGAAATATTTTGTTAAATTGTTCCATAAGTGTAGGATGCTATGAGTGCCACATATTATTATTATTATTGGATAAAAAGAATTAAAAAATCTAAGGGTAAAATCGGGAGAAAAATAGGTCACTCCAAATAGGTGTATCCCCTTTATCTATAGGTATAGATTATTATTATGATATAATTAGGTTTATGTTTCATTATTAATGGGCCTTAGGCCCATAACTCATTCACTTGTTAAGCTCACCTTTGTCACATATGTATCCTTGTTTGTTTCATTTTTATTTCTTTTTTTATTTGATTAATTTAAATTGATAGTTAATTAATTGATAAATCTATTTAATTTGATGATTGTTAGTTTAATTAATTATGTCTAAATATATATTTTTTAATTATTTGATTTTATTGTTCTTGTTCGATTAATGAAGTGATCCATGTTCATAACTTCACATTGTAAATAACCTCACTAACACTCTTGATCAATTTAAAAACTCCAAACCATTTTCTTAAATTAAAATTGGAAGAAAAAGACTACCTGGATGAAAGGTCCAGATGTAGTCCCGAATGCTAGGCCCAAATTGTAAGAGCTTGCAAGCCATAAGTGTTCGTCTTCCTTTCAAAACACTTGTAAATATTCAAACTCTTTTCATAATAAAATTGAAAGAAAAATATTACCTGGGTGAAAGGTCCAGTCGTAGTCCCGAGTATTAGACCCAAGTTGTAAGTGCTTGAAAGTCATAAATACTCGTCTTTCCAACCCAAAAGACTTTCAACCAATCAAACTCTTTTTTCTCGCCGTCGTGCGATCTTTTAAATCTTTTCAAAAATGAAAGGAATTTTGTCTTAAGTTGATGAAAAACAATGCTTCATCCATAATTGTTGAGTTGAGATAAGTGACGTTTTCCCGAATGTTGATTTGTAAGTCCATTCGATGTGATGCAAACGTCCACTCCTCACCTGTTTTGGGTAAAACAATGTTCTTTGTCGATTAATACAATGTAGCTTTTGCTAAAATTGACCAACAAATAAACATTTTTCTATCCAGAACTAGGTGTGCCTTGAGTTCTCTATTGAGATACGTAGGAGCAGGACTGTGAAATCTTGTCAGACCCATTAATAAAAAAACTTAGGTTTAGTCCCATTCGTTGCAAAAAATCCAAAAACATCTTCTCTTTTCTTTTGATCCTATTATTATTTTCCTCATAATAACTTGAGAAGCTTAATATTTCTAAGTTAACACTGACGCGCACAATTAACCTAATGGTTCCCGTTGAGTACAACAAACGTGAGAGGTGCTAATACCTTCCCCTTGCGTAATCGACTCTCGAACCCTGATTTGATTGTGACGACCATAATCATTGTCGTTCTTTCTTGGGTTTTATCGATATTTATCCTTTCCTTTTTAGGAATAAATAAAGTTTGGTGGTGACTCTTTTCAGTCCATCCCACGAGCGTACGATTGCGCTTCACAAGCGTCGTGTTCTCATTTTTCAAGGTGCGACACTATGCATCCACTTTACATGTCCATAGAACAAAACTTGACCCTAACCAATAAAATCCATTTCTATACGATACACTTTTGGTAAGAAGGGTAATGTTCTATTAGATATCACTTCCAAATAAATTTATTTGTCTATAAGTGTTACCTTCTATGAACATGTTCTCCCTTACACACCAATAACTAAAGCATCTTACACATCATGGAATTACTTCCCATCCATATCAAAAATAATATAACCATAAAATACTATCATTATATCTGTTGATTACACTCCTCAACCTCAAAATCAAAATTATGACCACATCACCACAAATCCCAAAAACAAAATATATGTTGACTACACGACCCAACCTCAAAATCCTAATGAGTATCACATTACTACATATCCTGAGAACAACACACCATACAAAGCACTATACAAATATATCCTCTTCAAGAGTGGGACATCATCCATAATATTTACAAGACTATAGCTCTAATTCAACTGCTACGAAAAATCATTCAACCAAAAGTAATATATATCTTATATCTCATTTCATTTCTTATAATAACCTATCTCCTAGTCATTCACATTATTCCTTGGCACCAGTCTCACATAATGAACTCAAGCCATATACTAATGCCTCCAAATTTGAATGTTGGAAGCAAGATATGGAGCTTGAGCTTAGTGATTTTGAGAAAACACAACCATGAAACCTTGTACACTTGCCACCTGTCATACCCTAAATTTTACCCTGATTTTTTCGTCTGCATCAAGATAGCATAAATCGGTCCATTTGTCATGCATTTATCAGTTAAAAGCATTCATAAGGGTTTAGATGAAAAGTCCGAAGTTCTAACATTTTATCTGGTCTTGTTGACATTCATTCAGTCATTTGTTGATTAAGAAGGCAAAAGATTTGATTTCTCAATCTCAGTGCATCGTTTATTTCCATTGTATCGTATTTTCAGAGGTTCAGAAGGTGACAATCAAGAGTATTTTTGTCATCTGAATCTGGGTAGAATTTAATTGTGATTGAGAATTAGAGGTAAATGATCCAAGGGCGATTCATTTACATCTGATTGTCTGTTCATGATTATTCAATCAGTAATTCAATGCATTCACATGTCGTTTGTATTTTTTATATGTCACAATATGCATTTTGTTTCGCACAAGTGCTCGAAATTTCGCTTGGAATAATTTCTTGGATCTACAGACAGACCGATCAAATCGTTTCTCAACTGTACATCAAATTAGCAAGCAACAAATTTTAAAATGGAGCTTCCATACATCATCTTATTAATCTACGTTCCATGTAGTTTAACTTGGTGTGCTCATTTTAATTTTTTGACTACTTTTCTCAATCGCATTTTAATTAGCCTGAATGTTTTAACCGGTTAGTTTTTATTTCAAAATTTGATCAAAACGTGTGTGTTTTCGAGAAGTTTATTCTGCGTTGATCACTTTGATGCACTCAAATTTTTTCCAGGAATTTTTGCGTTCGACTTTTGTTCGTCTTAAATCCGTTTATTTTTATTTCTTTGTCTAAATAGTCATATTAATTAATTACGTTCTTCTATTTTTCATTTCGATTTTATTTAGTTTAACTAAGTCTTGTTTGAATTTTTTTTTTACTTTTTAAACTTTCATACTTATTTTATTATACAATTGTCTACAATGATTTATTTTAATTTTTTTAAAAAAAGCTACTACACATGAGTGTTCCTAAAGAAGAAAACGTAGATCCAGGGAAAATTTGACACATGGCACGCAAGTGTGTGGCTATAAAAAATTCTTGTTTTATTATTATTATTTCTTTCTTTTCATTATTTATCGAAAAGGGAGTAGTAACCATAAAAAGAAGAAGGAAAAAGGGATGTATGAAATAAAGAAAGAATAGAAACTGAGAAAGTTGGTTTTGAGAAATACTATCTCCCTCTCATAAAACTCTGCCCATTCATCACACTTTCACCTTCCATACTACAAACTTTCAAAACATAATTTCTTCCTCTCAAAAACATCTCACCATCATCTAAAAAAATCACCTCTTAACTCCTTATGCAAAAATGCACACACAACCTTAATCTTCTTCACCGTTCGAACCTCTCCAACTACACCCATAACCAACACCACACTAAAATCAAACCTCCATAATTTATCACAAAAACATGTTTTCATCTTCTACAAATCTCACACAACAATGTCTCCATTATCACTTAACCTTCCATCAACCCATCCCAAAACAACTTAACTCTCATTTCTTATCCCTCTCCACACCGTGAAATTTCGATCGACCGAGACATACGACAAACCGCCGTCGACCGCCACGAAGTCTCTATTTGGTAGCTTTTTCTTTGCTTTCCATTTTGTTTAAATATTGTTTGAAGTTTGTGGAGGTTTCTTTTGATTTTTAGAATTTTTGCTTTTTATTTTATTTTCTTGAATATGTAAGTTTGAAAGAAAAAGAGAATAGAGGAATGAACAAGTGGGAATGGAAGGATCATGAGAGAGAGAAAGTAGAGAAATGGTTTTCTCTGTTTATTTTGTTTCACACGAGCATGTTTCTAGATGAAGGAGGGTCTTTTTTTTATTTTGCAATTTTTCATCCCCTACCACGTGTCAGTCGGTGGGTGGGGAGTTAAAACAATTCTCATGCTATAGCTGGCTGGGTGCTCCCCCCTTAATTGTTTTTTTTATTTTTCTTAATTTTTTTTATCATGTTAAATTGTTACTATTATTTTTTTTTATTATTATTATTTTTTATTACTACTAATTTTATTATTATTAATAGCCATCTATCTTTACTAGTTATTAATTTTTTTTATTATGGTTAATTATTATAATTAATTATTATAATTAATTATTATAATTTGTTATTATTATTATTTATTAATTATTATTAATAATTATGATTATTACTGTTTATGGTTAGTTATTTACTATAATTATAACTATTGTTATAGTCATTATTATTTTATTTTTATTACTATTGTTAATCATTATTAACTATCTACTTTTTGTTCTAACAAATTTTAAATGTTAATATTGTTATTTATTTATTTTTTATTGTTAGTTATTATTAATAATTATTCTTATTATCATTATTAATTTTTTTTTGCTTATTATTATTATTTATTGTTGATTATTATTATTATTATTAATGTTAATTATTATTATTATTTATAATTTTTATTGTTGTTATAATTATTATTATTTGTTATTATTTTTATTTTCATTATTGCTTTTGTTATAATTATTGTTATTTTTTACTATTATTGGCATATTTAGTTATTGATTAAATTATTTATTTTAAATATAAAAAAATGATTTATTTTTTCTCCGTTGGATTTTTCACAGATGCGTAGCAATTTTGAAGTTAAAAATTCAATTTAATTTTAAAAATTGATTACACACATAGAGTATTGTTGACCGGCCTCAGGTAGGATGATTTCTACATGAATCATCTTACGATTGCTTAACACAACGCTAATTATGTAGTTCAATTTCTTGATTTTTACTTCGAGTCCCTTGGCTTTCTCTTGGGCCTTCTTACAACGAGATTCTTTTATTTTTTCAACTGTCTTTCAAAACTTATATCATTTAATTATCGTATTGGATCCCCATTCGACAAACTGTATCCCCAGTTCCAAAAATGTGTAATAACTTTACCGCTTTCATTTATTTTACTGTACCATTTGATTGTTAATTAAAGATTAAAATTAACCCTTTCAAAAAAGAACAAAATACAAACACCCGATCCAATGTCGAGTCTTTTTTTTCTTAAATCAAATCCAAATTGATTGCAAAGTCGAGCACCCCAACCCCCACCCCGCCATATCCAAATTCTTTTCATAAGTAAACTTCAGACGCTTGATCCAATGTCAAGTCGTCCTCCTATTTTCAAAAGCTTTTCACAATAAAAATGGAAGAAACTGATTAAGTTTAGACTTTCTCTGTTTCGGATGTTAGGATACTGTTGTAGAGCTCAATGTTCAAACATTCGTCTTCCATATTAAAATACAACAATTACTAGAATTAGATCATTTCTCTTATAGAAGAAAAAGATTGATTGGGTATCGACCTTCTCTTTCCCGATTATTTGGACACTACTGTAGAGCTCTTTGCCCGATTAATCGTCTCCCGTTAATGAACTTTGACCTAATTTGCCACACATTTTCATAATAAAATTTTGGATGAAAAGAGAGTGATTGGGCCTAGGCCTCTTCCTTTTCGGGCATTCGAGTATTGCAGTAGAGCTCCCTGCTTGGATGCCTGTCTCCGCTTAAAATCGACTCAAACTCATCAAACTTATTTTCCGCCCTTGTGCGACTCCGAAAACATTTTCAGAAAAGAGTATGCAATATCCATTTTGATGCGAAACAAACAAAGACTTCAGCCTCCAAGAGCGAGCAACAAGTAAAGGTTTAATCGCTCAAATATGACCCAAGCATCACTCTCTTTAAAAGCAATCCACCCAGTAGTTCTCTTTGGGTAGAACTACGTATGCCTTGAGTTCTTCATAGCACCTGGAGATACGTAGGAGCAGGATTGCGAAATCTTGTCAGGCACATTAATATTAGAAAACCCTAAGTCTTTCCTTTCTTTCTTTCTCTTTCCTTACCCGATAAGTAGAAGATCGCAAACGATATCATGCTAACACTCTAACACGAAACTAACTAAATGGGTCCCATTGAGTACGATGGATGTGAGGGGTGCTGATACCTTCCCCTTGCATAATCGACTCCCGAACCCGATTTGGTTGTGACGACCATTTCTTTTTTATTTTTGTGGGTTTTATCAATATTTCCCCTTTCCCTCTTTGGGAATAAATAAAGTTCGGTGGCGACTCTGTTTTGATTATATTTCGAGCGTTCCTTACGCTTGGGTATTTTTTGCGCCGCGACAGTTGGCGACTATGCTTGGGATAAATATGATCTTCTATGCGAGTCAACCCTAGTTTAGTTTATTTTGTGCTTGAGTGTTTCTTTTATCTGTTTATTTACTTCTTATTTATTCTATCTATATATGCCTTTATTATCTGTATTTCCAATTGTTGTATTATTGATATATGGTATCATTGGAACTTTCTGGACTATTAGCATTTGTGTGAGGAAAAGCTTTATACCCGAGCTATGAGAAAAACTTAAGTTAGGATGGTGGTTGTGTAGTATTGACCTGCGAGACATCGGACTCGTTAGGTTGATGCGAGAACCCCACTCGTTAGGTCTTACGATTAGTCATTTTGGCGGTGATACTTTCAACCTCGATCTATGATTCTGAGGACCTTTTTTAGAACCCTGAACCTATGGCTTTTAGGACCGATGGTTGTGTAGTGTTAACCTATGAGACTTAGGACTCGTTGGGTTAATACGAAGACCTCACTCATAATAGATCATTTTTGAGGATATTGTTGTCTTACGAGTAGTCGTTCTGACGATAATATTGTCAGGTGTGATCCATGACTCTGGGAACCGTGGAGTCGATGGTTATGTAGTATTGACCTACGAGACTTAGGACTCGTTGGGTTAATACAAAGACCTCACCTAGAATAGATCCTTCTTAAGATATTGTTGTCTTACGATTAGTCGTTCTGACAATAATATTCTTAAATTGGGTCCATGACTCTAGGAACCTTTTAAACCCTAGAGCTTACCTATTTGGTTTTCCTATTCCTGGAACCTTTCCTCCATGAAGTAATTAATCAGAATGTTCCAATGATCACCTACCCAACTGTACATACATAAACATAAAACATTTCATAATCATAACACATATGACATGTGAATATTTTTAAGGGACCTAAAGACTCGTTTGATTGCAGGAATTCAGAAGACATGGGTAGCAATCAAAAAAGTACTTATGCATTCAAGTTCAGGAATCCAAAGCTAGGATTGATTAAGGGGTTGATCTCAGATGTGAAAAAAATCAGAAGGAACAACTTTTGTGTTGAGTATGGTGACCTGTTGACTATCATGAACACCGAGGTGGATGCTTGGGCCATTTTCACTTTGGCACAATTCTATGATCCTCCCTTGCGGTGTTTCACATTCCAGGACTTCCAGTTGGCGCCAACACTGGAAGAGTTCTCACATATAGCAGACATTGGTATCAAGGATAAAGTCCCGTACACCAGTCTAGGGGAATTTCCTACACATCAACAAATAGGTTCATCTATACATCTAGATAAAGCGGAAGTGAAAGCTAATATTGGACCAAAAGGAGATACTTTGGGCTTCACTTTGAAGTTCTTAGTGGGAAAAGCTTCAGATTTCAAAAGTAAAGAAGATTGGGTCGCTTTCAATGTTGTGTTAGCCTTGATACTCTATGGGATTGTCTTGTTTCCGAACATTGATGGCTTCGTGGACATGACTGATATACGCATTTTCTTGCTCAAGAATCCCATTCCCACCTTGTTTGCAGATGTTTATCACTCCATTCAATGGAGAAATGAGAAGAAAGGGGGGGGGGGGTGATCCAGTGTTGCGCTCCTTTACTATATAAATGGTTCTTATCTCACTTACCAAGCGAAGGGCCTTTTGTTCAGAACAAGGATAACCTCAAGTGGTCTCAAAAAATCATGTCTCTCACTGCCAATGACATCACCTGGTACTCTCGTGTTTATGATGATGTGGACATAATCGTCAAATGTGGAAACTTCCATAATGTGCCACTCATAGGAACTCGAGGTTGCATCAATTACAACCCTAAGCTTGCTATGCGGCAACTTGGGTTTCCTATGAATGACAAACCAGAAGACAAGTTGTTAGAAGGTTTCTTGCTGGGAGAAGGAGTGAAGGACTTTGATCTGGTGAAGAGGATAGGTCGTGCCTGGACTAAAGTTCGTAAAGAAGGAAAAAGGGAGCCTGGAAAGAAGAATTGTATAGCTAGAGGGCCATATACAAGTTGGGTCCAAGCCAGAGCTTCTAAAGACAAACTACCATACCCTTATGAGCCTCCAATGCATATAAATCCACCAGAACCTACTGACGTCACTATGGAGGAAGCTAAAGAGCTCAAAGTTGTCATCCAAAGTTTGGAAAAAGAGAATGAAGAGCTACGGTTGAACCTTCTCCGGATTACTGAAGAAAGGGATAATCATAAGTGGGAGCTTGGGCGGAAGAAAACACAGCTTCAAGCAAATGTGGAAAGGACTGATAAGGAGGAATATAAGAGAAAAAGAGTCAAACAGGGGTTAGATCAGGCTGACAGCTGCTTGAATACCGTCAAAATCCAATTGAAAGAGGCTGAGAGGGATTGTCGTGAGAAAGAGAAATGGTGGAAGCTCGCCATAAAACAAAAGAAAGAGATAAGAGAGACGCTTGAGGTTGAGATAGCCAACCTCAGTGTTTCACTATGTGAATGAAAAGAAAGGGAAGAACGAGAACGCCGCAGTAAAGAGAGTGCTCTGGTTGCTACTCAGGTTACACCTGAAATGTGGAAAGGAAAGTGCCAGAAGGCTGAAAATGCTAATGAGTGGGAACGATACTGGAGAGGCCGACATGACTCTTTGCTACGAGAAGGTGAAGATTGGATGAACGCAAGGGAAAATATGAATGCTAGTTTGGCAGCCTGCAAGGAAACCATCCAGTTTTTACATGAACAAAGAAATGAGTATCGAGACAAGTTTGCCAGTTTGATAGACTTCTGTAATGGCATGGCTACGAATGTGCCTTTGATGCTAAGATGTGCTCTGGAAGACATAGACAATGACAACATCCCTCTTTCAGTGATCGAATTTATTTATCTTTGTGAAGACATGATGAAAAGGTTCAAAGGAGAGTTGGAAGAGCTCAACAAACAGAAGCCTACAGTCTAACTCTGTCGTTTTGTACTTTCCTTTATGTTTGAAAGAATACTTTGTACTCAATCCTTGTACTCTGTTTTGAATTGAATGAATGAAGGATTTTTGAGTTTCTTTTGTACAAAAAGTTTGGTTCCATTCTTGTTTTATTCCCCGTGATCTCTTTGAATGCTTGCTAAATAACAAGGAATCTAACACGGTTCCCTGAAAATAAAATTGAACATAAGCATAAAAGACATTTTTATAGCCACGTGCATCAAAGTATGCATCATGCATTCCATTTCTCAAAATAAAAATTCATTTCATTTTTTCCTCGTCTCCAGTAGTTCAAGCTGATTCCTCAACGTGCATACGCTACCCGCTCCAACACAAGAAGAATCATGGAAGTAGTTCGAGAAGAACAAGCTGCCTTCAGAGAGAAGATGGACTCTGTCAAAAGCAATATTGAGCAGATCTTTGAGGCTATACAAGCTCTGGCTAGAAGGGAAGAAGAGGCTCGTGTCACCGCTGCTGCAAGGAACGATGCTCTAGTTCAAGGGGTTACTCTTCAGTCAGGACCTTCAGTTCCTATTCCAAATCCCGTTATCTACGGTCTTCCTCCAGGTTTTGTTCCACCGCCTGAAAGAACTCATGTGCCTCCACATGCGCATACTTCTGGAGTAGCTGATGGAGTCACTGCGCAAGGACCTCTGATAGTCAATCAAGTGGTCATTCCCCGCACTGATGAGGAGCTCCAGGACGAGTTTGAAATGCAGAATTACAATGGAGCTACTCCAGTGGTCATCCCTACTGCTGCCCAAGATTCTGAGGCTATCTTAATGTGTCGGGCTATGGCCGAAAAGCTAAGAATCTTGGAAGGACATAACTCAACCCGATTGAGTGCCTTGGAGATGTGTCTGGTCCCAGACGTGGTGATTCATCCAAAATTCAAAGCGCCGGAATTTGAAAAATACAAAGGCCTCACATGTCCTAACATACACTTGAAAATGTATTGCAGAAAAATGGCTGCCTATACCAGAGATGATAAGCTCATGATCCATTGCTTTCAGGACAGTCTAACTGGGGCATCTTTGGATTGGTACATGCAATTGGAGTGTAGCAACATCCACACTTGGGATGAGTTGGTTGAAGAATTTGCAAAGCAATACAAATATAATAATGACTTGGCCCCAAACCATACTCAGCTTCAGAGTATGGCCCAGAAAGACAGTGAGTCTTTCAAAGAATATGCGCAACGCTGGAGAGAATTGGCTGCAAGGGTGCACCCACCATTGGTTGATCGTGAATTGATTGACATTTTCATGGGTACCTTGCAGGGCCAATATTATGAAAGATTGATCAATAGTGTCTCCACAGGATTTTCTGACATGGTGATCGTGGGAGAAAGAGTAGAAGAAGGACTGGAAAGTGGTAAAATCCAGGGAGGTTCCAGCAGTCAACCAATCTTGAAGAAGCCTTTCAACGGATTCAAGAGGAAGGAGGGTGAGACTAGTGCCATTTCTTCTCAGAGGGGGAGGGCACCATACAAGGCTCCTGCTTCTGTGCCTTATTATCAGTACCCTTACGTATCGGCTACTCAATATCCAGCCATGCCTTACCGTCCAATTGATCCTGTTCCTATTCCAGCTCCGGTACCTCACTATCAAGTTCCAGTTCTTCAATATCAAGCTCCACAACCTCAGCTCCAGGCTCCTCCACCTCAACATCAATAGAGAAATCAACAAAATAATCAACCACGTCCAGTTCAACAGCAACGAACAAATCAGCAGAGGCCATATCAACAGTACAATAATGTGATTACCACTCCTATCCCAATGACTTACACTCAATTGCTACCGTATCTGATTCAAAATGGGACTGTCGTGCCAAGGGCATTACCTCCAATGCCGAAGCCACATAAGGCTTGGTATGATGAGAATGCTAGATGTGCCTTTTATGCTAATTCAGAGGGTCATACAACAGAGAATTGCAAGGTGTTCAAGCTTCGGGTCCAAGAGTTGATAGATCAGAAAATATTGTCTTTTGTTGATGTTACAAATGTGGGGAACAATCCTTTGCCTAAACATGATAGTTCAGGTGTCAATGCTATAGAAAGTTCAACTGATGATGGATTGATAAAGGATGTGTTTAAGTTGAAGACTCTTTTAACAGTGGTCCATGATAGATTGATGGAAGCAGAATTGATGAATGGAGTACATGATAATTGTGTGGTGTGTTCGTCCAACCCTGATCAGTGTGGTGAATTCAAAATTTATCTTCAACGTTTGATGGATCAACGGGTTATTCAGTTCACTAGAGCAAAGATTGATGAGGATGTTGCTGTGATTGTGTCTGTGTTTGATCAAGAGAGGCTTCCCAAGCCTTTTGTGGTCCCTTATTAGAGAAATGTTGACCTAGAGCCAGTGAAGAAGATTGAGCTCATGCTTATTTATGTTCCCGCTCCATTCTCATTTGACAGTACCAAAGCAGTGCCTTGGAACTATGAGCCTGTAGTTTATGTGGGTAACAAACCAGTAATCTTGAAAGAGCCAGATGTGACTAACATCGCTGGAGCTAGTGGTGTGACTCGAAGTGGAAGGGTTTTCGCTCCTGAAGTGATCCCGAACAAAGAAAGTGCACCAGCAGTTGAACCAATGAAGGGGAAAGAGGTGAATCCTCCAGAAGCAGGAGAAGGCTCATCTAAAAAAGCAGCAACTACTGAAGAGGATAGAGAATTCTTGAAAATTATCAAGAAGAGTGATTACAAGGTCGTCGATCAGCTCAACCAAACTCCTTCAAAAATCTCCGTTCTTTCTCTACTTATGAGTTCTGAGGCTCATAGGACTGTTCTACTGAAGTTATTGAACGAAGCTTATGTGACAGAAGACATCAGTGTTATTCAGTTTGATAATGTGGTTGCTAATCTCAATGCTAGTAGTTGTTTGATGTTCACTTATGATGATTTACCCCATAATGGGCGAGAACATAATATGGCGCTTCATATCTCCATTCAGTGTACATATGTCACTTTGGCTCGAGTACTGGTAGATACTGGTTCATCCTTGAACGTGTTACCTAAGACTACCCTGGCACAATTGAATATTGAAGGGGTGTAGATGAGACCCAGTGCTTTGATAGTAAAAGCTTTTGATGGGTCTAAGCGAACAGTTATTGGGGAGATTGACCTCCCAATCCTGATTGGCCCTCAAACTTTCCGTATTACCTTCCAGGTAATGGATATTAGGCCTGCCTATAGCTGACTGTTAGGTAGACCTTGGATCCATGTTGTTGGAGCTGTCACCTCGACACTCCACCAGAAGCTGAAGTTTGTTACTTCTGGTAAGCTGGTATCAGTATCCGGAGAGGAAGATATTTTTGTCAGCCATTTGACTTCTTTTAGATACATTGAAGTAGGTGAAGACATTGTTGAAACTCCTCTCCAAGCCTTTGAAGTGGTCAACGTGGTCCAGACTAAGCCGAAGCTTGTTGAAGAACCCAAGGGGGTCATGTCCTCGTGGAAGAGTGTGAAAGCTGCAATTGAAGTTGGTTGCCCTGGAAGTTGGGGCACGGTGATTGAATTACCAGAGAAGAAAGACAAGTGTGGATTAGGATATCAGCCGTCTATTGAACTTTTCAAAGATCAGAAGAGACATCAGGGGAAGGTTCCTAGCATCCAGGAAATATTCTCCAAAGTTGGTTTCCGAAGTGATGATCAAGTGAATGCTCTTGAAGATGAAGATCCAGATTTGTCCAAGATGGTGTTTCGTGGACCTCCGGATGCCGCTCTCACTAACTGGAAGGCAACAGATGTTCCAGATGTAGTTTCTTTTTCAAAGTAATTTACTATTTTCTAAAAACATCCAATGCCATGCCCAAGGCGTATGGATAGCTTTGTAGGGCCCATTTTGTGTTAATATTTAAGCTTTATCATCAATACAAAGCACATTTTTTGAGATCCCTGTCTTTCATCTTTTTAATTTTTTTTTCAAACAAATAAACAACAAAATTATAAAATGGTAATTTTGATTTCACATCACTTTCATTTTTCAAAATCTTCCGCTAAAAAGAAAAAATCATTTCCATGCAGATCATTAATAACTAGATCCATTGAACACGACAATGCTATAATTCCCTATGACTTCAACCTCCCGATTAACCAAGCTGAAGAGGATGGTAAGGAAGACTGTGAACTCCCAGAAGAGTTGACCAGACTTTTGAAACAAGAGGAAAAGATGATTCAGCCTCATCAGGAACCAGTGGATGTGATCAATCTGGGAACTGAGGAGGATAGAAAGGAAGTCAAGGTCGGAACTGCTTTGAAAAAAGTGTGAAGGAGGAACTAGTCAAGCTACTACATGAATATGTGGATGTGTTTGCTTGGTCATATCAGGATATGCCAGGACTCGACACCGACATAGTTGTGCACAAGCTACCGTTGAAACTGGAATGCCCGCCCATCAAGAAAAAGTTGAGAAGAACTCGACCAGACATGGCTGTCAAGATCAGAGAAGAGGTCAAGAAGCAGTTTGATGCAGGTTTTCTAGCTGTTGCAACTTACCCGCAGTGGATTGCTAATATTGTGCCAGTTCCGAAGAAAGATGGAAAAGTTCGAATGTGTGTAGACTACAGAGACCTGAATAGAGCTAGTCCCAAAGATGATTTTCCGTTACCTCACATTGATGTATTGATAGATAACACAACTCAGTTCTATGTATTCTCCTTCATGGACGGATTCTCAGGATATAATCAGATTAAAATGTCTCCCGAAGATATGGAGAAAACAACTTTCATTACACCATGGGGCACTTTCTGTTATAAGGTAATGCCTTTCGGCCTGAAAAATGCTGGGGCAACCTATCAAAGGGCCATGGTGACTCTTTTCCATGATATGATACATAAGGAGATTGAAGTCTATGTGGATGACATGATTGCCAAGTCTCAGACAGAAGAGGAGCATGTTATTCATCTGAAGAAGTTGTTTGTAAGATTGAGGAAATACAGACTGTGCTTAAACCCTCCTAATTGCACTTTTGGAGTCAGATCTGGAAGGCTTCTATGATTCATTATGAGCCAGAGAGGCATAGAAGTTGATCCTAACAAAGTCAAAGCTATTCAAGAGATGCCAGCACCTCGGACAGAGAAGCAAGTCCGTGGTTTCTTTGGCAGATTGAACTATATTTCCAGATTCATCTCGCATCTGACAGCCACTTGCGAGCCAATATTCAAGTTGTTAAGAAAAGATCAAGCCGTTAGGTGGAACGATGATTGCCAAAGTGCATTAGATAAAATCAAACAGTATCTGCAAGAACCACCAATCTTAGTGCCACCAGTTCCAGGAAGGCCTCTCATTATGTATTTGACAATACTCGATGAATCCAAGGGATGTGTACTGGGGCAACATGATGAGACGGGTAGAAAATAGCATGCTATCTACTACCTGAGCAAGAAGTTTACAGAATGTGAAATCATGTACTCCATGCTAGAAAAGACTTGTTGTGCATTAGCATGGGCTTCTCGTCGCCTAAGACAATACATGATTTGCCATACAAAAATGTTAATATCCAAGATGGATCCCATCAAGTACATATTCGAGAAACCTGGATTAACTGGCAGAATCGCTCGCTGGCAAATGTTGCTATCAGAATATGACATTCAGTATGTAACTCAGAAGGCCATTAAGGGTAGTGTGTTATCAGAGTACCTTGCGCACTAGCCAGTGGAGGACTATCAATCTATGAGACTCAACTTCCTAGATGAATACGTCATGTACATAAGAGACTATGAGATTCCAAGCCTGGAAGAAGGACCCGAACCAGGATAGCGGTGGTGGCTCGTGTTCGATGGTGCCTCAAATGCATTGGGTAACAAAATTGGGGCTGTTATAACTTCTCCAAAGGATTTTCATCTTCCCTTCACGGCAAGGTTATGTTTCAAATGCACCAATAACATGGCGGAGTATGAAGCATGTATCTTGGGAATTGAAGCAACAATTGACCTACGAATCAAGATTCTTGAAGTGTATGGGGACTCAGCACTTGTCATATATCAAATCAAAGGATATTGGGAGACCCGCCATCCCAATTTGATCCCATACCGAGAGCATGTCATGAAGCTAATCCCCTACTTTGATGAGATTAATTTCCATCATATTCCTAGGGAGGAGAATCAGCTAGCCGATGCCTTGGCTACTCTGTCATCTATGTTCAAGGTCAAGTGGGCTAATGAATCACCTGCTATTACAATTCAAAGTCTAGACGAGCCAGCACATTGCTTGGAAGTTGAAGCAGAAACAAATGGCAAGCCTTGGATTTATGACATCAAACGATATCTTGAGAAGAAAGAGTATCCAAATGATGTATCCATCACAAACAAAAAGACCTTAAGGAAGTTATCAGCCAATTTCTTCCTAAGTGGTGGTGTTCTATACAAAAGAAACTTTGATTTAGTTCTTCTCAGATGCATGGATAGACACGAAGCCGACCTACTCATCAAAGAAATCCATGAAGGTTCTTTCGGCATTCATGCAAACGGACATGCAATGGCGAAGAAAATCCTTAGAGCTGGTTACTATTGGTTGAAAATGAAAACAGATTGTTATCACTATGCCAGGAAATGCCACAAGTGCCAAATTTATGCTGACAAGGTGCACGTGCCACCTACTCCTCTGAATGTTTTATCAACTCCATGGCCATTCTCAATGTGGGGCATAGACATGATTGGTATGATTGAGCCTAAAGCTGCAAATGGACATCGGGTCATTCTGGTTGCCATTGACTACTTCACTAAGTGGGTAGAAGCAGCTTCTTATGCCAATGTGACAAAGCAAGTCGTCACTCAGTTTATCAAGAAAGAGATAATTTGTCGCTACGGAAATCCTAGCAAGATTATCACTGATAATGGATCAAATCTGAATAATAAGATGATGAAGGAGTTGTGCGAGAATTTCAAGATTGAACATCATAACTCATCACCTTATAGGCCAAAGATGAACGAAGCTGTAGAGGCAGCTAACAAGAATATCAAGAAGATCATTCAGAAGATGGTGAAAACTTATAAAGATTGGCACGAGATGCTACCCTTTGCTTTGCACGGATATCGAACATTTGTTCGCGCTTCAACAGGGGCAACCCTTTTCTCACTAGTCTATGGCATGGAGGTTGTGCTACCGATAGAAGTTGAGATCCCCTCGTTGAGAGTCTTGATGGAGACAAAATTAGAAGAAGCAGAATGGATTCAAACCAGGTTTGACCAGCTCAATCTAATCGAAGAAAAGAGGATGACAACATTGTGTCATGGTCAGTTATATCAGAGGAGACTCAAGCGGGCATTTGACAAGAAGGTCCGACCTCGAGAGTTTAATGTTGGTGAACTAGTTTTGAAAAAGATAATCTCCCTCCAGAAGGATTCACGTGGCAAGTGGATTCCAAACTATGAAGGACCATTTATGGTGAAGAAAGCTTTCTCTGGTGGAGCTTTAGTTCTCACGAACATGGATGGAGAAGTGTTGACACACCCCGTCAATTCTGATGCAGTCAGAAAGTATTATGCCTAAGAAAAAGAGATGGATAATAAAATCTCGCTAAGTTGAAAACCCGAAAGGGTGACTTAGGCAAAAAATGAGCATCCCGGTGAGTTGAAAACCCGAAAGGGAGGCTCAGGAAAAAATTAGGGATAAACAAAAAAATTAAGCCCGGTAAGTCGAAAACCCGAAAGGGCGACTTAACAAAAAAGGGTAAAATCTCCCGGTGAACTGAAACTCTTAAGGAGCAGTTCGCGCAAAAGTTAGGGAATATCCAAAAGCATAATACTGCAGCGACATAAGTCAACACTGCAACAAAGCTCAGTGTAGCACCTCAAATTTGCACCTCCCATTTTGTATATACATTTTCATTTTAGGTCATTAACATTGCATTGACATTGCATAGTCCATCATGCCATCAGTCAGACTGGTTAGAAGATTCAACTGTGCAAGCAAGCAAGAGCATTGTCCATGAGATTAAAGCCCTAGGGTGATTCCCATGAGTTCACATGATTCAAAGATCATTTTGAGGTGTTTTGGCCAAGCATTGAAGGCTCAGAGATCATAAGTACATGTGCAAATCATCTGAAACCCTAAAAAGTCAACAGAAGTCAACCAGTTCAACTGTGGATTTGGAGGTGAGAGATGGTTAGAGATGCCTCATTCATGTGCTAACAAGTCTCATTTGACATTCCAAACATCAACATTGAAGAATTTGAAGTCAGATCAAGACTTTCCAAAAATAGCAGGTGACCTGTAATTTGAACTTTCCAAAAATGGAAAGGTTTTAGACCAACTTCAACTCAAGATTACATCATCAAGAAGGCTTCAAATGAAATTTTGTCCAACATGAAAGTTGAAGATCTTTCTCTCCCATTTCCAAAAAGTTCAAGATCATGAATTTCTCATGTGTGGTTGAAGAGATATGATCAAAACATGGCAAGGTGTACTTGAAGATTCAAATGGGCATAACTTCTCAACCAAAGCTCCAAAATGGATGGCTCTTTTTGCATTCTTCTCCTTGTGACCTCTAATTTTCAAATATTGCATCACATTGCATAATTTGTCTTCATATCATCACTTGCAAATTCTTGGATTTTTGGAGGGAAATTTCAATATTCAAAATTGGTGCATTATTTAAACATTTTGCCTTCACCAATGATTTTAAAAATGCATTTTAAGTGAAACTGAATAGAATTCGTGTACTGTTCATTCATGCATTTCATGCATAAGGGTGAAAAACCAAAATTTGCACTTACACCTCATTCTTGTTAATTACCATTAGCATTGGCTTAAACATGATTAAAGGGGGATTAGCATGACATATATATACAAAAACCCTAACTGTTTTTCAGATTAACAATCATAATTTCAGATCTAGATCAAATTCATCAAACTTTTTCTCTCAAATTTCTTTCAATTTCTTCAAACAAATTGCATTTCTCTTGGTTGATTCATCATTCTGAAGCATCATTGAGCAAGTTTGGAGGTAGAATTCAAGAGAATCGTGGCACATGGAAGCATATTCAAAGCATGAAGCATCAATGGTGATTTGAAATTATGGAGGATTCGTGCACAATTGAACTTTAATCTCTCATCCAATCAACTCTACAAGCTGCATAGAGGAAGTTTGGAGCATTGCAAAGCCTGGACAACACGAATTCCAACTTCTGCTCTTCAAGAGGTCACCAATCGAATCTCTCTTTTCTCAAAATTATTGTGATATTATTGTAGATCTTGATGTGCTGATCATGCTGAGCTTTGAACCATGAATTTCCATGCAATATCGACTGAGTTAGGTTAAGTTGAATTTTCATGTGTGAAACTTGATTTGCTCGATGCCATGCGTACATGATGATCCATGCTTAGTTTGTGTTAGATTCGTGATCTATGATTAATATACTACATGTTGATGTGCTCATTTGTGAAATCTGGAAAAAATGTTCTTGATCATTGATGAACATCCACTGTTCATAAGCCGCGCGTTGAAGAAGATGATGCAGACCTTTAGGGAACGGTTTTGATTCATTTTACCACGTAAATCCGTTGCTCATGTGTTTCTATTAGGGTTCAAATCTGATTGGTTAAAACATTTCCCGTGCACGCTTCCTATTGGCTGTCTCCGCTTTGACTTATGTTTGACTGCCAGCGCATTAAGTGAAACGATTGTGTTTCACATTCAGCGCGCCATTCATTTCAAATTAAATAAATATTGCCTTTTAATTCATTTTAATTGTCACATATTCATTTCATTTTATTTCAATCTTCAAAAAATCAAAACAAATTGAATATTGATCCAAAAAATAACAGGTTTTCAGCATTATGATCCTTGATCTCTCTAGTTTTTTATCACCATGATTTCTCAAGTTGTGATTGGCTAGATAATTTTTTGCCCTAGAATGTTTGAACATACATGCTTCTTTGACCTTGCCATGCTTATACATTTGTGAAATGCTGGTCTTTGATCCAATGCTTTTGAAATTTTGCATGATGAAACTAGACTCATTGCTTGACATTTTGGTGTTGATTTGGTATTTTTATCAATTGTCATTTCTGATTTATGATTTTTCTAACTTGGTGTGACAATTTGTGTCACACCTTTGCTTGTTCAACTTGTGCTATGAATTTGCCATGCCAAATGACCTCCAATTGTCCTGATTTTTTTGTGTGATGCATGTTATGAATGTTGTGATTGATCATGAATTTTGTTGGAATTATTTGAATCATTTCTGATTTAATTGAGATTTTTCATTCTGGTTGGTCACATTTGAGCTTTAAAATTGCCTTGAACTTCAATTGATCATGAAATGCTTTTGGTTAATGATATTGATATGGGACCTTTTGGAATGTGTTCTTGATTGAGTGAATTTGATTCATGTTAAATTTCATGTTCTGTTTTGAATGTTTGACCCTCTTTTGACCCTAGGCTTGGACCTAGTGGTTTGGACTCACTGTTTGGATTGTGGATTTCAGGTTCAAAGGCACATTGCCATGGTTGGAGTGGCTCATTCATTTGAGTTGATTACTTGATTGATGTTGGATAATATGAGTTGTTTTGTAGGCTTTGAGAACAAGTGGCCTAATGGCTTGTGCCTTGCACATTGGTGCTTGATGCTTTGTCTGTCTGTATGATTGACTGTTGTCTGTCTGTTTGTTTGAACTGTATACTGATTAGTTTAGATTTTTCACAGGTACCTAAGTTGCTTTGAGTTCTTTTGAACTTGCTTTTGCTTTGCTTGGTTGCTTAACCACTGAGGTATAATTTCTCTGACTTCATGTAGTCTGGAAGACCTGTCCTGTTATGTGGGCAGGCACCTGTCTGAAGCCCTCCTTAAGAGGCAATGCTTGTGAATGTTTACTTTTGTGCCAAGCAGGTAAAGACCTCTTAAGAGGCAATTGGCAGATAAAAGAGATGTGTAATCCATCTCCTGCTATTCAGTGTGTCATCCACTTTGCTCACACACCATGTGTTGATGCATTATGGATATTAACCCAAGATCTTTGTTGTGTCAGTCATATGTGGAGAAGAGTTCCTACTTTCTGAACTCCCACACCTTCTATTTTGAGTCAAGCTCTCCCAGGCCAGGGATAAGAGCTGTGAGGTCTTACTCTCAATTCCCATTTCATCTGTTTCACCCTAACTCTCAATGTTAGGGTTAAGAGCTAACTACACCCGATTCCAGTTGGTTTGTGTTTCACAGCCTAACCTTGTATGAGCCCAATTGATTGCATATAGTGTGTGTGATTATTTATTGTGCTTGTGTTGTTTGACTGTGCTGTCTAGGATAGCTTTCTCCCTGTGCAAGTTAGATAGAAACCTCAACCTAGGACCATTGTGGATTACATGATAACTATTAGGCTCGAGTCGGGCTCCCTTCTAGTTTGTCAGTTCCCAATCTCTGGTTAGGTTAGAAGTTCTTTCCCTGCATAGGGGAATTACGTCGCCCTGATCCTCATACCAGATGAGGTACGTAGGCAGGAGATGAGCTGATCTCTCCGGGCGCCCTTTTTCTTTTGCAACCCCTTTGTGTGTGTTTGGAGACTGACGTAAGTCCAGCGATTGGCAGTTGGTTTCCTGTGTCTTGTTTGCTTGTGGGAGTCTGACGTAAGTCCAGCGATTGGCGGTTGGTTTCCTGTGTGTGTTTGTTGGTTCGGAGTCTGATGTAAGTCCAGCGATTGGCATTCGGTTTCCATGTTTGCCTGTTTGTGTGGAGTCTGACGTAAGTCCAATGATTGGCAGTCGGTTTCCTGCGTGGTTTTGTTTGGCGTGCGTTAGCCGAGCTACGAGTGCTCTGATTCTTCTCTGGTTAGAGAAGATACGTATGCATAGGATACGACATCCTAGCGAGCACGTTTCCCCTTGTCCCGAACTACGTCGACTCTGATGTCTGTGCTTGACAGACTACGTAGGCCCAGGATGTGATATCCTGCCGAGTTCCTATTTCTCTTGTTTTCCTGTGTTTCCTTCCAGCATTGTGCAGTTTGTGATCAGTTTTTAGCAACCTTATCCTTTCTTTTGTGCGTGGATCCCGTCGAGTACGACGGATGCGTAGGGGTGTTAATTCCTTCCCTTCGCATAACCAACTCCCGATCTCATCTTTCTCTGGTTGCAAGACCATGTCTTTCCCAGGTTTACTTCGAGCGTTTCCTTTCCCTCCTTTGGGATAAATAACGCACGGTGGGGGCTCTGTTGTTTCGTTTTCCCGCCGGTTTTTTCGCGTAAGGCGACAGCTGGCGACTCTGCTGGGGATACTAGAGAAGTTGACCTCTTGCTGGTCCGTCTTCCCTAAGCGAGTCAGTCCTAGCGCTCTGTAGGATAGGGCTTGGTTGCTTTTGCTGCTTTATTTATTGCATTTATTTGTTTATGTTTGCATTTATGTTTGCATGCATCATATTATCATCATGTTGGATTCTGTACAGGTTGTTCCTCTGATTTGGGGTGGGTGTTCTGAGTGGGGCTAAAACCCAGGCCCGAGTATACACCTAGGATTAGCGTGGTCTCATGTTGCCTCTCATGTTAGGTTAACATGTGTTTTTGGCAACGTGACATACCACAAGCCGGACGAGGTTCTTTTGAGGGAGCTCTTCCTTTGTGGAGTATCCACTTTGGTTGAGTCACTTCATCTGAGCTGTTGACTTCGGTGACCGTTCTTTCCCGGATCTTTGGTTTAGATGATCTCAAGAGAGCTGCAACGGCACACCTGAAAGGGCAAATCCGTTGAGTATCTTTGCCCGATTGTCGAGACCATTATCCGCCTTAGGATGACCTTGTTAGAATTCACCTGTGAGGGGAGGGTTTGATCCTTACAGATACAGTTTCCGTCAGTGGTTATGTGATGGTGACTTTGGTACAGTGGATTTTTGGATCTTTATTTCTGGACGCCGGAGGTTTGTCCGTGGTATTTATCAGCGGGTTCCGTTTATTTCGGATCCCCGGGTTGAATTTGAGGATACTTGTTCAGAGGATCTGGTTGTCATCCGTTCAGTGGATTTCCTGTGATGATAGTGATATATTCCCCGGTTCCATTTATTTCGGAATTCCCCAAGTTGGATTTATGGTTAATCGGGCCCTCAGATGATTGTAATCAGTTCAGAGACCGGTTCAGTATAGTTGATCCTCAGATGACTTGGAAGATGGCACAGTGACCTGCCTGCATGCATTTGCATCATTCCCATTTCGCATTCATCTATATTTAACCCATGTCTATCCGTACTCAGGGTCCACTTTTTGATTGAGATTCTGGTCGAGAGACATCCGGATGTCAGAATGTTGTTGATGAAATATTATCCATCTCAATGAAGCTAGAATCAAAGGACAGAATTTTCCTCATACGGATAGACATTGCATGTGTGAGTCATATTAACCTGTTTGCTGTTTTGTAGGTGTCAGTATCTAACCAGTGCGCATAGCTATTCCGTTCAGATATCCAGCCAGACTCAACAAACTCAGACTGATGGATCCGTCTAACGCCGACATTCTCGAATTGAAAGAGATGATGAGAGAGCTGTTCAAAGTCGTGCAAGGGCTCGCCTTGGGGCAGAAAGCAATTGCTGAGAGGTTGGAGAGGATTGAAAGCTGGATGATAAAGGAGAAAGTTCAGGGAAAGGCTCCGTCATCCGTAGTAAAGAAGCCCTCTGGCAATGGTCAGCTCAAGAAGGAGGTTGAATTAGGTGGTATGCAGGCCAAAGAAGAACGCGGTAAGGATCGTTACCACCTTTATGCTGCCACTGTAACCACTCCTGTTGGTAATCCATCTGTACAGCAACAACCGCTACCTCAACAGAAGGCACCGAAAGCTAAAGGCCAAGTGAAGAAGGGGACGACGGATCGTCAGTTTGATAAGCCACCCGTGACTTATGCCTTTCTGTTCAAGAGGTTGAGGGATCTTGGGTTAGTTCGGCCGAGGATATCGGTTCCTGTAGAATTGCATCGGAGGCCTGCAAATTACGACGAGAATGCCAGGTGCAAGTTCCATGCTGGGGCACCCGGACATAACATTGAAGGTTGTAGAGCTTTTAAGCATGTCGTCCAAGATATGGTGGATTCTAAGGCTATTAGTTTGGCATAGATACTGAATGATAATGTTAACCCCGTGCCAATGCATGGTACTGTAGAGATGAAAGTAATGTCAAAGGACAAGAGAGGAATAGAGGTGACTGATGGAGATCAGTTAAAAACCCCAATGTCTGTGGTCCCGAAGCATATGATAAAGAGTGGAGCTTTCCCTGATGGTGGAAATTGTTGTACGGCTGTCGCTACCAATGGGTGTGCAATGATGGGGGAAACAATTCAGGGAATGATTGAAGTAGGAATGGGCGGTGTAAAATTTGAAATGCCAAGTCAGGCAGTTGAAACCGTCGAGGCTGAGAAAGAGAAGAAGTTGTCCATTTCTTCTTACAAACAGGCCAAGGAAGTGGTGAAGAGCGGAGAAGCCCTAGGCTGGGGGAAGATCATAGACATTATGGTGAAGGCGGATATGTTCGGGATTGGCTATCAGCCAGATCAAGAGTCGTCTAGACAAAACAGATGACGTCGTCAACCGTTCACATTCGTCAGTGCCGGAATGTTGGATCCAGGTCACGCCTGTACAGCGGGTGAAGAGATTGACTGTGACCGCGAGCTTGAGTCGTGGATAAAATCGTGCGTACCAGGGAACTGGAAGGCCTCAAAGATCATCACTGTCACTCATCATGAAGAGTAGTATTTTTGTTTTTCAATTATGTTTGCATGAAAGCCATACGTTTTGCCCGAAACGTAGTGGTTCATTGTAAGGGCCATCTCATGTGTTTCATTGTGCAACATTTCGCATCATTAATAAATGGATGGTTTTGTGATTAAAAGCGGTGTTCCCTGTCCTTCATTTATTTTTGCAGTTTAAAAAAAAATAATAATAAAAATGACAGTGTTTATTTTCATTTTTCTTTCCTTTTGATTCGTCTTGTTCCGACCTCAAAAGAGACCATCCTCCTGATCTCATTGGTAACAATTCGGTTACACCTCTGTATGACTTCGACAATCCGATCTATCATGCCGAAGAATAAGGCGAAGAAGATTGTGATCTGCTGGAATTAGCCAGGTTGTTGAAACAAGAGGAGAAGGTGATTCAACCGCACGAGGAGCGATTCAAGATTGTTAATCCAGGCACCGCCGAGGTCAGAAAGGAAATGAAAGTTGGGGCCGCTTCAGGGGCTAGTATAAAGAGCAGAATGGTAGCACTGTTAAAAGAGCATGTGGATACCTTCGCCTGGTCGTATCAGGATATGCCAGGGTCGGATATCGATGTCGTTGTGCACAAGCTACCATTGAGAGAAGACTGTCCTCCAGTGAAGCAGAAGCCGGTGCCGGAAAAGGATGAGAAGGTGAGAACGTGTGTGGACTACCGAGGTGTGAACAGAGCTGGTTCGAAAGAGGAATCCCCAGTATGTCACATTGATGTATTAGTTGAAAGTACAGCTCAGTTCTCGGTGTTCTCCTTCAGGGATGGCTTTGTTGGCAGTAGTCAGGTCAAACTGTCGCCAGATGATCTGGAGAAAACAACGTCCATCATACCAAGGGGCACCTTCTTGTTACAAGGTGATACCATTCAGTCTCAAGGAGGCCGGTGCCACGTATCAGAGGTCCATGGTGACTTTGTTTCATAATACGATTTATCATGAAAGCGAATGCTATGTTGATAGCAAAGTCCCAAACAAGAGAAGGGCATCCGGTAGACCGGGGCAAGTTGTTTGACCGGTTGAGACAACTCAGGCTGAGGTTGAGTCCGAATCAGTGCACTTATGAAGTGTTGTCCGGCAAATTGCTGAGGCTTATTGTGAATGAAAGAGGAATCGAGGTCGATCCTGCTAAAAAAAAAAGAAGAGAAAAAGAGAAAAAAAGAGAAAAAGAAGAAAAAGCAATACGAGAAATGCCTGAACCGAAAACAAAAGAAGGTTCGTGGTGTATTAGATAGATTGAATTGTATTTCACGGTTCATATCTCATCTGATAGCCACGTGGGAACCCATTCAAGAAAAAGGGAGTAAACGGTCAGGTGGATAATGATTGCCAAGGGGCATTGAAAGATAAAAGAATAAGTTGCAGGAACCTCTGATTCTGATGCCTCCTGTGGAAGGAACAACTGTTAATCTGGTACTTGACAGCCCTCGAGGGGTCTATGAGGTGTGTACTGGGTCAGCATGACGAGTCTGGTCGAAAAGAGCATGCAATTTACCTTAGCAAAAAGTTTATCGACTGTGAAACAATACATTCACTGCTCGAGAAAACTTGTTGTACTTTGGCATAGGCTGCTCGCCGACTGAGACAGTATATGTTGGTTTATACCACTTTGTGGATTTCCAAGATGGATCCGGTCAAGTATGTGTTTGAAAAGCTAGCATTGACCGGACGGGTGGCGAGAGGGCAAATGATGTTGACTGAATACGATATTCAGTATACCTCTTAGAAAGCAATCGAGGGGAATGTATTGTCCGATTACATCGCCCCGCAACCCATTGAGGATTATCAACCAAGGAAGTTTGAGTTCCCTGATGAGGACATCTCGAGGTCCTCAAATCGAAAGATTGTGATGAACCGATCCCGGAGGAGGGGCCTGACCCTGAATCCGAACGGATTCTGATGTCTGATGGGGGGAGGTTAACGTGGATGAGTTAGTGCCGTTTTGGTTATGCCGAAAAGATCCCACATTCCTTTTGTTGCCCGGATAACATTTGAATGCACCAACAATGGTGGCTGAGTACGAAGCTTGTATCCTGGGTATCGAACCTCGGTGCGTGCATTTACTGGGGCAACGCCTTCCGCGCAGGTGTATGAGAAGGAATCGGTGCTACCATTTGAGGTCATGATTGGAAAAGGCTGAATGGATAAGGACTCGGTATGAAGGGAGCCCGGCTGAGGAAAAAGACTGGCAATTACTTATCATGGGGCAGTTGTACCCAGTGAATGAAGCGCGTTGTTAACCGAGAAGTGCGACCTCGTGCGTACCACGTGGGAGAGCTGGTATTGAAAAGGATCCTTCCTCCTCAAGACGATCGTGGGGAAAGTTGATATACGATTATGAATGCCCATCCGCGGTCAAGAAGGTTTTCTCTGGCAGAGCTTTGTTGTCAACAACCACGGATGACGGAGATTTTCCATCCTTGGGAATGCGGACGCAGTTAAAAGATACTTCGTAAAAGAGACCCGCTGGACAAAAAGAACAAAATAGTCCAGGCAAAAAAGGGCATCCCGGCGAACCAAGAAAAAATAGAAAAGGTTCGGGAAAAAATTAGGGATAAAAGAGAAAATTTGTTCACCCGGCAAGTCGAAAACCCCAAAAGGGCGGCTTGGGCAAAAAAGGGTATCCCGGTGGACCGAAAACCCGAAAGGGCGGTCCAGGCAAAAGAGGGATTGAAACGAACAACTGCGTCCAGCATAATCGTTGGTATTTTGGTTAACACATCATGGATAATCCCCGACAGAGATCGATCGAAAGCGTCTTGTTCAAAAGGCGGAAAGTGTGGAAAGTCTTGAGGACATATGGGGTGTAACCGGGTTGGAACCCGATGAGATCACGGTTTCACATTGCCATTAGGATAGATTTTTCCTTTTGTGCGCGATCACCTCTTTTCAGGGATTCCTTCCTGTGTGTTGCTCGGTTCTGAGCCACCTTTTTTTTTCAGTCAATAAATGCATGTTCAGTCAAATAATTTTGTTTTTGTCTTCATTACCGCTTTGATTGCGAAAACATCCGTTTATTTTTTATAAGAATATTTGCATTTTGAAACATAGAGGTCCTTTCCGATGCATGCTTATAAGATTGGAATTTGGAAATCTTATTCGGAAGTTTGAGTGACCTAGGTGTTGAAATGTTGGCACGCCTGAGACACACTTTTATCTAACGATCTCTTGTGCAGGTCCTGTTAGATATCTTCATTCACTTACAGTTGGTAATAGGTAACCTTTTGACAAGAGATCCCCGCAGAGTCCAATCAGGGGCAAGGGATAGAAGAACGGTGAAAAGAAGGCGAAAGAAGGACGACGACCCTAGAGGGTAATCAAGAAGACTCTTCAAAGTCTGAAGATTAAAGTAGCCCGGATCTGAGGAGCAATTGTCTCGAAGCAAAGAAAAGACGAGAATACTAGGTGATGAATCAGAAAAGACCCGATTAATCGGGGAGTCCTCAAGAGAGGAAAGTTGACACGGTGGTTGGATGGTGAAGGCCAGTGTTCGTCGAATCGAAGGGTGTTCCGTGTCAAATAAGCAGTATCTCCCCAGTGGATTTGGGAGTGTTATCTCCACAGCAGACTCGAGATTGGGGTCCCCCCCAACGAGCTTGAAGATTGCCATATCCCCAGCGGGGGTGTCTGTAGGACTTGTCTCCCCAGCATAGTCAGGATCAGGGATTCCTCAGCAGGGTTGAGAGTGATTCTCCAGCAGGCTTGAGAGTGGCCGTTTCCCCAAGCAAGTTTGAAAGCTATTAGAACTATTTTTCCCAGCAGAGGTATCATTGAGTAGTTTATTCCCTAGCAGTCTGGGTTGAAGTACTGCTATCCCCAGCGTGGTCGTGAACGCTTGTCCTCGGCAGGGTTGTGGATGTCTATCCCCAGTGTGGCCTAGTATATTATTTCCTCAGCAAAGTGGTGTAGGCCTTTCCCCAACAGAGTTATGCATTTCCCCATCAGGGTGTGGAGTGTTTTCCCCTAGTGGATCTCCATAGCAGAGGGTTTGTGTTGATGGTTTTTTCCCAGCAAGTTCCCCGAGTGGATCAGGTCCGGTGAAAATTATCTCCAGCAGAACTTATTCTACGTGGATGGGTCGTCCCCTATAAGTCGCATTGGTTGTGTCCCTAGCGGAATCCCCGAGTGGATTGGGTCCAGTGAAGGTCATCCCCGGTGGGATTCTTTCCCCAGCAACAAGGCTATTCTCCAACACGGTTGAGAAGTTGGGTGTTCCTCAAACAGAGTCTCCCCGGAGTTGACTTGGTTTCCTCTGCCGTCTCCAGAGTATCAGATAAGCAAAGCACCCCTAACAGTGCATCTCCCCACCGAGTCAGAGAATCTAATCAGATGTGTGCACTCAGAGGAGCGACCTGTGCTCCCCAGCAGGAGTTTTTATCATTTGCATCTTGCATGTAGTGATCATTGCATCCTCAAATAGCGTAGCATTTCCATTCAACATGGAGCATTACGCCATAAAAAATTCAAACATATGCATTCATGTGTTAAACCCGATTAGACCATATCCCCGGCAGAGGTGAATCATTGTTCAACATCTGTACGACACATTTGCTATAGTTGCTCTTGACAGATAGCATTCAAGAGTGGTAATTCCCCAGAGGTTTATTTCCTCACCCGCAGGTGAGAGGAAAGCTTGATTCTCCCCAGTGAGATCCTCAGCAAGTGTCTGGCCTTGCCTTGACAAACGTAGATTTCATCCTTGTGATACCCGTGAGTGTCGTGGTTATTCTCGTGTGGGTTTTGTTTTGGTGTCCGTAGACATCATCTTTCGATGTGCGTAACATCCTCTATCCCTTTATTCCATTCATCCGTTGATGTCTGGTCACCTCTCCGTTGGTGTCGATAAACGTCGAGCTTCTCCCGTTCGTCCGTTGTCGTCTGGTCGAGTCCCTTCCCGGTTCATCCGTTGATGTCTGGTCACCTCTCCGTTGGTTTCGATAAACGTTGAGTTTTTCCCATTTCGTCTGTTGACGTATGGTTGTATCTCTTTCTCCCAGTTCATCCGTTGATGTCTGGTCACCTCTCCGTTGGTGTCGATAAACGTCGAGCTTCTCCCGTTCGTCCGTTGACGTCTGGTCGAGTCCCTTCCCAGTTCATCCGTTGATGTCTGGTCACCTCTCCGTTGGTTTCGATAAACGTTGAGTTTTTCCCATTTCGTCCGTTGACGTATGGTTGTATCTCTTTCTCCCAGTTCATCCGTTGGTGTCTGGTCACCTCTCCGTTGGTGTCGATAAACGTCGAGCTTCTCCCTTGCATCCGCTGACGTCTGGTCGAGTCTTCCCATTCATCCGTTGATGTCTGGTCACCTCTCCGTTGGTGTCGATAAATGTCGAGCTTCTCCTTTGCGTCCGTTGACGTCTGGTCGAGTCTTCCCATTCATCCGTTGATGTCTGGTCACCTCTACGTTGGTGTCGATAAACGTCGAGCTTCTCCCTTGCGTCCGTTAACGTCTGGTCGAGTCTTCCCATTCATCCATTGATGTCTGGTCACCTCTCCGTTGGTTTCGATAAACGTTGAGTTTTTCCTAGTCGTCCGTTGGCGTCTAGTTGTGATTTCTGTTTCTATTCATCGTCCTTCTATGTCTGGTTGTGGTCCTTTTTTCTGAAAAAAATCAAAATCCCCAGTGGAGTCGTTGGTAAACATCTTGATTGGTTCAGTGACAAATATCAGACCCCAGTGGAAGCTTCCGTTGGTGAATTTTCCTTTCTTGGATCCTCGCAGAGTGCAAATTTCTACGGTTCTTCGGTATTCAATCCCTGCTTACCTTGAAGGTCTGACAGCTGTTGCTCTCATCCGTTCAGGTTCCCAGTTGATTGAATAGGGGAAGCTGTAGCACCTCAAATTTGCACCTCCCATTTTGTATATACATTTTCATTTTAGGTCATTAACATTGCATTGACATTGCATAGTCCATCATGCCATCAGTCAGACTGGTTAGAAGATTCAACTGTGCAAGCAAGCAAGAGCATTGTCCATGAGATTAAAGCCCTAGGGTGATTCCCATGAGTTCACATGATTCAAAGATCATTTTGAGGTGTTTTGGCCAAGCATTGAAGGCTCAGAGATCATAAGTACATGTGCAAATCATCTGAAACCCTAAAAAGTCAACAGAAGTCAACCAGTTCAACTGTGGATTTGGAGGTGGGAGATGGTTAGAGATGCCTCATTCATGTGCTAACAAGTCTCATTTGACATTCCAAACATCAACATTGAAGAATTTGAAGTCAGATCAAGACTTTCCAAAAATAGCAGGTGACCTGTAATTTGAACTTTCCAAAAATGGAAAGGTTTTAGACCAACTTCAACTCAAGATTACATCATCAAGAAGGCTTCAAATGAAATTTTGTCCAACATGAAAGTTGAAGATCTTTCTCTCCCATTTCCAAAAAGTTCAAGATCATGAATTTCTCATGTGTGGTTGAAGAGATATGATCAAAACATGGCAAGGTGTACTTGAAGATTCAAATGGGCATAACTTCTCAACCAAAGCTCCAAAATGGATGGCTCTTTTTGCATTCTTCTCCTTGTGACCTCTAATTTTCAAATATTGCATCACATTGCATAATTTGTCTTCATATCATCACTTGCAAATTCTTGGATTTTTGGAGGGAAATTTCAATATTCAAAATTGGTGCATTATTTAAACATTTTGCCTTCACCAATGATTTTAAAAATGCATTTTAAGTGAAACTGAATAGAATTCGTGTACTGTTCATTCATGCATTTCATGCATAAGGGTGAAAAACCAAAATTTGCACTTACACCTCATTCTTGTTAATTACCATTAGCATTGGCTTAAACATGATTAAAGGGGGATTAGCATGACATATATATACAAAAACCCTAACTGTTTTTCAGATTAACAATCATAATTTCAGATCTAGATCAAATTCATCAAACTTTTTCTCTCAAATTTCTTTCAATTTCTTCAAACAAATTGCATTTCTCTTGGTTGATTCATCATTCTGAAGCATCATTGAGCAAGTTTGGAGGTAGAATTCAAGAGAATCGTGGCACATGGAAGCATATTCAAAGCATGAAGCATCAATGGTGATTTGAAATTATGGAGGATTCGTGCACAATTGAACTTTAATCTCTCATCCAATCAACTCTACAAGCTGCATAGAGGAAGTTTGGAGCATTGCAAAGCCTGGACAACACGAATTCCAACTTCTGCTCTTCAAGAGGTCACCAATCGAATCTCTCTTTTCTCAAAATTATTGTGATATTATTGTAGATCTTGATGTGCTGATCATGCTGAGCTTTGAACCATGAATTTCCATGCAATATCGACTGAGTTAGGTTAAGTTGAATTTTCATGTGTGAAACTTGATTTGCTCGATGCCATGCGTACATGATGATCCATGCTTAGTTTGTGTTAGATTCGTGATCTATGATTAATATACTACATGTTGATGTGCTCATTTGTGAAATCTGGAAAAAATGTTCTTGATCATTGATGAACATCCACTGTTCATAAGCCGCGCGTTGAAGAAGATGATGCAGACCTTTAGGGAACGGTTTTGATTCATTTTACCACGTAAATCCGTTGCTCATGTGTTTCTATTAGGGTTCAAATCTGATTGGTTAAAACATTTCCCGTGCACGCTTCCTATTGGCTGTCTCCGCTTTGACTTATGTTTGACTGCCAGCGCATTAAGTGAAACGACTGTGTTTCACATTCAGCGCGCCATTCATTTCAAATTAAATAAATATTGCCTTTTAATTCATTTTAATTGTCACATATTCATTTCATTTTATTTCAATCTTCAAAAAATCAAAACAAATTGAATATTGATCCAAAAAATACCAGGTTTTCTGCATTATGATCCTTGATCTCTCTAGTTTTTTATCACCATGATTTCTCAAGTTGTGCTTGGCTAGATAATTTTTTGCCCTAGAATGTTTGAACATACATGCTTCTTTGACCTTGCCATGCTTATACATTTGTGAAATGCTGGTCTTTGATCCAATGCTTTTGAAATTTTGCATGATGAAACTAGACTCATTGCTTGACATTTTGGTGTTGATTTGGTATTTTTATCAATTGTCATTTCTGATTTATGATTTTTCTAACTTGGTGTGACAATTTGTGTCACACCTTTGCTTGTTCAACTTGTGCTATGAATTTGCCATGCCAAATGACCTCCAATTGTCCTGATTTTTTTGTGTGATGCATGTTATGAATGTTGTGATTGATCATGAATTTTGTTGGAATTATTTGAATCATTTCTGATTTAATTGAGATTTTTCATTCTGGTTGGTCACATTTGAGCTTTAAAATTGCCTTGAACTTCAATTGATCATGAAATGCTTTTGGTTAATGATATTGATATGGGACCTTTTGGAATGTGTTCTTGATTGAGTGAATTTGATTCATGTTAAATTTCATGTTCTGTTTTGAATGTTTGACCCTCTTTTGACCCTAGGCTTGGACCTAGTGGTTTGGACTCACTGTTTGGATTGTGGATTTCAGGTTCAAAGGCACATTGCCATGGTTGGAGTGGCTCATTCATTTGAGTTGATTACTTGATTGATGTTGGATAATATGAGTTGTTTTGTAGGCTTTGAGAACAAGTGGCCTAATGGCTTGTGCCTTGCACATTGGTGCTTGATGCTTTGTCTGTCTGTATGATTGACTGTTGTCTGTCTGTTTGTTTGAACTGTATACTGATTAGTTTAGATTTTTCACAGGTACCTAAGTTGCTTTGAGTTCTTTTGAACTTGCTTTTGCTTTGCTTGGTTGCTTAACCACTGAGGTATAATTTCTCTGACTTCATGTAGTCTGGAAGACCTGTCCTGTTATGTGGGCAGGCACCTGTCTGAAGCCCTCCTTAAGAGGCAATGCTTGTGAATGTTTACTTTTGTGCCAAGCAGGTAAAGACCTCTTAAGAGGCAATTGGCAGATAAAAGAGATGTGTAATCCATCTCCTGCAATTCAGTGTGTCATCCACTATGCTCACACACCATGTGTTGATGCATTGTGGATATTAACCCAAGATCTTTGTTGTGTCAGTCATATGTGGAGAAGAGTTCCTACTTTCTGAACTCCCACACCTTCTATTTTGAGTCAAGCTCTCCCAGGCCAGGGATAAGAGCTGTGAGGTCTTACTCTCACTTCCCATTTCATCTGCTTCACCCTAACTCTCAATGTTAGGGTTAAGAGCTAACTATGTAACACCCCGATTAAAATAAGATAATTATTTAATTTGAGTTAATATTATTTTATTAATTTAATTAAATAATTTAGAATATTATTGGATTATTATTATTATTGGGATCATAATATAAATTGGAAAATATATATAAGTTGGAAATAAGAAAAAGGGTTCCATTTGGTAAAAAGAGTTTCACGTGAAACATTGAAGCGATTGAGGAAGTGGAGAAAGGGCAAAGAGGCAGAGCAAGAGGAAGAAGATTGGAGAAGAGAAAAGCTTGGAGCTTAGAGATTGCCGGATTAATCAGGTAAGGGGGGTTTATCGTCGTTTAATGGGTATTATGGGTTAGCATGTAATGGGTAGTGATAAACCGTTGAATTGACCCTAATTGGGATTGTTGAATGCTGAAAATTGTGACGGATATGTTGTGTAAAAACTGAAATTGAACCTTTAATTGAGTGTGTTGTAATTTCCCTAACGTATAGCTTTTTACGGAATTGGAATCGGAGGTCCGGAAGTCCTCCAACGACTGAAAATGCGGAGGATTCTGCATTCTGCTTTGTGTTAGCGCAGGAACTGCTGTTTTGTCTGCGTTAACCGGTTAACCCAGGGTGTTAACCGGTTAACACTGTTGCGAATTGTGAAATTAGTGTTGTTTTGCCTGCGTTAACCGGTTAACCCAGGGCGTTAACCGGTTAACACTGTTGCGTTTTGCCAGAAAGCGTGTTTTGCCTGCGTTAACCGGTTAACCCAGGGCGTTAACCGGTTAACACTGTTGAAAAGTGAGAAAATTGACATTTTAATGTTGTATACATAATTGATGTTTGGCCTATAGTGGCGTATGATGTGATAGGGATTAATTCCCGCTATTTTGAGCAGTATAGGTATTAGTAGAGTGTGCTAATACTGTGGTTAATTAATTGACATGATATGATGTTTTGATACATGTGTTGATGATGTTTGATGGTATGCATAATGTTGTGAATGTACATGTTATGTATGCAATTGTGAATGGACTGTTGTATGACTTAGAGTGTGAGCATATGTCCATTGTGGATTTTGTTGTTGATGTTGCATTGCTAGATGATTAGCATGCATATTGTGGCCTTTATGGTGGTAGCTAATTCCCATGGTGAGGAATTAGTGAGTTAGTCATTTTGGACTGTTGTTGATGGTTGCATGCTAGGTGATTAGCGTGCATAGCATGGCCCATTTGGGGTGGTAGCTAATTCCCATGGTGAGGAATTAGTGAGTGAGTCACTAGGTCTCAAATGAGTGGGACTAGTGGGCTTGGTAGCCGTGCCTGGATTTGGACGGTGAGGTTGAACTATATGTTCACAAATAGTCGGTACCGCATGCATGGAATCTCATTGCATAATTGATGTATGGCGTATAATATGAATGGATGTATTCCAGTATTATACGTGTGTTGTGTGTTGTGTGTTGTGTTGACGTTGAGTATGATTGAGTTGATATTGCTGTTACCGAATGTGTAATCTGATTTGGGTGATGAAATGTGTTCTTTACTTAGCATTACATGATATTTTATAATGCTTGTTATATCGATTGAGGAACTCACCCTTATGCTATTTTTTTCAGGTAACGAGCAGTGATTGAGTAGAAGCTAGTGCTTGGAGTCTAGGGTAGTCTCCTTAGTGGGTCGTGCTCTGATAGATGTAACATCGGGGTGGGATGTTTTAACTTGTTTTAATTGTTTTATTGTTGGTTGTGAACCATTTTACATGTAATGTGTTACATGTTTTACATGATTGATGAGATTTCTATCCGCTGCGGTTTATGCAAATGTTTATGTTTTGGATTAATAAAAGAGCATGACAGTTATTGTGTTGAATGGTGTGAAATAATTGTGTGACACCCTTGACTGCATAATTACTCTGATTGATATGTTGTTATTTTTAATTAAATATTTGGGGTATTTTAGAAGGGTGTTACATTAGTGGTATCAGAGCATAGTCGGTCGAGTCGAGTCGTAATTATTCTGTTTCCCCTGTACGAGATAGGTGTTGTGTAACCCTATCAGTACTTATTGTTTTAGCTTGTTGGGTTTTCAGAATAGAGATGGCTGGAAGAGGTAGAGATGATGCTGCGATTGCTGAGGCTCTGGGTATGCTAGCTGGAGTACTTGGAGGGAACCCGAATGTTGTGGGAATGGGAGCTGCTCGTCAATTGAGTGAGTTCCAGAAGAACAATCCTCCAATGTTCAAGGGAGCATACGATCCAGATGGCGCTCAGAAGTGGTTGAAGGAGATAGAGAGGATCTTCCGAGTGACGGAGTGTGCCGATAACCAGAAGGTCAGGTTCGGTACGCATATGCTGTCAGAGGAAGCTGATGATTGGTGGGTTGCTACCCGCACTGAGTTAGAAACTGCTGGGAATGCTGAGATCACTTCGGCTGTGTTCAGAGAGAGATTCCTGAGGAAGTATTTTCCAGAGGATGTTAGAGGAAAGAAAGAGATAGAGTTCTTGGAATTGAAGCAGGGCAATCGGTCGGTTACTGAGTATGCTGCTAAGTTCACAGAACTGTCGAAGTACTACACTCCCTATAATGAGGCTGCTGGAGAATTTTTGAAATGTGTGAAGTTTGAGAACAGGTTGCGTCCCGAGATCAAACAGGCTATTGGATATCAGCGGATCAGAGTGTTTTCTGACTTGGTTGACTGTTGCAGGATTTTTGAACAGGATTCCAAAGCCAGAGCAGAGAGCTATCAGCAAAGGGTTGATAGGAAAGGCAAGAATCAAAATGATCGTGGGAAACCGTATGCAGCTGGCAAAGGCTTTCAGAGGCAGGGTGTGATGAAGAGGCCTAGTGGGGGAGACTCTAGTGCCCCTGCTAAGTGTTACAGATGTGGTCAGGCTGGACATCGTGTCCATGAGTGTACCAGTGCTGAGAAGAAGTGTTTCAAGTGTGGCAAAGGTGGTCATTTGGCTGCAGAGTGCCGGTTGAAGACTGTAACTTGTTTCAACTGTGGAGAGGTGGGTCATATCAGTCCACAGTGTCCTAAGCCGAAGAAAGAGAATCAGTCAGGAGGCAAGGTCTTTGCTTTATCGGGTTCTGAGACTTTTGCAGATGATCGTTTGATTCGAGGTACGTGTTATATTAATGGCTTTCCTCTTGTAGCTATTATTGACACCGGTGCTACTCATTCCTTTATATCTTTGGATTGTGCTGTGAAACTTAAGTTAGAGATATCTGAGATGCATGGAAGTATGGTGATTGATACTCCTGCAAAGGGTTCAGTGACTACTACTTCAGTTTGTCTGAATTGTCCTTTGAATATTTTTGGTAGAGACTTTGGGATAGACCTTGTGTGTCTTCCATTAGTGCAGATTGATGTTATATTGGGTATGAACTGGTTGGTGTTTAACCGAGTTTCTATCAATTGTTTTGATAAGACTGTGATATTTCCTGAGATGGATGAAGGAAAGAGTTTGTTTTTATCAGCCAGGCAGGTGAATGAGGCAGTAGCAGATGGGGCAGAGTTGTTTATGCTGTTAGCGACTTTGGAGGCTAAAGATAAACTGGTGATTGGCGACCTGGCCGTGGTGTGTGATTTTCTTGATGTGTTTCCGGAAGAGGTGAATGAATTACCGCCAGAGCGTGAAGTTGAGTTCTCGATTGATTTGGTACCTGGTACTAGACCGATATCGATGGCTCCGTACCGTATGTCTGCTGTTGAGTTAACTGAATTGAAGAGTCAGCTGGAAGATCTGTTGGATAAGAAATTTATTCGTCCGAGTGTGTCACCGTGGGGCGCACCAGTGTTATTGGTTAAGAAGAAAGAAGGTACTATGAGGTTGTGTGTGGATTACAGGCAACTGAATAAAGTGACGATCAAGAATCGGTATCCTTTGCCGAGGATTGATGATTTGATGGATCAGTTGGTTGGTGCGAGTGTGTTCAGCAAAATAGATTTGAGATCGGGGTATCATCAGATACGTGTGAAAACTGAGGATATTCAGAAGACTGCTTTCAGAACAAGGTATGGACATTATGAGTATTCTGTAATGCCTTTTGGTGTGACTAATGCGCCTGGAGTATTCATGGAGTATATGAATAGGATTTTCCATCCGTACCTAGATAAGTTTGTTGTGGTGTTTATTGATGACATTTTGGTGTATTCGAAATCTGAAGAAGAGCATGCTGAGCATTTAAGAGTGGTTTTAGGAGTTCTACGAGAAAAGAAGTTATTTGCTAAACTGTCAAAGTGTGAATTTTGGTTAGAAGAGGTTAGTTTTCTTGGTCATGTGATTTCAAGAGGTGGTGTTATTGTTGATCCTTCTAAGATAGAAGCGGTATCTAAGTGGGAAGCTCCGAAGTCTGTTGCTGAGATTCGAAGTTTCCTTGGTTTGGCTGGTTATTATAGGAAGTTCATTGAGGGATTTTCTAAGTTGGCGTTACCGCTGACGATGTTGACTAGAAAGGGGCAAGCGTTTGTTTGGGACTCGAAATGTGAAGAAGGTTTCCAAGAGTTAAAGAGAAGGTTGACTACTGCTCCTATTCTGATATTACCGAGTCCGTCAGAACTATTTGAGGTTTACTGTGATGCTTCATTGTTGGGTTTGGGTGGTGTGTTGATGCAGAATAAGCAGGTTATAGCTTATGCTTCGAGGCAGCTGAGGGTTCATGAGAGGAACTATCCGACGCACGATTTAGAGTTGGCAGCTGTGGTATTTGTTCTGAAGTTATGGAGACATTATTTGTACGGGTCAAGATTTGAGGTTTTCAGTGACCATAAAAGTTTAAAGTACTTGTTCGATCAGAAAGAGCTGAATATGAGACAGAGGAGATGGTTAGAATTTCTGAAGGATTATGACTTTGGTTTGAATTACCATCCGGGTAAAGCAAACGTAGTGGCTGATGCATTGAGTCGGAAATCATTGCATATGTCTATGTTAATGGTTAAAGAATTGGATTTAATTGAGCAGTTTAGAGACTTGAGTTTGGTGTGTGAGAGTACTCACCATAGTGTTAAATTGGGAATGTTGAAGTTAACGAGTGGTATTTTGGATGAGATTAGAGAGGGTCAGAAATCCGATATGCTTTTGGTTGATAAGTTGACTTTAGTGAATCAAGGTCAAGGTGGTGAATTCAGAGTTGATGAGAATGGTGTTTTGAAATTTGGTAATTGGGTGTGTATTCCGGATGTTACCGAACTTAAGAAGAGTATTCTGGAGGAAGGACATCGTAGTGGTCTGAGTATTCATCCTGGAGCTACGAAGATGTATCATGATTTGAAGAAGTTATTTTGGTGGCCGGGAATGAAAAGAGAAATTGCGAGTTTTGTTTATTCCTGTTTGACTTGTCAGAAGTCAAAGATTGAGCATCAGAAGCCGTCTGGGCTAATGCAACCGTTGGCTATTCCAGAGTGGAAGTGGGATAGTATCAGTATGGATTTTGTTTCTGGTTTACCGAGGACAAGTAAGAATTTTGAAGCTATTTGGGTGATTGTTGACAGGTTGACAAAATCGGCTCACTTCATTCCGATCAGAATGGATTATCCGTTAGAGAGATTAGCCGAGTTGTATATTGAGAGGATTGTAAGTTTGCATGGTATTCCGTCGAGTATTGTTTCGGACAGAGATCCTAGATTTACATCGAAGTTTTGGGAAGGTTTGCAGAGGGCTTTGGGAACTAAGCTGAGATTGAGTTCTGCATATCATCCGCAGACTGATGGTCAGACTGAGAGGACGATTCAGTCACTAGAGGATCTTTTAAGGGCTTGTGTTTTGGAAAAAGGAGGTGCTTGGGATGGTTATTTACCTTTGATTGAGTTTACCTACAACAATAGTTTTCATTCGAGCATTGGTATGGCACCGTTTGAAGCTTTGTATGGTAGGAGATGTCAGACACCTTTATGTTGGTATGAGTCCGGTGAGAGTGCTGTGGTTGGACCGGAGATTGTTCAACAGACTACGGAAAAGATTAAGATGATTCAGGAGAAGATGAGAATTGCTCAGAGTCGTCAGAAGAGTTATCATGACAAGAGGAGGAAGTCACTTGAATTTCAAGAGGGAGATCATGTGTTTCTTCGTGTCACTCCGATAACTGGTGTTGGTCGAGCGCTGAGGTCGAAGAAGTTGACACCTCGATTTATTGGTCCTTATCAGATTTTGGAGAGGATAGGGGAGGTAGCCTATCGTATCGCTTTACCGCCGTCGCTTGCGAATTTGCATGAGGTTTTTCATGTGTCTCAGTTGAGGAGGTACATTCATGATCCGTCGCATGTAGTCCAAGTAGATGATGTACAGGTGAGAGATAACCTGACTATTGAAACATCACCTATGAGGATCGAGGATCGAGAGTTGAAGCAGTTGCGGAGTAAAGAGATTGCCTTGGTGAAGGTAGCTTGGGGAGGACCAGCAGGTGGCAATGTGACTTGGGAACTGGAGAGTCAGATGAAGGAGTCTTATCCAGAGTTATTCGCTTGAGGTATGTTTTCGAGGACGAAAACTCTTTTAGTGGGGGAGAGTTGTAACACCCCGATTAAAATAAGATAATTATTTAATTTGAGTTAATATTATTTTATTAATTTAATTAAATAATTTAGAATATTATTGGATTATTATTATTATTGGGATAATAATATAAATTGGAAAATATATATAAGTTGGAAATAAGAAAAAGGGTTCCATTTGGTAAAAAGAGTTTCACGTGAAACAGAGAAGCGATTGAGGAAGTGGAGAAAGGGCAAAGAGGCAGAGCAAGAGGAAGAAGATTGGAGAAGAGAAAAGCTTGGAGCTTAGAGATTGCCGGATTAATCAGGTAAGGGGGGTTTATCGTCGTTTAATGGGTATTATGGGTTAGCATGTAATGGGTAGTGATAAACCGTTGAATTGACCCTAATTGGGATTGTTGAATGCTGAAAATTGTGACGGATATGTTGTGTAAAAACTGAAATTGAACCTGTAATTGAGTGTGTTGTAATTTCCCTAACGTATAGCTTTTTACGGAATTGGAATCGGAGGTCCGGAAGTCCTCCAACGGCTGAAAATGCGGAGGATTCTGCATTCTGCTTTGTGTTAGCGCAGGAACTGCTGTTTTGTCTGCGTTAACCGGTTAACCCAGGGTGTTAACCGGTTAACACTATTGCGAATTGTGAAATTAGTGTTGTTTTGCCTGCGTTAACCGGTTAACCCAGGGCGTTAACCGGTTAACACTGTTGCGTTTTGCCAGAAAGTGTGTTTTGCCTGCGTTAACCGGTTAACCCAGGGCGTTAACCGGTTAACACTGTTGAAAAGTGAGAAAATTGACATTTTAATGTTGTATACATAATTGATGTTTGGCCTATAGTGGCGTATGATGTGATAGGGATTAATTCCCGCTATTTTGAGCAGTATAGGTATTAGTAGAGTGTGCTAATACTGTGGTTAATTAATTGACATGATATGATGTTTTGATACATGTGTTGATGATGTTTGATGGTATGCATAATGTTGTGAATGTACATGTTATGTATGCAATTGTGAATGGACTGTTGTATGACTTAGAGTGTGAGCATATGTCCATTGTGGATTTTGTTGTTGATGTTGCATTGCTAGATGATTAGCATGCATATTGTGGCCTTTATGGTGGTAGCTAATTCCCATGGTGAGGAATTAGTGAGTTAGTCATTTTGGACTGTTGTTGATGGTTGCATGCTAGGTGATTAGCGTGCATAGCATGGCCCATTTGGGGTGGTAGCTAATTCCCATGGTGAGGAATTAGTGAGTGAGTCACTAGGTCTCAAATGAGTGGGACTAGTGGGCTTGGTAGCCGTGCCTGGATTTGGACGGTGAGGTTGAACTATATGTTCACAAATAGTCGGTACCGCATGCATGGAATCTCATTGCATAATTGATGTATGGCGTATAATATGAATGGATGTATTCCAGTATTATACGTGTGTTGTGTGTTGTGTGTTGTGTTGACGTTGAGTATGATTGAGTTGATATTGCTGTTACCGAATGTGTAATCTGATTTGGGTGATGAAATGTGTTCTTTACTTAGCATTACATGATATTTTATAATGCTTGTTATATCGATTGAGGAACTCACCCTTACGCTATTTTTTTCAGGTAACGAGCAGTGATTGAGTAGAAGCTAGTGCTTGGAGTCTAGGGTAGTCTCCTTAGTGGGTCGTGCTCTGATAGATGTAACATCGGGGTGGGATGTTTTAACTTGTTTTAA